>NC_134365.1:201282417-201589839 GCF_035582795.1 Mycteria americana
CATCATAACCAACACATTATAAACTAATATGGGATACTCAAAATTACATAGAATAATGCACACAGAAATGCTATCCCAGAGTTAAGGAGCTCTGAAACATATAACATACTTTATAATGGTTTTCTCACCCCAAACTGCTCTTTAGACATACAGAGCTTTGCACATTTCCAAATTTTTCTTATTAGTCTGTTTCCTCAGATTGATACTAGTTTCTAAAAATCTTGACTAATTATAGGTTGACGACCTACTGCAGACGAGCAACTTCTATTGTAGAAAAAGTCACACTTAAGTGTGTAAAAATTGAAAAATAGAAGTTTACAGAAAAACTTTCCACAGTATTTTATGTGGCTTTAAATATTCACCATCAGCAATAAATCATTCATAATATATTTCAAAATTGCAGAGCAATGTATAATTTTCCTTCAAAACAATAATTTGTCATAGAAAAAAAGTTATTAGTAGTTCTGTAAATGCTGTTGAAAATCCCTAGTTCAGGAAAATGTGAATATCTATAGCAAACAACATTTACTTATTAGATTTATGGTTTTATGTATAAATTCTTACCTAAGCTGTTTAAAAGCTTCTGCTTTCACAAGTGGTGTTTCTACAGAGTGTTCAAAAAGTGCTCCTTCAGGCCCTGAAAAAAAAAGAAAAATACTATAATGTAAAACTTCAAATAAAAAAAAATAGCAACAGTGATTTATACGGCCACTTTGATATCAGAAATTAAGATACAAAACCATATCTTAACAATTAATGAGACAATTAAAATATAGATACAGTCCTACTATTACAGTATTGATTGGAGCAACACAATACACAGGTAACGTAAAAATGCAGGTGTAAATTATTAATATGAAATCTAAAAGGCCTGAAGGCAGAGGAATTTTGGACTACTTGGGACAACAACATAAGTAAATAAGATTTTTACAGTGTAACTTCCATTAGAGTTAATAGAGATAATTAAAATCCCACAAAACCTTTGCAAATATTACGGACTTAAATAATAATATTTATTTTAGACTATCCTATACATACTACAAATTCTGGCATGTAGCTTCAGCAAAGATTTCCCCCTATTTTTAGGCAGACTTGCTGAATATAAAATGGTATTTATGCACGTAAAATGGTAATGACTATGGGATCAGATAGTTTACCCCTTGAAATAAAAGTAGTTTCATCCCAGCGGGGAAGAAACACTGATTACCTCTGTGTGGTGGTACATGTGTAGGTGGGGCAAAGCAAGTCATCAGCATGAAAGGATTATTTGCGTTGCGCTGCTGCAGGCAAATACATCTTAAAGCCCAGCCATCCAGAACCCAGATGAAGTTCATGGCTGCAGATTCTTGAACTGTTCATAAGATCCTTCCTGTAAAGGGGCTACTACGTAGCCTCATCACCTTAATATCAGTACCCTTCTGAAAATCAGAGTCCATGGCTTTCTTGTCACAAATCATTATTTTAATTTTTCTTCGTAGCCCACCTACTTTTAACCTTGCTCTTTCTTCTTTGCATCTAGTTTTTTCACTCTTGCAATGCACTCTTTCTTTGTGGTTCTATGTTAATTTGTGCAAGAAATACTGTGATAATAAAGAAAGTAATTTTCAAGACTGGAATTCATAGCACAGAGTGCAGCATGCAATGGATGCTGGTCCTCCTCTGAGAATTTATATTGTGAAATAGAAGCAAGACTGAATGCTTAAAGGATAAATCCAAATAAGGACTTACATGAATTTTAGGTCTTGGACTTTTAACTTATTTAGGAATTCAGGTTGCCTATAACAGCACAACAGTCAATTTTCAACCTAGGTCCAAGGAGCTGAAGTTCAAGAGAGCAATTCAGATTGTAAAAAAATCATGGTCAGGCAGTTAATGAAGTGCCTAAATATTGCATGTTCACATCACCAGTTTCCACACAATAACACCCTCTATTTCCCCTCCAAACATAGCTGCTGGCAGAAGAGAAGGAGGTAGCACTAGCCAAGTATTGCAGAATAATGTGATGATGATTAGAGTATCTGGCTAGAAGGCAGGAAACTTGGTGTGCAAGCCCTCTTCATCAGAATATTGATTTGATAAATGCATCTACTGCATTGAACCAGGCAGCAGACCAGGTAAATTGTTGGTGTAACATTTCTCCCTCCTTCAGAGCCTCCTTGTTCAGTGTGTGCAGAGATGCTTTACAGAGGGGCCTCATCCCTCTGCAGGCAGGCCTCATGTAAGTGCCCTACTCTGCATCTTTCTATTTTCAGCACTAAAGATATGCCCTACCAAAAGAACTTGACCAAAACTGCAAGCGCCAAACTGTCCCCACAATAGGCAGGCACCCAACCTATCCAGGAGCCTCCCTGTTGGACCTGAAAGTTCTCCAAGCACCTCCATTTCTGATCTCCTGAGGACTACCGTCATTGCAGTATCACCAGCTCAGTGATCATCTCCTGCCTAAGCTTCACTGGGATCAGGGAACTAGCTGAAGTAGTACAAAAGCCCCTCGGCTTGAGCCGTCTCAAGGAGACAGCTCAAAAAAGCAGCTAAACACCACTAGCTGCAGCAAGGGTGGAGTCTCTCACCTTCTGTTCATTGGCTTTGTGAAGGCACTCATCCAAAACTGGGGAAGCCTCAGGTTGAGTGATCTTCTCCAGCTTAGAGGATTCACGTATCTAAGCACTTTTTGGGTAAGTATGCAGCAAGGCAATATATTTTAATAGCTAGGATATTACTCAACATGGCTTTTCTGGCTGCTCTTTGAATTAAAACAGAATGCAGTTACCCTCAGGAAAGAATTCTGGGCTGTAGAAAGCCCTAAGTTAGGGCTTTGGACTCCATCTAGAGAAACAAACTCTTAAGACCCCTCTTGAGCCACAGGCTGGTGAATATGCACGCGTGCATGCGCATGCTTATTTAAATATTAATATTACCATAGTTAACATATTAAATGCAAATGTATGTGCAAACAAAAGAAAACTTATTTTTTCTGTGTTCTGTCTGGAAGACCTGATGAGATTGGGATGAAAAAGTACATGTAGAATCAGGCAGAAGGAAGGAAAGACATGGGGAAATGGATGATTAGAAAGTATGGTGTAGATGGTATAGATACAGTATTAGATGGTATTAGCTTTGGTATAAAGGGAAAAGGATAATAAAAACTAGTGGGGGCAACCATGGAGAACATGGTAAAAGGAAAAAAAGTGAAATCAAGAGATACCATTAAAAATGAATACATTGCCGAGCCAACTGATAGGAAGACTGTCACTTCATGAGGGCTGGGGGAAAGTTCTCAGGATGTCCTAAGAAAGCATGAAACATGCTGCTTTTTGAGAAGAGCTCTAGCTGAAATCATGATTCCTTAGAATGAAATCTCCTTAGCTTGGATAGAAGAGAAGTGCACAAAATATAAGAATTACCATACTGAACCACTTCACCACTTCAAGGAAGCATGGATTTCTAAGCTTCTATTTAAATTTTATTTAGCTGTTGATATCCTCATAATCAGTTTAAATAGATGAGTCTTTCTGGAACCTGCGAACTGGCATGAATATAACACTGGAAAATGTAAAATTCATTAATTCAGACAGGACTTTAACCCTTCTTCATTAGCATTAAGATTATTTTGCAAGATAAAACCTAATGGCTTGCCGGACATAGTTAATTATTCTCCTGTGCATGTATTTGTGCTGGTGGGTGTTACAAGGTGGCAACCCTACACATTGGGCATGATGAAAAAACACCCCCTAAGGAATTAAATAAGTTTGTCAGAAAATGCTGATTTGGTACAACTAAGATATTTTGCAGGGATACACTGATCTGTCAAAACTTCTGACTTAGTTTACTTGCCAGCTAGAGGTGGCAATTAATTCAAGTTTTTCTTTGAGCAGAGACTGCATCAAATGAGATTCTTCTGACACTGTGGTCCTTTGAGAATATATCATGATCCCTCACTGTCCTTCATTCCACTTTGTCCTACCTGACAATTCTTAGCAAAGCAAGCATTTCACTGTTTTCCTTGCTCAGATTTTCATCTTGGATTACAGTGAGGGAGTTGTAGTTTCAGTGAAATATATACTGTCACAATACTACCTGTGCTAACAGAAGACTTATCTTGTCAGTAATTTTGAATGATCTCCAAACACATGATTTATCAGGGGAGATAGCTTGATCTTAATGTCTTCCAATTGTAGTTCTGGGAAGTCTTTAGGTATGTCTACGTTAGGAGGTAATGTGACCTGAAAAGGGTGGGTTTATAGAATGATACACTTGGTGCTAAAGATCTGCTGCTCGTACTATACAGATTCAGGGGATTTTACTTTGGATCAATTCTAGTCTCGTCCTGTGGACTTAAAACATATTTGCAATTTTGATGAAGTAAATGCATTCTTGGAGCCCATTTCTCGGTTTGGTTTCATCCAAAAGGAATCCACTATATTCACTCCCTGACTCCTCCATGGTATAAACCAGTGGGACGTGAGAACTGTCAGAACCATCAGATCTGCAGCAAAAATGCAGTCCTGAGTGAACAAAATGCTGTTGTGGATGCATAGTTTGGCTTGATGACCTTGGAAGGCATTTTAAAATTTATTTTCCCCTTCCTTTTTCTTACTTCTGCATGCATCTACTATACGAACATACGTTCTATGGTGTGCTCTTCCACTTGGTTATGGTTTGGAATCCATTTCCTTTTCCGTTAGACAGTTGTTAAAATTTTTCAGCAATTTTCAGTACTAGCTTAGCTGTACTGTGTCATAGGATGAGGTATAATGAAGATATGATAGAAGTGAATTCCCATTCTTAGATAAGGTGCATAGCTTCTTGTAATGCCAATTGTATTAAATTGCATAGTTTGAAATTTCATGCCTTGCTACACTGCTGCATATCCTTACATACGATGACCACTGTGGTAGAATTTGACTCTGTGCCAGTTTCTTGATATCTAAATAATAGTGTCACACAGTGAGGATCTTGGTGCAGTTTCTGGATACAAGACCCATTTCTGTCCCATTATAAGGGCTGTAGGAAAAGCTGAGCATTGGATAACACTGCTATTCTGGAGAGAAAGACATATCAATTGTCACCTGGCTTCTTCCAGTTGTCTGAAGAAGGCCTCATCTGCTTCTTCCCAATCAGGTGGTCTGCAGTACACACCCACCACAATGTTGCCCATGTTGATCTGCCCCTCTAATCCTGACCCGTTTGCTCTCCGCTGGCTCCTCATCCGTCCCGAGGCTGAGCACCACGCATTCCCGCTGCTCTCGCACATAAAGGGCAACTCCCCCCTCGCCTTTCCAGCCTTGTCCTTCTTGAGGAGCCTCTATTCCAGTGAAGTATTTTGACTGGCACATTTGTAAAGCACCTTAACTGTTTGCATGTTATAGTATGTCATTACTGTAGACACAATCCTCAGATTGAAAGCACTGAAACGGCTAGTGCATACTGGAGCAGCTCCATGGAAGCTAATGGTATGACACTGGTTTACTGCTATTAAAAATCTAGTCTTATGTTTGCATTTTTATAAATTTTCCTGCTATGTCTGTGTGTAAAAAACCAATTTTTTATTTAGTCCACTTGCTATAAACGATATAGTTTCAATTATTAGAAAGATTAGGGAAGGAAATCATCACTTCCATTAATATTTTGCAAAAGTAACATTAATGGCTATTCATAGAATCATGAAATGGCATATCTAGCCATCAGAGTAATAATCACAGTAATAAAAGGCAAGTGGAGCCTAGTATTTTAACTACATGAACACAGTCCATTATCTGCTACCGCTGACAAAATAATAAATAATGACTTCAAAAGGAAAAGATGTGTCTCTCAAACTCAACTGGTGAGTTTTGTCTCCACATTAGACATGACCAGCATGGGCAGACTCCGAAAAGCTCTACTCTGTGCTCTGCCAAATTTTCATATAATTCCTTTGTCATCTTTAGAAATCCATACAATCACTCATCATTATCGATTTGTAGTTCCAAAATGGATTAAAAGTGGAATTAAAGGTTGTAAGTATTTGTACCAGTGACTTCAGGGAAAACCATGAGAAATTCAGTTGTACTCTTTCCCATAAACACCCAGGTGAAAGTCAAGAAACGGAGGTGCCAGAGTACGAAAGGCAAGCACAAACTACTAAGGTCCTCTAGCAGATTAATTAAACGCCAGCTTCTGTACTTCTTCCAACTTTTTTGTATGCAGTATAGCACTGGGTACAACATTCTTAAATACATTTATATCTTTGAATTGTAAATGAGATGACAAGCTTGGCTGACAAAGGTAATAGTATGGGTGTAATAAACTTCCATAGGCATTTACTTTGATGCCACATCACATTTTGATTAAGAGATTAGAGCAACACAAATCAGCCTGGAATGCATTATATGAACTAAAATTGATTGATAGGTCTTAAAACATAATTGCAAACAGAGAACGATGAGTGAGGGGATGTGTTACTAGTGGGGCCAAATGCGATGTAACATTTTATCATGGACTTGGAAGAAAAAAAAGTAATTACTGATGATTTCAGATGACACAGACGCTGGGAAAGAGGCAATAGGAATGTAAAGGACAAGTCACTAATAAAGAGATATCCCCCCTCGATTATTTTGCAAATATGACTTTATCAGGTCATCCAGGTTTAGGCTTACCTCTCTGTACATGAGCTCCCTTCTCAATTATTTAAGTTAAAACTAACTTGTTTAGCAATATTTTCTGATCCTGAATGCTTTGCTTTGATAACATTTCTAAACTTCATTACTCAGAAATCTACTTCTCTTTGTAATTAAAATTCAGAATGCCCTACTGAGTCTTGAGGTCACTTTTAAAGCCATCCTCAAACTAGATCTGCAGCCAGCTCATGAGTGGGCCGACAGACTGCTGGGGGCACCTCGCAGCAGGCGCGGGATGCCGCGTGCCAAGGGTGCCCTCACAACATCTTGCTAGGGGATGTGCAGAGCTGCAAGGCACAAGGAACGAAGAGCTCATGGCAGTGGAGGGAACTCTTCTGTCTCACAGGCTTTCCTAATTTCACTCTGGGATCTGTTTATATACAGCCTTTTGTATTTCTCCTACAGCACCTTTTAGATACAAGTTCACATTTGGTGATATAGAAATGAATAGTGTTTGTTTTCATTTGAGATGTAGCTTGATAAGATTATAAAAGAAATTATATGACCTACTTGTCTGTCTATGAAAGGGATGTAAGCTGATAAATCAGATGCCTCTTCTAGTCCAACTTTTACATTCCTATCAAGGTTTGGGCTTTTTGTGTTAAAGATGACCAGATACGCACAGAGAGATGTCAGCAAGAGGAGCCTGGCAAAATTGATTGGAGGAGGGGAGCAAACATCTATACAAAGAGAGATTTGTGAGGCCTGAGTGCAATCATGGCTGCTGAAGCCTTGTTTGAAATAAACCAGATCCTTGTTCTAGGGATCTGCTCCTGTCTCTTGGTCCGGGATGGCAGGTCTCTTGCCCTAAGCACCACTGTGGCTCAGAAAGAAGGCAGAGAGAGCAGAGAGAGACCAAACTCCCCAGAGGAGCCCAACTGTATTGCTAGTTCTCAGCCTGTGCAAACCAAGAGCATTGGAGTCAGCACTAAAACTCAGCAGTTACAGCATTTTAATTAAACATAATATTTCCGAATGCCTTTACAAAACAGATTGTCATTGGAGCATTCCTTCCTCACTGAAGGAGATTGAAGCCCATGCTTAGCAGTGAACAACTCTGGGGATCTCACCCTCTGCTTCGCTTTTTGAAGGTGAACCATGAAAGTGGAAGAAATGAGGAAGCATGTCGGCAGAGGCAGAGCTTCACTTTGCTGGCAGACATCAAGAGTGCTTGCTCCCAGCTGTCCCCTCACGCTGGGCACCTTACATTTTGTATGGCATTACAGAGCACTGTCCTGGGAGGTGGGACTGCAGGATTGAAGTCTCCTTGGCCAAGGAGGGAATTCAGCCTCAGTGTCTCACTTCCTAAAACAGACACCCTGCTCTGAAAGACAGGTAAGTGCTAACAGACATAGTATCACTTGCATGGAAATAGGGGCTAAAGGAAGAAAACCAACAGGAAACATCAGTGTTAATGCTCCAGAAAGAGGGGTGGTGTTGGTGTAAGAGGGAATGAAAGGCTTATTTACATATTCTAGAGCTGTCACCTCTAAGCAAGAGTAAAACCTTGCCTTCCTGTGAGAAAAATTTCTTCATCAAACAGCATTAAGTTTGAACGGTATGACACTAAAAAAAAAAAAAATAACCTCAGGACAAATTTTTTTTGAAAATGGCCCTAAATTGATTTCTTGTATTCATTACCTACTTTATCTTTTAAACTGTAAAGAAATAACATTAATTATGATATGAATATTACTATATTTACTATTTTATAGACTATTGTTTATGGATATATAATAATTTAATCCTAAAATACAGAAGATCAAGATATTAATTTTCTTAACAAGAGGATTGAAGTCAGCAAGTTTCATTAACACCCCCCTCCCTCCCCTTATCAAGCAAGGACTATCTGCCTCTTCAAAGTCTAACAATGTTTATTCATACCCTCAAATTGTCTCCTACTTAACTTACCTTCTGAGCAGAAGCGTTTAAATTAAACACACATCTTCACATGCACTTCAGCGTTAGCTACTCAAACTGAAAACCTTTCCATAGAACAGAGCACTAGAAAATCATCAACAATACTCAGGAAATACTTTTAAGAGATTATGGAAGACAAGCAAGCAGAAGGACAAATAGTAAACTGGAGAAAGGGTGATATAATACGCTTCTCCATAAAGATACTGATCACCTCTGCCTTGCCAGCTTTTCTTCAAGAAGAGTGGAGGGTAAGCAACTGCCTTCTATTAATTTCTTACGTACTCATCACCAAAATATTACCCTATACAAAAGTCACAATATATAAATTATTATTTGTACTTGTTAAAAAGCTTTTTGTGCAGTAGTTGAGTCCATTTTATAACTGCTGAATGTTAATTATTTTTCTATTGTATATAATTTTATTTACTTGGGTCTATTTTCTCTCTCCTCCGGACAGCCTTCTAGTTGGCAAGTTTGCAGAGCAGGCAAGGGAGTGGAAAAACAGGACTCCTACAGCCATGGACTCCAGCCATTTGTGCAGAAGAACTTTGTTTCCAGCCAGTGCTGTGACTTCATTCCTTCTGCCATGACAATATTGCTAGTTATAAAGCAATCGGCTCTTTGCCAGCCAATACACTGTTACAAAGTGTGTTTCACTGTCACCAATGCCAAGTGAATAAAACCCTACCAGAACAAAATGCTGATGTACAATACCTCTGTAGTAGCATAATAAACATCTGCAAAAGATGTAGATCATTACTGAAATATTAGAGAGGATGTAATTGGAGTACAGGCTCCTTCAGGTAGCATTGTCATGAAGGGTTAAGTTGAGCTTCAGTTTTATACACTTAAATTTAAGTGTCTATGATGTAGGTGTCACAGATGAGCTAGAGGCAGAATTTAGTTGCCTAATCAGATGTACCTACTGTCATCTAACATACCCTTGTACATTCTGCCTGCCCTCCAGCTGCCACAATCAAAGGAAGTGTCTCCTGTACAGTGATACCATGTGGTGTCTCACATACCTTAAGGTGTTTCAAATACTGCTGGATGCTTATGTGTAAGCATCTGAACTCAGTCACTATATTGAAGAGAGATGAGTGAGCCACTGAGCTCATCCTAAAGTAGACAACCACATTTAGTCAGCAGAAGAGCCCTCCGCATGCCAGGACTAGCTGTCTCCTTCAAGGTGAGATGAAACGCGCTCTAGGCTGCATTGACTGTGTTCACTGGGGGTTCAAGTCAGTTGTCTGAACATGGGCATCTAGACCTGCCTGTGACCCTGTGGGGTATCTGAGACACTTCGCTGATCATGGCTTTCCCCAGGCATTTGCTCTTCTTAGCAGAACAGAGAGAGTCTGCCACTATTTTGTTCTACTACATGGGCCAGAAAAGGTCTGAACTACAACAGTATGAGGTCAAACATACCAAATTGTTTGAAAATGACAGTTCCTGAGGTGTTGGGTTGGATTAGCTTATTCTTAGACTTTCTTGTTTTTTCTTGAAATACCATAAATCACATACATTTGCACTCTGCTATATTATAATTTAGCTGAAAACTGTCACGTTTTCTTACAAATTGTTACTGAGTTTTTCATAATTCACACAAATACGGAGAAGTAAAATCAAATAGTTCACTATATTGTACATAAAAAACTGCAAAATATGCTTTGTGTATTTTAAGCCTGAGATAGTCTGTTTCTTATGGTATGTACTTCTCAAAATTTATTTCACATGGATCTTGTTCTCTATCTAAAACATTTAAAAAGTTATCTCAGTACGCAAAGTATTACTAATTTATCCTTCATGCTAATAGTATCATTTAAATCACAATTTTAATAAATTAATTTGAAGCAAAGTAGGCATGAAACTCCTCTCACTTATATTAAAATTACACTGAAATAACCTCAATGACTTTAATGGATTTGCTTTCGAATTGTACCACAGTGTAAAAAAGAAACAGGCAATGTGTCTTTCTACAATATCTGCTAAAGTAAACACTCACCCTTGCAGTGTAAAGATTAATATTGGACAAGTCAGAATACATGTTTTAGCGTAACAATTTCAACTCGTGTATGAATGATTTTTACTTACTTTGAGCAGAGATAGACCTTTTCCAAATCAGTTAACAATTATGCAGTTTTTCATATCTTTGTTAAACATGCTTTTCTATTAAAGTTTAGCATCCCTTGGGCAAACAATAATTATTTGATATGGTTTCCTGGATAAACAAAGTTGTAATTTCAATTAGGTTGAAAAGTAAAAAACTTAAGATAAGACCCTCAGGCGTAAACATAATTTATTAACACAGTCATTATAACTTAACTTTGGCTTTGAAATACTAATTGTATAGTTACTACCACATTTGTAGTTTTGCACAGTGAAATAATATGAATACGTCCATTCAAATTAAGACCTCAAGATTTCAGAGGACCAATAATTAGCAAAAGTTAAACATGATAGTTGCAATCAGGTTAAGAATATTAAAAATGTAATTGAAAACAAGTTATAGGATAATTTCAGTATTTCCGTTGATGACTCTTCCGCTTAAAGAGAAATCACACTTTGATGCATCTGTTTTAATGCAACCTTACACCTGGAAAATGAAGGTTGACTTTATCAGGTCATATGAAAGGAAATAGCTTTTCATGTGATAACTTTGACATCTTACTTTGTAAATGAGTACTCTGGTGATTTGCAGAAATAGCCTAAGACAAACTTGTCTTTTGACAGATGACATTTGAAATATACTACAAATACCATCCTGTGACATATATGCTATTCACAGAGCAGAAATACAGTGACTTTCACTTTGAAAGATAAAACCACATAAAAATATCAGAGAAAGCCTAAAAAGTTTTCACATATAAAACTCAATACAACTCCAAGTGGAATATAAAATTTTTTCAGCCTCAGTTAACAGTGTGCACTGGAAACATAAAATAATTCAGAAAAAAATGCACCTGTACATTTTCAATCACTAATAATTTTAAAATAAAATACACGCATACAGATATATACATATATTTATATATATATATTATTATTTTGCTGTTAAAAGTTCTTACTGATTATTTATTGAAAAAGGTCAGAATATCTTCAGATTTTTATTTCCTAATGAGGTAAAACCAGAACTTGTGTTCACACACGATGATGTATTTAAAAATGCCATTTTTATTGTGCTTTTCCTGTGGCTATTATTGGGGCATTTCTTAAACTGTTACGAACCTGTGACTCGAAGTTTATCTGTGCCAATTACAACCTCATTTTCATCCACTGTAAAAAGTGGCTTGCCGTCCTTTGAGTTGATCTGAAATTGCTGACCATGGAATTCTACCATTTTAGGACCTGCAAAGCACAGTAGAATAATGGAATAATTACATTAGATTTCTTCAATTTTCTACATAAATTGCTAATAATTTGAATAATAATTAATAATTTAAATAATTTAGTCTTAACAATTTTGTGACTCATTCAAGTACATTAAGGATCATGAAGCACCCAGATATTCTAAAGATAATGGCCCTGTAAGTACTGAAATTGGGTAATTCTATTTACATGATCTAATTTGTTGTTCAAAACTGTGCCTGGAGTCATGCTTTCAAGTTGGGTTTCCAGGGAATTTAGGAAATCCCTCACGAATTGCTCAAGACAAACAATCATGTTCTTGGTGTTGAAAATGCTAAGATTCTTTGATCAGTCTACCTTTTTTTGTTTCCCCAACATAGAAACTAATTATCAAAGTCTTTTCAGCATCATCCCTTTTGATTAGGGAGGCTCAAATGCTTTAAAATGACAAACATCCCATGTCAGGGCAGGACCCTCAGCTCTTCATAACAAATGCCAGTTTAGCTCCACATATCTAACAAATGCTACGGATCATGTTCTTAGAAGAGTTTCAAAAAGCTGTGAGAGTATTTGCAATTGGATCTGGAACTCCAAAAATTAAAATAATTGTGTGCAAGACAGTCTTTACACATTACCAGATCCTAAATTCAATGGCACATTCTGTTCTACAGTGTTGGCTTGTAAGTGGATATAAATCAAACCCTTAATATTCCCCTTTCTAACAACCTGATCAATTAAAAATTTGCATCACGTAAGTTTGAATGTCTATTTCATGGAATCATAGAATCATAGAATTGTTTAGGTTGGAAAAGACCTTTAAGATCATCAAGTCCAACTGTTAACCTAGCACTGCCAAGTCCACCACTAAACCATGTCCTTAAGCACCACATCTAAATGTCTGTTAAATACCTCCAGGGACTCAACCACTTCCTTGGACAGCCTGTTCCAATGCTTCACAACCCTTTTGGGGAAGAAATGTTTCCTAACATCCAACCTAAACCTCCCCTGGTGCAACCTGAGGCCATTTCCTCTTGTCCTATCGCTTGTTACTTGGGAGAAGAGACTGACACCCACCTCTCTACAGCCTCCTTTCAGGTAGCTGTAGAGAGCAATAAGGTCTCCCCTCAGCCTCCTTTTCTCCAGGCTAAACAACCCCAGCTCCCTCAGCCGCTCCTCATAAGACTTGTGCTCTAGACCCTTCACCAGCTTCGTTGCCCTTCTCTGAACACGCTCCAGCACCTCAATGTCCTTCTTGTAGTGAAGGGCCCAAAACTGAACACAGGATTCAAGGTGCGGCCTCACCAGTGCTGAGTACAGGGGCACGATCACTTCCCTAGTCCTGCTGGCCACACTATTTCTGATACAAGACAGGATGCTATTGGCCTTCTTGGCCACACTGCCAACTCATATTCAGCCAGCTGTCGACCAACACCCCCAGGTCCTTTTCCGCAGGGCAGCTTTCCAGCCACTCTTCCCCAAGCCTGTAGCGTTCCATGGGGTTGTTGTGACCCAAGTGCGGGACCTGGCACTTAGCCTTGTTGAACGTCAGAAAACTGGCCTTGGCCCATCGATCCAGCCTGTCCAGATCCCTCTGTAGAGCCTTCCTACCCTCAAGCAGAGTATGCCCATCCAAGCCATAAGCAGCCAATTTCACCAGGAGAATGTTGTGGGAAACGGTGTCAAAGACTTTACTGAATTCTAGGTAGACAACATCCACAGCCTTTCCCTCATCCACTAAGCAGGTCACCTTGTCATAGAAGGAGATCAGGTTAGTCAAGCAGGACCTGCCTTTCATAAACCCATGCTGACTGGGCCTGATCACCTGGTTGTCCTGTACGTGCTGTGTGATGGCACATGGCATTTGATAGAGTCATCATCTAAATCTATGTTCAGAATTAAAATTACAGAGCATGGTGAAAGCAGTTAAGACTCCTTTTCAGCAATTTTTAAGAAAGGTAATTCACAGACCATCCATGGGACCAAGAGGCACTGAGCTGCTTCCTTCCCAGTAAGAATCTGTCTTACCATGCCTACTCCCATAAACATTAAATATCTTCCAGGCAGTAATTCTCAAAGGAAATAGGACTTTTTGTTAGATCTTACGTTAAAATGGCATTAGGTGACAGATGACACTGCTAAGGAATACATTCAGGTATTTCCTAAAATCTGCATTGTAGCTGATGTGAGAGATGCATAATAAGATCCTATACAAATGCTTATTGCTTCACTCAGCAGATACAAACTATTGCTTTTAAATGCCCACCAAGCATGGAAAAGGTTATAGAAGCCTTTATGTCCTAAACTAGGGCAACAATTTTAAGGCACAAACCCCAATACTGATTCTACTTGAAAATGGTCAGGATAGAGGGCTGAACTCTGCAGTACATTGTACTCTGTTGGACATGTGCACCCAGGCACAGCCTTACCGATCTCAGTTTGGCTCTTCTCTAAAGCTCCTCTGAAGCACATGGCTTTATTTCTGAGAAGTGTATTGCAAAAAGTGAGCTCAGAAAATATCTTCATTCAGTGAAAAGGTGTTAAACAGTCATTTCTTTTTTTACAGCAAAAGGAGCAGTTCTGGGTAAGTGAAGCAAGGATGGATCCCTATCAATGCTTTCCCAGAAAATCTTGGTTAAGGTGTTTTATTGTTCCTGTTTCTGCCCAGCAGCAGTAATGAAACTGCCCATTTATGTAGCGTAGGCAGATCCTTGTTTATTCAAACAAATCAAAAGCCTAAGTAAACTGGCTGTTATCAACTCTACTGGTGCTGCAGGGGCCAGTTCCTCATCCTTCCCATTCATCCACCACCATGATTACAGTGCTCAGCACGAGTGTGGGAAACACAAACTAAAGCCTCTGCTGTCTGACATGATACAGGTTGAGTGATTCAGGCACACTGAGGGTACCATGTTTTTGCTGGAAGGGATTTAGGAGTGATTCTCGGTCTCCTCTGTTGAAGATGTTTTACACTGTATAGAAAAGGAAGGTACTATTTGGAGCCTGTATTTCCTCCACAGGAAGGGAAGTCAAGTGTCTAGCTTTCAGGGTCAATACGCTGGCTGTAGGACTGCTGGAGAAAAGTTGCACTACCACCTTTTCTCCTGATGCTGCTTATTGTCAGAGCTCATTCTAAAAAGCATGCAATTAAAATATCTGCTGGATTAGACCCAGTAGATGAGATAGAAATGAGAATGCTTACTCTGTAGGCTCTGACAAGGTTAGGTATTTTTCTTTTCAGTGCTGTCAATATTTTAGTAGGTCTGGCATGCCGGAAGCAAATATTTTTATATAGCCATAGAATATTTATTGATTAAAAGAATTAATACCTGAGTGAGGATCCTGAAGACTTACATTTTAGGTATATGTACTTTAAAGTAAAGTAGGTGCCCAAGAACTTCCACAGACTTGGTTCTAAGCTGTGAGGTTTTATAGCATGGGTAATCTTTAAAATACTAATTAGAAACTGCTGTAAGTGTATTTGTGCAAGCCTGCAAACAATATGCAGCAGTATCTCTAAAAGACAACTCAGAAATATATACTGTTAATTTATATATAATTGCTAATTATTTACACATGATCACAGAAAAATACTTTAATATGATGAAGATACTGTATGGTTAGAGGGAATGCCATCTACTGATTTCCTTGGTACAAAGGCAGTCAGCTTTGAAAATAAATTGCTGGGCCTGAATAGTGGCATTTCTGTTCTTTCTTTCTCAGCACCTTGGTAGACACATAAGTTTTCATGGATTATAAAGCATTGGAAAAAACAATGGATTTGAAAGAACTGGAGATGTGTGACATGATTTGCACAAGGGCTAACTTGATCTCGTCTAGGAGTACATTTATCTTCTCGACTTGCTAATTTGCTGAATCTATTTTACAAGCAATCTTGTCAAAGAAAGATTTTTCATGTTTTTCATAGTAAGAACAGGAAAGAACTACTTCAAACAGCATGAATCGATTAATTGAATTTGTACATCTGCATATTGCCAGAAAATTGACAGGTTTTTGTTAATTGGATTGTTATGGAATGTAGATTAATTCACAGGGAGACGTGACATGACAAAAGAAAATAGTTATAAGACATAGGAGCTGCTTTAACTGTTTGAATTTAGGATGAATATATACACACTAAATAGCATTTACATACCTTGGACCAAATTCTTTTTCTCTCACCTAACCAAAGTAAACAAACTCATGTTGTGCAGACTGACTTTCTCAGCTGTCCTCTCTAATGCAAATTTCAGGCATGGTGTCCATACAGAACATCATACTGATACAACTGGAGATGCAATATATATTAGTTTAATTAAACTGGTCCATGTATTGACTGACCCCATTCCCACAGTGATTGGAACAAGGCTGGGATTCAGCCTTTCCACTCCCAGCTAATTGTTTTTAACATTAGACCACATAAGCCCATTCTTGGGCTCTCCTCTTTTCTTTCACTCAATTAATATCTCATTATTCCAGGCAAGGTAAACACCTTTAACAGGAGAAATCGAGGAAGTCCTACCCTAAAATAATGAGAGAGGGGGAAAAACAGAGAAAAATCTCCTTAGATAGAAGAACAAGAGGTATAATAGGATTTGTAGAAAAGTGCTCATCCTGGCTAAGCAGTAAGTTTTAGCAAGCTAATGAATACATCTATACCAATAAGTTAGGGGAAAGTCAAGTCAGAGACACAAGCACTGCCAATTTCTGCTGATCTGGTAGCATGCTCCTTGGCACCATCTCGACCTGTGCCACACAGTGACCTCTCAGACAATGCCCCTGACCAGGGGCTGTTCCTCACAGATGGGATTGATGAAGCTCTCCAGCTCTGGAGGGAAGTGGGCTTAGCTGTGTAATGAGAGTTGTGCCACATGGGGCAGACTGTGGGTCCTGGCCTGGTTTGGTTGCTAATGTAGGTGTAGCCTATTCCTACCTGCTAAACACTTTCCTACTTTAGATATTTCTGGTCATGCACTCAGTGACTCATTAAGGTATTTAGGGATTTTTATTGCTTAAGAAAAGTTTGGTGCCTATTGCTCTTAACTTTTTTCCTGCACAAGAGTTAGGAGAATCTAACCATTGAATTTAAGCATGTAAAGGGGCAGTTAGGCAGGATCTAAGACAGGTGCATTGTGAACTATGCCCATTATATTTTAAAGCTAGACTTAAATAAGAAAAAACACTACAAGCACCACGAGCACTCACTGCACATTATATACTTCCCAAAGTAGTCTTAACTGGTGGTTCTTTGAAACTACATCTCATGGCCCTTGCATCCAGATTTCTCTCCTGTTTGATCCTGATCCTTGCAGACTTGAATAAATCTTTAACAAGAATCTTTAGGTCCATAGTTTTCTCAGCATGAGTGCCCCAGTAAAGTGGGACAAGGATTATCCTATAGATAATCCTCATAATCAAAGCATGGTATGGATAATAAATTCTGCATTTTAAATCTTTAGAGGGAATGCTAGGGTAAACCACATTCAAGCATATGTTTTATTCATGTTAGAGATGAGACATCTCGGTACATGTGGAACAACTTTCAAAAAGCAAAAATAGGCTTATAAAGAAATGTGGATAAATGTATGTAACCAAAAGTAGCCATTAATTTCTCTTAGTTGTATTTCACAATATACATGCACTAGCTATATCGCAATAACATTAATTGTATTGTGATCCCAGTAAGATTAATTTTCAGCTTATAAACAGCAGTCGACTTCAATATCTGAAACTTTAATCTCCTAATTCCTAAATGCATTTTGTTTACAACCCTAGTATATTAACTACTTGTAAGTCAACTAATACTATATAATCATACTTGTTGATAAAATCCTACAATTAAAAATGTAACATGTCGGAATGCGGGTTACAGAGAGCATTTGAACTGTTTTCCCATTGCTGCCAGAGGCATCACAGGAATTACCAGGTCAATTGGTTATCCTTGCTAATGAGGCTGACCAATAATTGCCTATTCTTTCTTTACACTTCCCCCTTTAACACGTGCAGTTCTGATAGAGACCTCGTATGTGATCATAACATCACATACCTCTTGACACTGAGGATGCCACTTTAAATTATGAAAAATTCTTCCAAAAACAATTGACCTATTGCCTGCAGAGGAGCACACTGCTAAACAGTATTCCTTTTTGTTTCTCCTCCTCACTCTCAACTCCCCTAGATGGTTTTCCAGGGAAGGAAAGTCTTTTGTTTAGTGAGTCCATTTCAGTGGAAAAGCATTTAAATAAATTCCCTTCTAGTGCTACCCAACCTTTGAATTCCAGGCCAATACAAATGTAGGAGGACAAGATGGCAAAGAATCTTCTATCAAAAATAGGGCCTGCCATAAAATATATATCCATAAGGATTTAATGTCAATGAAATTGGTAACATATAGGTAGACTCTTCAAATCCAGTTAGTTCTGTCAAGTACTACACACTTTTAGTGTGTTTTTAGATCTTTCAGAAGAACAAGCCTTCCAACAATGAAGTTCTTTATTTAATTTCATATCTTTTCTTTTCTTACTCTCTTCTGTTATCCATTATTTTTGATATCCTATAGCTGTCACCTACTCTGTATGCTTCACTCTTCTCCTGCCACCTAGAATCATTGAAGTGTCGAATATAAGCCAAAATCCTGAGTACTCTGGGGTATTGCTATGCAATTTCATTTTTTAGTTAATTTTTATTATATTAAAGCACCTTACTTAAAATAAGATCTCATTAAAAGTGTATTAAAAATGTAATACTCCTACAGATTCAGTTCTAGTTCCATGAGTAATACAATATCAATAAATGTAAAGTCATTACTTTCAGAAGCATAAAATTAATCAGATTTTCATATGGAATGGTATGGAAGTACTTGCTGGTCTTTTATTAGAACAAGCACATTATTACAAAGAATATGCAGCACGTTGCATATATACATTTTATGTCCATAGCATACATCTCATATCACCTTTAAAAACATCTCGAATATATTAATAGAACACTTGCTGTTCCTATTTCCTCTGTTTCTCTCAGTTTTCCTTTTATGTAATGGATGCAATTATGCCCTCTCAGATTAAAGATGCCTTACTGTCAGCACTTCTTATACTTTGTTGTTCTCTACGGTTGAAGACAAGTCTAGAGATCTTTAAAAAATTGGTTCTGAGTGATTGTTGCAGACACTGATCATGCAGACGGTGGCAACCCAACCTAGTGTTATGTATTTAGGTGGCAGTACCTTCCCCTCTCAGAGTGATTTAGGTAACTAAAGGACTTTATCCATCTAGGCATTATCCTTATATAAAGTACTCTATTTAAATATAAAAAAATAAACCCATGAAATATTTCACTGTAAAATGGATTATTGCATGTAGAAACCATGGCAGGAATATGAGATCATGTTTCTTACACAGTGACTTGACAAAAAGGCTATGGTGTCACCTTTTCTCTTAGGCCTAATGAATCCAGAATTTGTTGCATGATGAATAACTTCAACAGGAAAAGGTGAAACACACAGTTGTCAGACGGGTAAGGTGAAAAGGAAAGTACTAAAGGAGATGAGGCATGATAATTTGAAACCCTCTATGCAGAGAGGACAGCTGATCTGAGTCTCTCATCCCTGAGGGAATACTTTAACCACTCTATCTTTTGTATAATGGATAATTCTTCTTCCTTCAATTATTTTTTTAAAAAAAAAGAAAGCCATGAATGTGTTTTCATAAGGTCAACTCCAGCATTGTTTTTCAGGAGTATTCTATGCATGCCTACTGGATCTGGGCAGAGGACAATGTGAGAAGACCAATTAAACAGATGGGGCATGACTCAGTTGCCAAAATAGCTGTCTAGTGCCATTATATGTACTTTGGTGTTCCCCGCCTGGCCTTCAGCTTATTTTAGATGCCCTAGAGTATCTAAGACTTCTACATTGGGCTAGAAGGTCTGACCTGGGGTCTGTAAGCGACCTGAGCCCTTCCAAAGTGTCAGCTTAAGACTAGGCAAGATGGAATCACAGAATAATTCAAGTCAGAGGTCACATGTGGAGGTCACCTCGTCCTACCTCCTATTCACAGCAGGGTCAGCTTGGTTGGAAGGTAGATGAAAGTGCTCAGGCTCTTGTCCAGGTGGAATTTTAATACCTCTGAGGCAGGAGAGTCAATAGCCTCCCTGGGCAACCTGTTCCCATGGTTAACCATTTTAACAGTGATATTTTTCCCGCGCCTTCTATCCAGTTGCATTTTGTCTCACCGCAACCTATGACCATTGCCTCTTGCCCTTTTGCTGTGTACCTCTAAGAAGAGTCTGGCTTAATCTTGTCCCTAGCCCTCCTAGAAGCAGGCAGAAATCAGAAGTCCCCTTTAAGTCTTCTTTTCTGCAGGTTAAACAAACACAACTTCTTCAGCATCTTATACTTCATGTGCTCCCACTCCCTGACCATCTTAATGGCTCCCTGTGGGAGTCTCCTCAGTTTGCTCATTGCTCTGTCATACTGAAGGGGGCTTAACACAGCATTGTGTGATGCAGTCTCCCAGGAGTGGAATAATGCAGCCCAGTATGCTATTAGCCCTCATTGCCACAAGGGTACACTGCAGATACATGTTCAAGTAGTCCACCAGGATGAGGGGTGTGTCTTCTTCTGCAGACCTGCTGCAAAAAGATAGGGATCTGGCTGCTTTTTTTGGCCACTAACTGCTATCGGGAGTCTTGTTAGCTTTAAGAAGAAAGTACTGTTACACTTGAAATGAGTAGGATCTTAGACGTACTTAGTTATCCAAATTCTGTAATAGATTATGGTCACAATAAATGTCAGCTATTTTAAGCTAACCTTTACAAATTCATCTAGCATTAACCAATGCCAATAATTCAATCTTCTTATCACTTTAAAGAAAGGAAGTCCAGGAACTGTCCCCACCTTCAGCAATAACTATTATCTTCAAATTATCATCCAATGACTTATGTTAATGCTTACTATACCATATGAACCAAAATATGTTGTTCGGGATTGCAAATTTACTGAAGACTGTGAAAATCGAGAAGGTTATAAAGTATTTAATAATTCCCCTTTTTTTTTTCACTTAGAGTTCTTTACTCCCATTAAAATAAAGAGAGAATGGGGCTACTCAGATGAGTAATTGCTCTCTGGTGAGAGATAGGTATCCACTATCTGGTTCTTTTTCCAAATAAAAAATGATTTCCCAAACATTAGCCTATTTTTCAGAGCTAAGCTCTGTAGACTTATATGCATATTGCTTTTCTCTTCTTCTAGACACAGTTAGAAGAGAGGTGACAGGATAGGATTCAAATCCCCTTGGCCAGGTTAAATTTCCCCTTAACTGTGATGCTGGCATATTTAAGCAGGTTGGCAATGCACATAACTACCTAATTAACTTCCAGAGGATGTTTAAAGTCTGGCTTAAGTCAGCATTGCTGACCCTGAACCTTATCACATATTTCTTCATAACGATTATCATATTTGGGGACAGGGTGTGTAAATCTTGCTATGGTAAGCACCTTACTATGTACATGGTACATAGAAACCAATGGTAGTTCTTTGCAGAAAAGGTTACTGTTTATTTGAGTCTAAATATTAAACTGTAGCTGTAATGACTAAATTACTTTTTTCATAAATAAGTTTTTATGGTGATATGCTTAGCTAGCTTTAATTTAAATGTATATTGATTACTACTCACTTTTTTCTGCTATTTGTTTTAATTCTTTTCAACATTATATCCGTTTATATACACAATGATCTCAGAAAAGACTAACAGCATATGCATTTAATATAGAACAGAAACACATCTGCCATGGATTAAAACAGGAAATTAGAAAAGAGGATCAGTTAAAAAGACTGTAGGATGTTTTAGCAGCCACCTGTTATTCTCTAAATTTTGCCTGATCTGAATCAACTAAATTTTGCTTTAAATAGAACTAGCATGTATGCCTTGATATGATCAGATTCATTGGTAGCTAAAATTTTTATACTTCTGGAAGTAAAAATCCATACTTTAATCCGCTTGGAACAAATATTGTAAGTTCTTGACCATGGGAAGACTTAATCACCTCAAAAATACTTCAATGAAGTTTGCAATTTATCTTTCTATTAATTACTCCTATGTTGTATCTTTCCTTCTTATAACCCAGCTAGACAGCAATTAAAGTTGTGCAAATAATCATCTTCCCGCAGTACAAAGATCTTCAAGAAATATGTTCTGGCTTTTATCTTAAAGATAAGAAAGAACTTATTTGGACAAAAATGGAGTTTTTAATGAAAGCCTTCTGGGAAAAATAAAGAAGGAAAAGCTAAATGATTTTACAATGTCATTAATTAAGTCAAGTTTATGAAACTGGCTTCAGGGTTTTCCCCGTAAAAACACCATCAAACTCTTCTTATATACATCATGCTTCATTAACATTGTTTTCTTCCTATTATGTTTCTGATGAAAAAATACCATCACTTGAAAATGAAATACCAAAATGCTGAGAAGAAAACCAGAAATGATTTGGCATTGGAAAGTAGTAGTTTATAGATGGCAATTAATGCTAATGAAGCAATATATTAGGTACTGACACTTATCTGTTTCCTTAGAATGTTGTTCCTGTTTGAAAGAAGAGGGATGGGATAGCACAAATGCTCTCATTGTAACAGCTGTTCAGATTAACGTGATGGACATGAAAATAGTCTCTAGGCAGAATTTTCACTGTGATTCTGTTTTCAGACTGCATAAACCATTTTGACTTTACCATATTACCATGCTTTCTAAGTGGTGTTGATTTCATGTTTCAAAGTGCAGAACAGCTTTATAATACCTTTATCTAAATAAATTCCCTCTAACTTTAAATACTTTAAACTGAACTCCTGACCTGAAGTTACTGATGTTACTGTTCCTTGGTGTAAATGATTGAACTAGGAGGAGGACCAGCAGTCCACTGCACTGGAATCTATTCTCACGGACCTTGCATGACTTTGGAAGCCCCTTTCCTTTGTGTTTTTTTCCTCCTGAAAAAGACATATTACAAGCAGAACTTAGGCTCTTCTCTAAGTTGAAGCCTCCTTACATGATCCTTGAAAAATAGATCTTTTCAAAAACTGGCCCTACATTTCAGAAAAGAGAGTTGGAAACATGCTGCTCTTCATCCACTTTCTAATATTCGGCACTGGAACACCACTGCAAAATCTGACTGTATTATATTAATCTGCTGGTAGGCTGTATATGTAAGCATATGTTTACTTAGGTGAAGCATCATTTTCTGTTTGATACCAATGTTGCTCTTAAGTATTTGATAATTGACTAGATAGACTATATGTTTCTTTTATATATATTTGTTATCATTCATTATTGAAAAAGTTTGATAATTTTTTACACTAAGTTGCTTTATTATGGCTCAGGGTATAAATCAAAGGTGCTGCATTTCTTTTTTATTCTAGGATTGAATAAGGCTTTGAAGTGGTAAGAACAGGAATCTTTGAGATGATGGTTAGCAGCTTTCTTCAACTGCTTTCTTGGATTATCAAAGAACATTCTAGATGTTTCAGTTTTGAAGGTTGATGAGCAAGCTGTGATAATGACATCTGAATCTTATTCATGATTTTAAAGACAGGAGCTATTCTAATGAAAATAGTTACCATCTGTTCTGTAGACATCCTTGCCTTGCCTATAGGCATCTGTCTCCACGGCTTGCTTAATTCCCTCTGACTCTCAATCCTGTACCTTCTCACGTCTGTGCCTTGCTTAGATTCCTTCCTTGCATCCTGTTGGCCAACATGCTTTTAAGTCCCATTTCTGCCAGAAATATTCCCAAAGCAATTACATCCCCATAATCCTTCAACTAAATGTCTCACTTCTTTTTTTGCTTTGAATTATTTTAAAAAATTATTTCCTTGGTTTTAATATGAGTTTCTTTGGTCATATATGAGTTTTAAATGATTTTAAAGAGTTACTCAAACAAAACAGGTATCTTTGTCATCCAGAAGGATACTGAAGTCAAAGAAGAGTAAAGCACAGAATTGGTTTGTTTTTTTAGTTATGATCCCTATTATTTTGAAAGTATTCTTTTCCTGGCAAGCAATTAAATGTATTTGCATTCAGTGAGGCTTCTGAAAGCAGCACATTTATGGAACACAGTCCAAAACACAACAAGATCTACAGCATTTTTAAAGAGCTACAATGTCCAGATGACTCCTGCAAGAGGTATGTCATGCAGGTAAACTGAGGAGCATGTAGAAACTTTAAAACAAGAGTGCTCATGGTGGAAGGTGCTTTGCATTTAATGTCATTTTAGTAGGAAGCTAAAAGCATTTTCCTTCATTTATGAAGGAAACCTTTTTCATTCTTACGTAATATGTGCCTGTTATCCTCACGTGAGGAATTTCATAGAAACTCCTCAAGTAAAGATTTGTTTCACATCTCTCTTGTGAATTACTTCCACTGAAGACTGGGTATTTAAATCACTCTTAGTAACTTACTAAAATATTTTAACGGATCATTTGAATCACAACCTTCTATGAGTTAAAAGGTATTTTTGTTATGATCTTATGAGTGATACTATATTATATTGTCATCTTTGGAATGATCCCAAACTTATGTATACAGCTCCTTCATGATGGCAACTACTCATATGTATAAGACGAAGAGAGTATTAAGACATAATTCCAGCATGCTGGCGACTGTAGAAGGCATTAATTCTGTAGCAAAGTCTTGTGCATCTGAAGTAAATCAGCCACACACCTATTTTTCATACTTCTTATAAGGGAACATCATCTTACATGCATACATTTTATGACTGGCTAAGGACAATGGCTAAAAATATCAAGCTATGTATAGATGGTCATTTACTTTAACAGACTGTCACTTACCCCAGTCACTGTTGTTTGACCATATCTTTAGTTATTAACAGAGTTCTTCACAGTATTAAGTTTTTACTGCTCTTCCAATACTTTTCTATCAGTCTAAAATTAATATGATTTACTATTAGTAATATTTCATGTTAGTATTTACAATGGTACTAACTACAACAGACAGCAGTGAAGACCAATTATTAATGAATTCAATAAAGAGAATTGCCAGTCAAAAAGAGATTATTTAAACATCAAATATTTCAGATAATATGCAAATGCACTTTAGCACTTCCTTTTGATGTAGTTTTGATTTTGCCAGGCTCAAATCATTATTTCACCCTCTTCCCTAAGTATTTCTTGTAGTAGATCTGAAAAGAGCAAGCCAAAGTGCTGTCAGAACGTCCCTGCTTCAGTGTTGAATTTGAATTGCTTTTATACACTGACCACTTTTAAAAGACTTGAGATGCAGGTCTTCCAGTCTAAACTTTGCTCCTTCCTACTGGTTTCCTCATATATTGCCTAAGCCAGATACAGCCTCTCTGCACAGCCAGACAACTTTTCGTCTGGACACTACCAACTATTGGGCTTTCCCTTAAGACGAGGTTAAAGAGCTGTGAGATCATAAGGTACAATAACACTGAACCGCACATTACTGGGAATAGGGCCAGAAGAGCCAGGTGACAAAAAGCAGAGAAACAGAATTAAACTACCAATAAGAAAAGAAAATACTAAAAATGGATGGTACTTGCTCTAAACACGTCACAACTGACAAGACAGTTCCCATCCAGCAGAACTCCCTCCCCAAACACCACGGTCCATATTCTACAACATGGGTTTGTATTGACCCTTCTCTGTTTATTGGGTCTTCAGTTTACAAGTTTTCTTCAATCTAGATGTCTCTAACCCTACAGAGCAGATATTTTTAACTGTTTATTTATTTAAGGCAGCACATTCCATCTCACTTTCTGTACTGCTCTTTGTTAACACTCTCAGAAGACTAAGTGGTGACTGGGAAGGGGAAAAAAAAGAAAAGAAAAGATGGTCTGAGATTTCTTGTTATTTTTGCCAGGCTTCATTTTCCTAAGGTAAGATCTGTATCCATTGGCTGGCACAACAACTAAAATGTATTTCCTTTCAGTAAAAGATATCCTTTACACTGCTTTCAGCACTGAAGCTCTCTTTGTTAACAGGAAAGATACACTATGGGTGAATATCTCAGACTGCTCATTTATGGACCTCAATTACATTACAGGTGCCAAAGTCCAAACAAGCAATTCATCTATATCACTCTTCAGTGCTGACATTTTTTCCCCAATAAAGTTTCTTAATTGTTCATGCAGAAACATTGGCTGAGAAGCAATGCACCTTCCACCTGCCAAAGGCATACCATGTTTCCACCTTGAAATATGGAGGTGCCTTATTTCCATAGGGACACAGTCCCCTAAGTGCATCATGAGTATATTAAAATATGATGACAGAATTGAGTCCAGCAGAAATCAGAGCAGCTTTTTTCACTTTCATGCAAAAGCACCTATTAATGATGGGGTCACTCATCTGACAAGTGCCTAAACTCAATACAGGACCAAATATTCATGAACATCTTTATAGCACACCTTTCCTATTAGCACTTCTAGGTCATGTCCAGCCTGTCAAACAATTCAGCAGGCCTTTGGGCTACTGTCTGACATGATTTTACCTGTAAGTTTCTCAGACTTTGGCAGGGCTCAGGTTGGATAAATTAGTGTGGTGGTCAGTGATCTACTCTGCAGTCTGCCCTTCCCAAAGGACCTCCTGACAACTTCTCATCAGGCAGGAGGGGAACATGACCACAGTGCAGATACACATCTGGTCCTGTGATGGGCATCCACAAACAGTACGGAGCAGACAGAATCAACAGCATATGTGCCATGTCACAGAAATTTTGACCATGTGATGTGTTCGGTTTTGGTCATGTGGTCACTGTGTAGTTAATTACTGCAAACTAGTTTAATAACTGTACTAATAATATGAAACTAGAAGTACTGTACCTTTCATACCCTTCTTCATTATCAAAATGAGATATGAATGCTACTATCATGTTTTGCTAAATATTTAGGGGCATTTTTTTAAGAGGAATAATTCAGATCTTTATAAATAGCTTGAATTTAAAAAAAGAGATTTGAAAACATTTAAAGGACAAATTGTGATTAATTGTATAACTATACATTTTTAAGGGGAATAGCAGGATCTTTTATAAGTTATAAATTATATTTTTTATTTGAAGTTTGTTTGAAAACAGTAAAGCTTGCAAAAAGTTCAATGAATTGATATGATAATTCCTCAAACAGGAATTGTCACAGAAGTTACACAGTCTCATCAGCATGGAAGATTTGCTCATCAATGCTCATGGGTCCCAATGTAGTAAACTACTGAAGCATACCAGGTTAGTCTTACAGTTAAATAAGTAGGAATTTATGCTTTGCTGCATGAGGACCTTAGAAGAAACAAGTTAATAAATCGTTACATTTTTCTCCAAAGTCAAATAAATATTGAAAAATATTAACAAAACTAAGAAAAATTCCATTGTATCTGACACATATTGTTGCCATTCTTGCCTTAAAAATATGATTTAAAGAGTAAGGTCTGCTTATTCTTCCTGCCAAGATCTATCACCTACTTCTGTCTAGATCTATTGATTTCACTCACTAAACCAATGTATACTACTGCTACCAAATATAGTAAAATATATACATTTCTGAGTTCTGAACTGGCATTTTTTCTTAGGACATCTGCTTAAATATATTAGTCTCTGGAATACTAGGAAATGAAGAGAGACATAGAGACCTCTCTAGTCATATTCTCCTGTTGCATTTTCTTAGAAAATTATTTGCAACTATCAATAGATATTTACACAAGAAAAAGAGTAACTTCTACAGTGACCTTACTTGCATAACTCTGCAATAAAGAAGTGCTTCAAATATCTACAGAATTAATGCTTAACTGGGAAACTGAAAATATACTGTTGGCACTTATTGAGTGGCAGCTGGACTATTCCAATATGGCCATAACAGAAAAAAATAATCACGTGTTTAGTGCTTTATATCCTCTAAGCTCCTTGCAAATATTCAATACGATGTTTCCAAAACAGTGAGCAAAGAAAAAACACTTAGACTTACCCACATTTAATCTGCCTGTGACTTCCCCATTTGAATTACGAGCATTCACAGTCACATTGTGAGTAGACTGGAGAAGCAGTGATGAGTCCTGAAGTATGGAGAAAAAACAAGTAGATTCAGCAGAATAATTACAACTGTTAACAATATTCAAAATTTAGAATCATAGAATCGTTTAGGTTGGAAAAGACCTTTAAGATCATGAAGTCCAACTGTCAACCTAGCACTGCCAAGTCCACCACTAAACCATGTCCCTAAGCACCACATCTACAGGTCTTTTAAATACCTCCAGGGATGGTGACTCCACCAATTCCCTGGGCAGCCTGTTCCAACGCTTCACAACCCTTTTGGGGAAGAAATGTTTCCTAACATCCAACCTAAACCTCCCCTGGTGCAACCTGAGGCCATTGCCTCTTGTCCTATCGCTTGTTACTTGGGAGAAGAGACTGACACCCACCTCTCTACAGCCTCCTTTCAGGTAGCTGTAGAGAGCGATAAGGTCTCCCCTCAGCCTCATTTTCTCCAGGCTAAACAACCCCAGCTCCCTCAGCCGCTCCTCACAAGGCTTGTGCTCCAGACCCTTCACCAGCTTCCTTGCCCTTCTCTGGACACGCTCCAGCACCTCAATGTCTCTCTTGTAGTGAGGGCCCCAAAACTGAACACAGTATTTGAGGTGCAGCCTCACCAGTGCCAAATACAGGGGCATGATCCCTTCCCTAGTCCTGCTGGCCACACTATTTCTGATACAAGCCAAGATGCTATTGGCCAAGGCTTCTTGGCCACCTGGGCACACTGGTGGCTCACATTCAGCCAGCTGTCAACCAACACCCTCAGGTCCTTTTCCGCAGGGCAGCTTTCCAGCCACTCTTCCCCAAGCCTGTAGCGTTCCATGGGGTTGTTGTGACCAAGTGCAGGACCCAGCACTTAGCCTTGTTGAACATCAGAAAACTGGCCTTGGCCCATCGATCCAGCCTGTCCAGATCCCTCTGCAGAGCCTTCCTACCCTCAAGCGGATCAACTCTCCCGCCCAGCTCAGTGTCCTCTGCAAACTTACTGAAGGTGCACTCGATCCCCTCATCCAGATCATTGATAAAGATATTAAACAGAACTGGCCCCAATACTGTGTCTGGGGGAACACCACTTGTGACCGGCCGCCAACTGGATTTAACTCCATTCACCACCACTCTTTGGGCCCGGCCATCCAGCAGTTTTTACCCAGCGAACCGTATGCCCGTCCAAGCCATGAGCAGCCAGTTTCTCCAGGAGAATGCTGTGGTAAACTGTGTCAAAGACTTTATTAAAATCCAGGTAGACAACATCTACAGCCTTTCCCTCATCCACTAAGCGGGTCACCTTGATCAGGTTAGTCAAGCAGGACCTCTGCCTTTCATAAACCCATGCTGGCTGGGCCTGATCGCCTGGTTGTCCTGTACGTGCCGCATGATGGCACTCAAGATGATCTGCTCCATAACCTTCCCTAGCACCGAGGTCAGGCTGACAGGCCTGTAGTTCCACGGATCCTCCTTCCAGCCCTTCTTGTAGATGGGCATCACACTTGCTAACCTCCAGTCAACTGGGACCTCCCCAGCTAGCCAGCGCTGCTGATAAAGGATGGAAAGAGGCTTGGTGAGCACTTCCACCAGCTCCCTCAGTACCCTTGGGTGGATTCCATCCGGCCCCATAGACTTGTGCGTGTGTCTAAGTGGTATAGCAGGTCGCTAACCATTTCCCCTTGGATTATGGGGGCTTCATCCTGTTCCTCGTCCCTGTCTTCCAGCTCAGGGGGCTGGGTACCCAGAGAACAACTGCTCTTACTATTAAAGACTGAGGCAAAGAAGGCATTAAGGACATCAGCCTTTTCCTCATCCTTTGTCACTATGTTTCCCCCCGCATCCAATAAAGGATGGAGATTCTCCTTGGCCCTCCTTTTGTTGCTAATGGTTTTATAGAAACAGTTTTATTGTCTTTTACAGCAGTAGCCACGTTAAGTTCTAGTTGGGCTTTGGCCCTTCGAATTTTCTCCCTGCATAACCTCACAACATCCTTGTAGTCCTCCCGAGTGGTCTGCCCCTTCTTCCAAAGGTCATAAACTCTCCTTTTTTTCCTGAGTTCCAGCCAAAGCTCTCTGTTCAGCCAGGCCAGTCTTCTTCCCTGCTGGCTCATGTTTCAGCACATGGGGACAGCCTGCTCCTGCGCCTTTAAGATTTCCCTCTTGAAGAATGTCCAGCCTTCCTGGACTCCTTTGCCCTTCAGGACTGACTCCCAAGGGACTCTGGCAACCAGGCTCCTTAACAGGCCAAGGTCTGCCCTCCGGAAGTCCAAGGTAGCAGTTCTACTGACCCCCCTCCTTACTTCTCCAAGAATCGAAAACTCTATCATTGTGTGATCACTACGCCCAAGGCGGCCTGCAACCATCACATCACCCACAAGTCCTTCTCTGTTTGCAAACAAGAGGTCCAGCAGGGCACCTTCCCTTGGTGGCTCACTCACCAGCTGTGTCAGGAAGTTATCTGCCACACACTCCAGGAACCTCCTAGACTGTTTCCTCTCTGCTGTATTGTGTTTCCAGCAGACATCTGGTAAGTTGGACTCCCCCACAAGAACAAGGGCTAGCAATTGTGAGACTTCTCCCAGCTGCTTATAGAATAGTTCATCTGCCTCTTCATCCTGGTTGGGTGGTCTATAACAGACTCCCACCATGATATCTGCCTTGTTGGCCTTCCCCCTCATCCTTACCCATAAACACTCGACCCTATCATCACCATCATTAAGCTCTAGACAGTCAAAACACTCCCTAACATACAGGGCTACCCCACTGCCTCTCCTCCCTTGCCTATCCCTTCTGAAGATTTTACAGCCATCCATTGCAGCACTCCAGTTGTGTGAGTCATCCCACCATGCTTCTGTGATGGCAACTATATCATAGTTTTCCTGCTGCACAATGGCTTCCAGCTCCTCCTGTTTGCTGCCCATGCTGCGTGCATTGCTGTAGATGCACTTCAGTTGGGCTATTGATCCTGCCACCTTTTGGGGGAAGAAACCCTAATTCCTATGTGACCATTCTCAGGCGCTTCTGTCGTTTCTAACACATCCATAACCTTTGCATCTTTGCTGCTGCATGGATCTCCATCTCCTACCTCCACTGAGATGGCAGACCGAAGGGCTCGCTAGCACATCATCCCTCAAACATTGGCCTGCCACCCCCAGGCTTCTGTCTAGCAAGTCCAGTTTTACCCCTTTGCCCCTTCAAATCTAGTTTAAAGCTCTTTCAATGAGCCCTGCTAACTCCTGTGCAAAGATCCTTTTCCCCCTTTGAGACAAGTGTACCCCGTCTGTCACCAGCAGGCCTGGAGTCGTGTAGTCCGACCCATGATCAAAACCCCCCAAATTCTGCCAGTGACACCAGGCTCAGAGCCAGGGACTGATCTGCTGGCTCTTCCTGTTTCTTCCCTCATCATTCCCTGCAACTGGAAGGATAGAGGAGAACACTACTCGTGCTCCTCATCCCTTAACCTGTCGTCCCAAGGCCCTGAAGTCTCTCTTGATTGCCCTCGGACTTCTTGTTGCAACTTCATCGCTGCCTACCTGAAAAATCAATAATGGATAATAATCTGAGGGCCGTACCAGGGTAGGAAGTTTTCTCTTCACATCTTTAACGCGGGCCCCAGGGAGGCAGCAGACTTCCCTAAGGAGTGGGTCTGGTCTGCACACTGGGCCTTCTGTTCCCTTCAGAAGGGAGTCTCCTATGACAATGACCCATCTATTTTCTTTCTGGAAGCAGTTTTGACGCAGGGCGTAGGCCGACTTAACCTCAGCGACACCTCCAAGCTAGATGAACCATCGTCCTCGTTATTGTTGGGTTCCACTTGCAGAGCCTCATACCTATTACGCAAGGGCACCTGGGCAGGTGGGGCAGTCGCAGAGGAGACGCGCCTGCTGCGCCGGGCAGGAACTCGTCGCCATTGCCCCCCCTCCCTTAAGTCAGTGTGTTCAGCCAGGCGGGGAGAGGACAGGGAATCCTCCTACGTGTCCTGCCTGCCCGTCGGGCCTGTCCCAGGGAAGGTAGGGTGCGATCCAGCAGTCTGTCTCTCTCTCGCACTCCCTGATACTCCTCAACCTACTCGCCTCCTCCCGGAGCTCTGTCACCAAGCGGAGGAGTTCCTCTACCTGGCGCACCTCCCACGGGTCTGCTCACTGCCGCCCTCCGGTACGGGCAGCAGCGCAGGGCGCGCCCTGCAGCCTGGCACCTGGCTGGCAGCGTGCTCCCGCCGGAGCTCGCTCTGGGAAGCTGCGTCAGTCGTGGTGGGTGCAGAGCTTAGAGAGGCCATGGCTTTCTGCCGGGGGATAGCGTTGCTGCTGGGTCGAGCTGGCAGAGCTTCAGCGCCCTGCCTGCACGCCCTGCCGCGCCAACTGCTGTGCCTCGCCCTTGCTGATGTGCCAAGCCCTGTTGGCCCTAACCCCTGAAAATCACTCCCAAGTCATGTTCCCATCGTAATTTAATGCTTAGAGTATGAGATACCCTGAGAATTTTGAACACATTTTACGTGAAGAATTTTACTACAAACACTTACCTAATAACAGTGGTAGAAGCAATACACAGTTTGGAGTCCAACTTAGCACTTTTTTTTTTAAAAAAGGATATCTTACAAGTAGGAAGGTAAGCTATCTCCAAAGAAGTCACTAAGTGAGCAAAATAAATGAATCTCATTTTGTAAATTATATCAGGAAAAAGTAAAAGCTAACAGAATTAACAGAAATAATGAAAAGTCTTAGTAAGCAGTGTGTTAGAATGAACATTAATGGTAACAAGTCAGTATGAAGTGGAAAAGGAAGGTGAAAAAAGATCAGGTAAGTATATTACATTTAAGTACATGTGCTAAATGACCCACAAATCTGGGCAATCTTTAGTATGCTTATTTGACTGCCTCTGGTTGATTTAAAAATAAGTTAGTAATTTGTAATATCAAACGTAAGTGTGAATAAACTGTATTCTATACCTGTAGCTTCCACACGTGTTGCTGTCTAATTAAAATCTAGTAACATATTTATAAATGCCCATCTTTTATCTTTCCATGAATATGTATTAGCTAAGATGCAACGGTGTTGCCCACAACTCTGTGTTGGTCTTATAATGAAGGCATAAACTTGTAATAGGCTCCAGAGATGATGCACAGCAAATAGATTTTCTGCTACATATTTTCTTAGCACTTTGGAGACCTCATTAGGTGAGAAAAGCTGTTAGGAGACTGCAAGGAGAAAACTATTAAGGCAAGGGAGAAAGCTGCTATGATAGCTGTGAGTGGCCCAATTCTCTAACAGACAAACTTAGAAAAAGAAATCATAACAAATAAGCAACTTTATGAGAATAAATATATAGATGGCACTCAGGAGATCAAGCTACAGGCAATTAAGCCTCTAGAGAGTCCAAATATTTTAAAAAGCAAGCAAGCAAGCAAACAAACAAACAACCTCTGATGAATTATCAGTTCATAGGGGGCAGAGACATGCAGTAGCCTGGAGGCTCTAATTAATGCATGCTACTAATGATCACGATGGGTCATTACACAGCTAAGCTTATATTAGATGCTGCCACACCTCTTTCTTCCTATATTGTACTAAATGTATTAAGAGCTGGAAGGAATATTAAAAGAGCACGAATGGTAGCTTAACATTGCATAACAATTTTTTGGGGCAGAGTGAGTTCTTAAGTATCAGCTATGCTGGTCTTAAAAAGTTACATGTCTTACTGGATAAACAACCTCAAGGGAAATTCATTTAAGGACATAAATAGTTTTCTCACTGCCTATGAGGCAGAAAAGAATACAGCATAAGAAACAAAATGGAAATATAGATTTAGCAATGGAATTTCACTGTCTAAGTAAGAGCTGTTCCTGCTACTGGAAATACTTGTTGCAGAAAGAGAGAAAAAGAAAGGCTTAATAGACATAAAATATGTTGGCATTGCTTAAATTTCAGTAATCAAGCATTTTAACAACCTCATGCTAAATCTTATATCAACCATGTTTTCTGATAAATTTATTTGCATTTTGTCATGCTATAGCAATACAAACATTAACTTTTCCCCTAGTTTCAGAAAAGTCTCATAGCTGGCTATTTCTTCTAATGACTTGGTGAGGATGTTTACATGTTTGAAGTAATGAAAGAACCATATTCAGCTTTTACTCTCATTGATTAGTACTTTATTCAATGAAAGGTCCCATTGGTTGATGACACTGTTCATAAAACACATTTATTTTGTGGGAGTTCAGATTACAGACAATAGTTCTGAAAAATATTCATTTTGTTGGCCAGAAACAGATATTGCTCTACAAAAAATTCACCTGAATAAGTTTCAGAGTTCATCTGGATAATTAAAAACCAGTTCAGATTCTCTCTTTCTTCCTCTGAACCCAGTACTTCAATAAAAATCTTTCCTACCATACCCATTCCCAGTGCCGTTTTAAAGTTAATCTGCTTGATAAATATTTTCTTTGACCAAGTATGTTATTCCTTTTTTACCTCAATAATAATAATAAAATTTTCTGTCTATGTAAACAAGATTCAATCCTAAATCTTCCCATTTAGTCTTGTAGATTTTATATACATAAATATATAGATATCATACTTTTAATATTGTTGTCCTAGAAGTGACAAAACCTGAACTTATTGGAGAAATTGTAACTTTTCCAATAAGTTCCATTAATTTTAGAGATATTTAAACTATTCCATAATGAATGAATAAACGAAACAAGCAGTTTCACAGGGAAGCTTGCATTAAAAAATAAGCTCAGTAAAAATAATGAACACCTTTCTAAACACTCTTAAAATTTTAGCATTACTTACATACAATGACCTTTATAATTCCTTTTTGAGCTATTTCTAATCACATGCCTAAGAGAAAAATGTTAATTCTGCCATAGTATCAGAACATTGACCTAATGATCATGCTTGTAAAGTACGCAAAAATACGTGTGTATAGACGTATACACACACATATACATACACACAAACGCACACACATAAATATATTCCCATGACAGGTGCCTGGACTTTGCCTAAATTCAACTGTTCATAAGTGCATTAATTTTATTTTAGTATTACTGAAAGATTATCTGCTTACCACTCGAGAATGGATTTCTTTGGCATAAAGAGGGAATAAGAATTCTGATTCCCCTTCCAGACGAAGGCCTTCTTTTGTAACACGCAGGTGTCCCATTCCAGTCTGAGGAGAAGATGCAAGAATTATGCACACTTTGTTATTGTTGCTGTATTTATTTTTTGTTCTTTTCATAAACTGGAAATTTCCAGAGCTGCCTGCCTCCAGTCTATTGATAAAGATACCCATACTAATGCACCTACAATTTTGACAATTCCTCATTTCTTCCAGGAGTATTTTTCTTTAAGAAATTGTAGCTTTCAAGAAAAAGTTACTAAAGTTGGGATTTTTCTTTTCTGACAAAAAAAATACAATATTACAGTCATTGACTTAAAAAGAAGTGCATTTGTATTGGCTGTACTGAAATACTCTTTGTACTTGCCTTCTAAAAATGTCATGAACAATAAACTTTTACACATGAGTACTCACATAAAACAAACCTTATGTTAACATCTCAAGGTTTAGTCTATCAATAATGTATTTTACAAGGAAAGTAATATTTCCAAGCCTATTAAAGAGACAAATAGGGGTTTTTATTTGCTTCCATTTTCAGTAATTACTTCTTTTTAATTCATTTTTCCTTCCTTGGTTTATTTTTTTCTCCTCTAAGTGTAGGTCAAGGCTCTATCTCTCACACTATCATCTTCCATTCTCTCTGTCACCTGCTTGCCAATTTTTGTACCTTCCTTATTCTCTCTTAGTCGCTCCCTCCCGATTTTGGCCCAGTTGTGCTTTCCAGCCCATATCTTATTTCATACTTTCTACTTTCACAGAATCACAGAATCGTATAGGTTGGAAAAGACCTTTAAGATCATCGAGTCCAACCATAAACCTAACACTACCAAGACCACCACTACACCATGTCCCTAAGCACCTCATCCAAACGTCCTTTAAATACCTCCAGGGATGGCAACTCAACCACTTCCCTGGGCAGCCTGTTACTTTCTTTCATCATTACCATAAAATTGATAATGTGAAAAATGATTGAGGAATTACTTCAGTAAGTACGTCTGAGGACTTGCAGGCTTCAGCTGCAAGGTATTTCACAGGTATTTAGCTAATTTGTAAAGGATTCACCCCTCCCCCTGCCATAAAAAGTGAGAGGAAACTTGGCAAAAAAATGTGCAGCTTTACAGCTCAGCCACACATGAAAATCTTTCAAGTCAAATGCCTCAAACTAAAAGGAGTAGGTGGGAGGGCTAAATAATAAACAATAAATCCAAAAAGTATTTCCACTTCAAATATTTTTCAGGTTGTTCTGCATGTAAACAGAGAAGAAGAGATACATGACAGGCCACTGATGATACATCAATAGACTGTTCATCTAATGAACTACTACTATCAGCCTACTACTGAAAAAAGTTGTAACTTTAAGAGGCTGTAATTGTTTTCAAATATGGTATGTTCTTGCCAATGAGATTATATATTTCTTTTTAGATCTATATATACACACACAAATAATGCTAAATAATGTGTCCAACCAGCCTTCAATGAAAAACAGTAGCTATTTTTTTTTAACAGGCTTGAAGAGAGACAAAGAGAGAAACGAGCTTTGCTTAAATTCCATAAGGTAAGAAATATTCATGTCAGCAGTTCACTCCACTGGAGAGCACAACTGAGATTCCTCCTCAGCAAGGATTTATTTCAGGAGAGAGGCTTTTAGGATAGCTATTTAGGGAATCTGTTATGCAGTGTCAAATATTTTACTGCTTTGAAATACATAATGTACTGGCTTTCCTCAGTGGAAGTAGTTACAATTTCTAAATTCTAGACCATTGCAAAGCTTTTAAAAAGTACCTAGTATATACTGATACATCTCATGAGGCAAAACTAAAATAATACCTATGATGAGCCCCCTATATATTTCATAATCACAATTCCTAGGCAGCACTGAGTGATTTAGAAATACGTTTTTCTAGTGAAGACTATGGACAGTTTCTTCTAACTTGTAACACAAAACAGAGATCACTTCAACACCATAAAAACACAAAGGTTTTAAGAAAAACACTTTTGAAAAATATGACATGAAATATCAGGACATTCTAAAGAAATAGCACTAACAAATTGCTCTCATTTAATTAACTAAATTTAGGATCTCATTATTACTCTGATCTCATGCCTTTTCTCACCAAGTGAAAGTAGATTATAGTAACCATCAGGTTTAAACACAGTTTGCATATTTTTCCTGTAATATAAGGAACTAAATAAACAGTGTATTACAGAGTAGGTATAAAAATGACATTGAAATTTAAGAAGGCAGCGGAAGAAGTAGCAATTAATTCTTGCTCTGAAGCAGTCCGGGGAAAATTAACAAACTCCTGGGTGACAATCTCTATCCTGCCTTTGGCTTTGCCAGGAAAAAATTTTTAGTAGAGACAAAAAAAACTATAATTGAAGTTGAAAAAGGAGATTATGCAATTTACTCAGCATACTCTTTCTAATGGATTCAGATTTTTCAGCAATGATTATTCTAAAAATGCTATATAGACAAAGGAATGTCTTTGCATCAAGAATAATATGCCATGTGACAAAACTTAGCACTTTAACTTATCTATAAGTTCTTATTTTTCATAAATCCAGTCATATCACTCAGGATTACTTTGTGTAAGTATGTCCTCAGGTATGTCCTATTTTCTTCATCAGACAGTTCATCTAAGCATTGACACAAAGCTCACATTCTCACATATTTGAATAAGAGTCTCATTATCCATTCTCATTGACCACTTGGGAAGTGCAAAAACATAGGAAAATTTAGACTTGGGTTACCTGCATAAATGACTATTTGTGATTATGAACAGATAAACTCTGTAACATGCATGAGAACAACAAAAATGTGGATTTCCTATAACGATCCTCACTTCTATTACCATTGTGACTATAAACGATTATTATTTCCCTAGTACCACGATATTTGAGCATCTCAAGCTTGTAAAAGTACTGAGTTATGCAGTACTGTGAGATAGAGAAATTCTATTATCCCCCTTTTATAATTGCCAAATTGAAGTTACACAGAATGTAGAAGAGAGGGATTTAGGATAAACAACCACTCTAATGCACTGAGATCCAATGATAAGTTCCATAAAAAGGAGGAGTATAATAGTTACACATAATGTTCTCTCAACAACCACTCTGCTTCTTACATTACCATTTAGGAGAAGCCAATTATTATTTACTGAGTATTGTGACTTTCTCAGTGATGAACAACGTTGATGCTTTCAGTTTCAAGGATTTGATTCTGTTCCTATTCAAATCATTGAATAAAAAATATTTCTATTGACTTGAGGAAAGGGTCCAAATTTCAGTTAGACGTGGACTTTGATGCAGCTATACAATAAGCTATTGATTAGGAAAACAAAAAGTGCTTCATTAAACATAGCAAGTCTGGACTCCTGCTATCCTGATGTTGGTGACTGTCATTGCGTGAGTGTGCTGGCCCCGAGCTGTAACACATTGTTGTGCATATAACCCTGAGGCTCATGTTTTCTAATTCATCAAAGCCCTCAGCAAGACTGAGCTGTATAGAAGAGGAGGGTGAAATGGTCTCAGTCTCTGTAGACACTGAGCAGATTTTGCTATTGCTCCAAGGACTTCACTGGTGTGGGAACGCCTAGCAGCTACCAAACCCTTATGCACCAAAGATGCGATTTAGCATTAGTGTTCACAAAGGTGTGCCCAGTTTTGCTTTCAAAACTGCTAGGCAGATTCTAATTGGAGTAACAGGATGTCTTCAACTGCAGTAGAAGCATTTTTTATCAGTTGAAAACACTTTCGAGGTAAGTGCTTGTAGAAACAGAGCCAAGGCCTTCTGCAGGAAATTCAAGCTCTGACTGGGTTCAAGACTCCTAAAAGTTCAACAAAAGGCTCTTTGATTCAGAAATCATGGTCTAAAGGATATTTGACAGCTATTAAGCGAATTGTCTACATAGGGATACTCTAAACCACCTGAAATGAGTGGCCACCGCAACTAGAATCCCAGGTAAGATTCATTGTTCTGTGGAGCATCTGGATGGGAGGACCATCATGGGTGGGTTATCACTCTCTTATACTCCAGACACAACAAATGTAAAATATTTTTTCCTCCAAAATAATGGGAAGCAGTTCCATTCTCCACAAAGCCAGTAGAGAAGTGCAGTATGTCCACAAGCTGTGGAAAGACCTTTAAGTTTCTTTCAAAGGACCATAGAAGGACTAAGTCCATCAGGACCAAAAAGTTCCAAAAGTCATACTGGTGGTCTGGTGGTATGACCGCCTTCTTCTGGCTATGAATATCTGTGTTGAGGAAAATATAGACATGACTGGATAAAGCAGGTTTGACAGCACCGGTATAGCCAGCGCTAAAGGCCTGTCTTGTTAAAACAGAATGCAAGAACTTTCTCTTTCATCTGTTGTCATAGCGGAACCTGCTGCTCTGCCTCATGACCAAGAAAGTCGCATGGAAAGAGTTGGACATGGCACATTGCCGTGGGACTACTAGCAGTGGAAGCAAGCAGCTGTAGCTCTAGGACTCTTGCACTCAGTGACTTGCTCTCAGGCAACTGAGCCTCATGCTGTCTATGTCTTACGTACTCAAAAGAACATAATCAGATTATATATTTGGGATTTATCTCCCAAGTCAATATAATAACGTAGAGGTCTGCTCCTGTAGGCACATGGCCCTTAAAAATGAGGATAAGGCATGAAGAACATTCATTCAGTTTATGATGAGTATTTTTAGTCACCTAAATTCAATCAATAACTGTAACTTGCATTTTCCTTCCAACATAGAAATTGATACACATGGGGCTCACTATATCAGGTCAATCACTCTTCTTATTATATCATCACTGTTTCTGCACCTTCTCAGCATGAGACTCAATTGCAGTCCTCAGACTCGTCTAAACAATGGAAATTAAACTTCTGGTCTATGTATCAGCTGATAGCTGCACAGGTAGATGTGTATTTTCCTCTTTTGGGGAGAAATCAAATAGTGGAAAGACAGGCGTATCCACGTGTTAGGATGGTTACAACAATAAAATCTCTTAAGTTGATCCAAACGTTAGCTTTAACATGCACTCAATTCATCTTGAAGTAGCTCGTGTGTCAGGAGTTAATAGCACATTTCATTTGTAATACCTGCTCCCTGAATATTCAAATTTTCCAAATATTAAAAGTCCACCTAAATAACACCTTTTCTTACTTATACGATACTTGCATCCTACTTTTAGGCCAGCCCAGGGAAAGACCTTGGCAAGTTCAGACCAAGACATCATTTGTTGTGCCCCAAAGCTAGTTCAATGAATGGCTTTATAGATCCAGCTTTCACTGCAGTACTTCTTGCAGCAATTACTATTTAGAGAACTTGCTTGCAAACAAGAGCATACTGTTTTGTTGAGATAATAGGGCTGTGGGTAGAGATTGTTAAAGAGCAATCAGCAAAACAGGATTGGTAATGAATCTGATGAAACTCTCTGTTTGACTTAAAATATCTATTTTGGAGCTAAGTACGTGCTTGGTATAGTAACATTACTGATGCCTCATCTCATTTTCTCTTGCAAGGGCTCTATTTCCTGGGCTCAGACAGAGCAGGTTGTCCGACTCCTCTTCTTAAATGACAGTGGAGTCTTTTCTGTCAAAGACATTGGTCAAATCAGAGCCCTTAGCAACAGCAAGCACTCCTGGTATAGAAGTTAGTCTCACCTGGCTTAGGGCTGGATACAGACTAAACCACTCTTTGCAGATACGGCTAGAAAGTGGGTAGGTAATACTCCATGATCTAGAAAAGTAGATGGCCACTTTGAACTCAACAGTTTTGTAAGGAAATGGGAAGAAAAAATGCAAATTCATCATCCCATTGACATTTGCGTAGTTTGGTAAGATTTCTTTCATAAAACAGGATTAATATTTAAGATGCATACTTTCAAGGTATTTTCAGGTCCTCTTTGTCCTGATATATAGAATAACAGGCTTTCTCAAGTAAAGAAAGGTATTAATTACAACAGGTATTACTCAAGAGGAAAAAATAGCGTCTCAAAACAGATTCAGTTCTAGCTTCATTTCCTTGTTCGGCAAGGATCAAGTTCTGTCTCTGGTTCCGTACTGCACAGACATTTCGAAGCTGGATAATACTCAGCTAATAAAAATGCCATTACGTCTGGCATTACATCTCCTGTGGCCGATTTACTCAACATTAGAAAAACAGACTGCTACTCCCACTGCTACATATATTTATTCAGGAATTGAGTTTTTATAAGTTGGCTAATTCATTTTATTATATTAACATTTGTAATTATGCAACTTAGCTAAAGAAATGGAATTAAATCTTTTCCTTTGATTTGTAAAGGTTGTCAAAAGGATTTTCTTCAGAACAACAGTGCACGATGTTTATTTCTTGAATTCCTCTGAGCAATCGGGGATATTTGCATGGTATATGTGATTACACAGACTATGTATTGATTCAATATTGCAAATCCTATCATTTGTACTAGGGGACGTTTAATCTTATGGTCTCAGTGCTCTACGCCTTGTGTAAGCACACAGTGACAAGCATCTTCACCCTGATAGAATTTTCTGTCTAAACAGTCAAGATTACAAAAATGTGAGATGAAAAAAGGACAAAGAGATGTTGCATCCCTCACAAAGCACTGTTGAGGAAGTCTACAGCTCTGTGTGAAAGGAATGAATTAAATATTTTACCTTATGTTTTGTCTTGCAGCTATCATGCAAATTTATTTTGAAATGGTATTATCATATTAAATAGCAACCACTGCAGTATATTGCAATTAAAAACAGATTCTTTCCAATAACAACCCAAACTAATTTTGAACTACCCAGCCTTCTCCTCATCTTACTATTACTGATTAAATAAAGTTTAAGAGCAGAGTTTTGGTTACCTTTGCTAAATACCATCATAACCATTTTTTTATTCATGGTACAAAAATTTATAGAGACCAGAGATTTTACACATAAAAATATAATCACCTACTATGACGCTTCTCTAATGACATTATTGATAAGTGCATTTTTGTAACTCTTATCAAGCAAAATGGAAAACAAATCTTTTCAATTTTCCCTATAGTGCATCACAGCAAACTCTATTCTAGCACTGACGATAATATCATCTTTAAAATAATGGCATAAATATATGCTATGCATCAATAAAATGGTAGCTCGACATGTATTTGTATAAACTAATTATACAATATACCTAAAAAATAACAGCAATGGCAAAGGAATGAAAAATAAAGTTGGAAGGGTGAGAGCTTTTTGCAATTCCTGTTGGATTGCCTTTAGAATTTTTGACAATTTCCAATCCATGCCCTACTCCATAGCTAGGACCTGATCATACATTTTAAAATTTTTTATTTGGTTAAAGATGAAACAAGAAAATTTTGAAAAACAAAACAAAACTACTTTGCTCTCATGAAATACATTTTTCAACATAAAAAGTCAGGAGAAAGTTTTAGGGCAATTCATGTATTTCCCAGCATAGGTAATGAGTTTTTAATTAAATTACATTTTCATTCGATATTATTTAATTATTATTACACTTCATTCAATTATATTTTCCCCACAACTTTATGTATACAGAACTGTGTATTTGGAAAAGTTTAGTAAGCAGTCAGTACAGCTATATATTAGGCAATTTAAGTATGGAGAAACATGAATTCTCATAATCATTTTGTCTGAGCAGACATGAAAGCACAGACAAGGCTTTTAACTGGAAGACATTTTAAATGCCAAAAAAAGGAATATTTTAAAATATATGAGACCATTGTTAGATGTACACAGAATATATATGGAGATGTCACCTGGACACTCACTAAAAAGGAAGTAGGACAACTATTACAGCAAAAAATGAATAGACAAAACAGGTGATGGAGGGTTTGGGTCATTAAGGAAGTAAAGGTGTGAAGAGCTGATACAGAACTGTGGCAGGCCTTTGAGGAACCATGAATATAAGGACTTCACATTTACTTCTGTGGACAGGGCAGGTAGGTTTCTTAAACTGAAGGACTAACAATGGGAAGATGTATGATAGATAAAAAGGAATGGAAGAGGTCGTAGGAGTGGTCACGTGCTTCCACAGTTTACTGGCTCAGGGATATGTAAAAACAGTAGTAAGGCTACTAGTGAGATCTTTATTACATATCTGAAAGTCTTCAAAGGCCTGCAAAGAATCACAGAAACCACTGGATTTCTTGTTAGTTCACACCAAGGGAAAAAAAAATGGTGTACAGCTTAGCTATAGGCTATTGTATGATTCTTCTGAAGAATGATACATCCAGTTCTGACTCTGTCTTCTACATAAACCTGTATGGAAACAGTTTCTGTGTGGGGTGAGAGAATCAGTAACACAGCAGAACTCCGAAGGTATAATTCAATATTAATACTCCCAAAATTGTCTGGCAGCCAGATCCCTACATTTTAGGAGAATGGACTTTTAAGTTTGGATTAATCTTATCAGAACTTGTATCTGTTTAATGGGAAATTGCTTGTTACATAATATGTATTGTCCTTTGCTATTGTCGTGCTGACAGGTCCCAATCTGGATGGAGGCCCTGCTGTGCTAGACATTGCAGAAACACACAGAAGGTATTTATTAGCTGCAAGTACTAACACAACAGACAACACATGAACTGGAACATGACATACAAATGATTTAAACAAACGTATGTCTTAGGGACCCATCATTTGAAAACATTGATCACTTTGCTGTCTCACTGATTTCTACCGGAGCTCGGCAGGCTGAGGTCATCTTAGTGTCAGTCTCAAAAACAACATGTACTAAGAGTCCGACATGGAAAAACAGCCATTGAGGAACTCTGCCCAGTGAATGTTTCTGATCAGATGGCTGGATTTCACACATGAATGTGTATGCAATTATTTGTAAATGGAGTACAGAAATGGGAATTAAACCCACGTTGTTAATTTTCTCCATCTCACGATTATTTCAGTAGGCTGGGCTTGACTCTGGGTACTAAATTGCAGAGTAGGTGCAGGCCACAGTGTCTCCCCCATCACCCGTGTCAGCACCCCTTTGGGACAGTGGATTTTGAGCCGGAGAGGGCCTGCAGGCATCACTCCTGTAAGCACTCGGGCACCTCAAATCAGCGGTGGAGCTCACATGCAGGCAAGGCGCAATCAGGGTGTGCACTTGGATCCAGGCGCTGGGAAGGCCCTGGGTCCCACATTTTGGAAATGCTATTTGTTTTCATCAGGGTCCTCAACCCCAATCATTCTGTGTCAACTTACGTTAATCTAAGAAATGTTACAGTAAATTTTCACTGAGTATGTGAATCTCTGTAATACTATTGTTGAGTAAATGATGATCTAAAGATATATAAAAAGTCTTCAGGGAGAGTTAACGTCTTCTATGAAGTCAGCTGATAGCGCTAGAAAAAATAGACTAACTTTCATGGACAGAGACCTTTTTCAGGTCACACTTGAGCTACACAAATTGTAAATTTCACCAGCTCTATTATTCATCATTCCTATTTCCTACAGTAGAACAGCTCTACTTGCCCCTGGGAGCAAAAATACATGCAAAAAACCAGGAAAATGTGCAGTGGAACGTTACTGATTGTGTCTGGGCTTGGAAAAGAAGGTGGTACATCAGACCATGAGATCAGAACATCTGGTTTTCCTTTGGCAGAGCGTTTGCCAAGAGCAGGTTCATTTAAGTTTCCCCATACAAATTAAAACTAGTAAAGCAGAATCAGGACCTGCAGTCAAGCCCTTATGAGCTCATCTATCCACAGTTATTAAACTTGCATGTACACTATAATCTCACTGTACTCAGATTTTTTAAAACTCTTTGTCAATATTATAAATTATTCCAACAGTGAACTCTAGATTTTTTTTCATTTAAACAAGTGTTCTTCCACATTCTTTTACATACACATGATTTGATTCATAATATAATTCAGATTAATCAAATGCTTTAAGAAAATACATTTTATATATATGTAAGTATGTATCACACTATGGAGAAATCTTACTTTCTTTGATAACAGCTTTTCTGCAGTAAGTATCTCAATATCTTTCTTTTCAACTATTACTCTTTGCATAAAATATTCAAATATTCACCATCTGATAGAGACAGTGGGAATGACTGTGGCCTGGTTGGAGGCAAATTATATTTAACTTAATGGAGAAATCGCAAAATACAGGTGTTCAGGATTATTCAGAGTAGAAACTATGGAATATTGGTGTTCATGAAAATATTTAGTGAAAATTAGGATGAGAATTTGTGAATAAATATTTTATTTCATTTGAATATTAAAAAATGCAACATTCTCAAAATGGCAACTAATTCCACAGAGCATACACTGTTAATCATAAAACGCATGGAAAGGCTGTAGAAGTTCATTAGTGCATGTCTTTGCAGTGAAGGACAACTCTTGCTGTGAATGAGTGTTCTTTACCGTACATTTTTATTGCTGTCTAGTCTGGTTTTAAATGTTCCAAGTGATTGGGCATCTCCAATTTAATAAGGCATGCTATTACACAGTCTAGTAAGTCTCACTGTCAGAAAGTGTTACTTGATTTTCATTTAAAATTTTGCTTTCTTAATTCATCACATTCCTGGTTTTGTATTTTTCATATTTCCTTAAGTAATTTCCTCCATCTTTGGTGCCTGAATTTGTCAAGTGCTTAAATACTTGTTTACACAAGTATTTGATTATATAAACAGTTAATTTCTTTCAAAATACATATATTTATAGATCTAGACTAGTACCATTATCAGCCAATGAATGTGTATATATAGTAAGATTATATATAGTTAGCTTGTCAACATTTTCTTATACAACTAAATATAAATAAATTGGTATTGCCTTATAGAAAACTTTGAAAAATAATTAAAAAATAATTTTTAATACTTTGTCTATATTCATTATTAATTGCCCATGAGAAACTAAGAAGATTAGCAGAGTGGTATGTCTGTGATAAAAGTTTCTGGGAACAGGTATATGGGTAGAGCACTCACTAATTACAAGTAAGCCAAAAGAAGAAAATACCTGTGAATAATATTTGGAAAACCCTGCATTTGTTTGTCTAACTGTAGCAATTGTCCTATTTATTCCAGTGCCAGAAATACGTGTGCATAAAACAGCAACTGAAAGTAAAGACCACACTCTAGTCTAAATGTGCAGAGACCTTCCTAATTGTCATTGCCTATGTCTGTATGTCCAGCTGAAGTGCAGGCATAAGAGCAGGCTAAACATTTGTCCTGCTCTTAGTAAGAACCATGCTTAGAATACACACTGATGGACTGGACATTGTGTGCTTGGCCCTCCATATACCAAGTTCATTCCTGTCATGATAAGGTGATCCACATGTTGTTCTAAGACTTACTATTAGGGCTTGACTTTCCTCGTTAGTGGCTCAAACCCAAGTAAGGTTTAACATGTATGGCAGGAGAACATGGGATTGAGTGCAGATTCGAATCATGTTTGACTGACAGTGCATCTAAAACGATAAAGACCTCTCTGCCTCTCTGACTCACACAGTGCTTAAAAGTTTTGTCAGAGGAAAACCTGTGCTACATGCCAAACTCCACACTGGAGAAAGGCAACTAGTTATCCTGGGGAACACTCCTGTTTCATGACTGTCTGTCCTGATCAACATGAAATACAGAACAATTGCCTTGACCTTTCTTATTCCAGGGGATTGTGATAGCTGTGGCATCCACTAAAACCCATGGAAACATGGGTTTCTCCATCGGAGACTAAAAAAAGTTAGGAATAATCTTTGGCACATGACTGTTCCTGGCATTACAACAATGTAGCATAACCCAAATGATATCATAACTGAATTAATGTGGCGTTTCTGAACAAGATTTGCTAGTGCGTCAGAAATGGTAATCATCTGATCAGGTGCATTTTTCACACCTGAGTTTTAGAGTACACTAGCATGACAATCTATGAAATTCAATAGTGGCCTAAAAATTTTGGTCCAAGTCTTCACTGATTACAGTGTCAACACAATGGGTCAGTATTATGGGTGAAGTTCTGAGGACGTGAGTACTAATTCTCTATGTGATAGCAGGGTAAGACAGCTAAAGATTGTTATATTCAGGAGAAAATGTGAAATCAGTCTCATGAACTTAAGTTTTCTCTAAGGAATATAAAGATAATGGAAAAGTAAAAATGCAAAAAAGAAAAAAAACCCTCGGAAATCACTGAGGCAGCAATGCAAGCAAAAGATTATAGTTGTGAAATCATATCAGTTATGTAACAAACTGAGAAGCCAAATACCTCTCGTTAATGCCTCCTACTGAGCAGCTAATCTCTATAAAGCTTTCAGATGCTCAGTGTTGCATAAAACATTGTTATACAGATTAGCTCAACACTGTCCAACTTTTCCAAATTGTTTGCCAGTCATGCAGCCTTCTAGAGTCATGTCAATATGGAATTTATATGTTGGGAAATTAGTATGGGAGATACTTAAACAATTTAAGAATCAAGTTCCAAAAAATAGATCCTCAAAAGTCCTGCTCGCTTGTCCAAGGGATCTAGGCAAACTAATATTCTTGCAGTTAAATTGTCTGATCACCCCTGGACATGAACACAATCAAAATCTTGTAAGTGACTATCTTACTAATAAAGTCTACAAGGAAAAAGAGGGGCCATGTGAAGAGGTACTGATGTCCTTTTACTTAAGAACAAGTGGTTGCAGGACTCAACTGGGTTGTTGCACTCCCAGATTAAAATTCCTTTCCCTGGGAAAATCTGATCTCATATCTTCTCCCAGAGATCCATGCTCTAACCAACAGATTATAGTACATTTGATGTTAGGAATCTTTTACCCTCTCTTTTTTCTAGTTTGTTCTACTTCATATAAATTCATTAAAGATTAATTGGAGCAGAAGCTACAACAGAAGCTTCTGTCTCCAAGGTGAGTGCTGTAATCATCTGACAGCTAAAGCATGTGTTACCTCCAGCCCAATAAAAAAACCAGGTTTTCCATATAAATCAAAAGAGTTTCAATTAGAAAGACTGAGAAATGCTCAATTCTGTAGTCTATACAACAATAAGGATTTGGAAAAGAACAATGAGAGTAAGGAGTATTCTTGCATTCAATATATTCAGTATTTTTCTAGTTAAATGTTTTAGGATCTGATAGTGTCTAGAAGGATGAATTATCATCTCATATGATAGCGTCTAGTCTAGTATAACTGATGGCCTTGAAATTAAAATGTTATAAGCTAAGAGTCAGTGGACCATTTTAAAATTACGTAGTCATTTTAATCAATTAAGACACCAAGGTAAAAGAGGAATATATTTTTTTCCTGTGAAGCATTTATCTTCTCTTTGTTAGGAGCATAAGAAAGATTAATAATGAGTTTTTCCGAGGAAATCACCAGTGTAATAATATTTATAGAAAAAAAGATCTTCTGTCTTGGCAACATCAGATGGCCAAGCACAAGACAAAACTTCTTAAAAACAAAAATGATACTGAAGTTCGTCAATATCTCTCTTTTGTTGGTAGCCTCAAAACTGGAGGCTGTATCATATGCGTGCTCTAATGAGTGCTGTGTAAAGGGAGAGAATCACTTCCCGCGGTCTCTGCCTCTGCCCCTGCCCCTGTTCACACAGCCCAGGAAGCTCTTGGCCTTCGTTGCTGCCAGGGTCACTGCTGGCTGATGCTCAGCTTGCTGCCCACCAAGCCCCAGGGCCTCCTCCACAGAGCTGCCCCCAGCCAGGCAGAACCAGCCTGTGCTGGTGCCAGGGGCTCTTCCTTTCCAGGAGCAGGACCCTGCATTTGTGCTTCTTGAATTTCATAAGGTTGGACCATTCCTCCAGCCTGTCTGGGCTCCTCTGAATGTCAGCCTGAGCCCTGAAAGTATTGAATGGTACCCTCAAATTGGTATCATCTGCAAACTTAGTGAGAAGCATTCTGCCACCTAAGTCATTCATAAAGTTGTTAAAAAGGACCAGTCCCCGGCTAGACCCCTGCAACACTTATTACTGGCCTCCATGTAGAGTACAACACATTAGTAACTACCTTCGGAGCCTGACTATCCAGCCAGGTTTTTTTTCACTTATCTGGTTGTCCACCCTTCATGGCTGTAATGTCCCAAGTAGGGTACAAGAATATTGTGGGAGAGTGTCAAAAGCCTTGCTAAAGTCAAGGTAAATGACATCTTGTGCCCTCCCATTGTCTATAATTCCAGACATTTTATCATAGAAGGTAATCACATTGGTCAGGCATCATTTACCCTTGGTAAATCCATGCTGACTGTTCCCCATTACCTTATTGTCCTTCATGGGCCTTGAAATGTCTTCCAAGAGGACTTGCTCCATCATTTTCCCAGGGACTGAAGTGAGGCTGAGCAGCCCATATTTCACCAGACTGTCCCTTTGGCCTCTTTTTTTGAAGACAAGTGCAACACTTGCGTTCCCCCAGTCACTGAGGATCTCCCCAGTCTCCATAACCTTTCAAACATGGCAGAGGGTGACCTTGCAAGATAATCGGACAGTTCTCTCTGCGCCTATGGGTGCAGCCCTTTGTCCCTTGTAAGTCTTAGCTAAAGCTGAGCTTTGGCTTTCCTGACCCAGGAAGCCTGGCACATTTCCTGGCCCAGACAATGTTTCTAAATTTCTTCTTTGTAGCCTGTTCTTACTTCCAACTCTTCTATACTGCTTTTTGCATTGGAGTTCTGTCACAAGTAACCTGTCTAGCTAAGCCAGGCTATTTATATTCCTGAGTATCAGGATAGATCACTCCTGCATTTGGAGGATACTGTCCTTAAACACCAGCAAGCTTTCCTGAGTAACTTTACCCTTCAGATCTGGCTCCCATGCTACTCCATGAGTCGCAGATCCAGCTGCGTGCCACCCTTAGTTGTCCTATCCAGAAGTTATCCCTGACACCCTCCAGAAATATTCTCTGCTTCCATCCTGTCATGTTTGCCCTTTCAGCAGATGGCAGGGACATTAAAGTTCCCCTCTTTCAGACCTATTGGACCCTTCAGAATCGTTCACAGGACTTCTGACATCCTCACCCTGTTGCAGCCCTAAATCCCTTAAGATTCTTAGTTTCTAAACTAAAGGGGACTAGCAGCCCCCTTTAGTTCTCAGAAAGGCTCAATATGTTGAAAACAAAATCTGGAATTTCCATTTCATGCAAAATTTCGATATGTTATGTCCAGGGGAAAAAAACCCAACCTCCAGTTTTTTCAAACTTTCTAATTTTCATGCAAAACTAATTCTAGTTTTTAAATTACTCTATTTCACCTTATTCACAAAGCTCAAGGCATAATTATTTGATTCTGTCTTCTCTAAAATAGCTGAATATAATGAATCCACAGCTTTCTTCTCTCACCCCCCAAAAAAACCTTGAGACCCTGTCCCCCCGAACTCCGGGAGAGAAAAAGAAAAAAGAGAATGAGACATATCTGACACCTGTGAATCAGTCTGCACAACTTGGGGATGCTCATATGTTATGTAATTGGGGCAGTATGAAAAAAGGAATATATTCGCTGTTCAGGTTGTTCCCTTTTAGTCTAGATTTTATGAAATGAAATTAAATGAAATTCTGTTCCATTTAGTCATGTTCCTTTAATGCTGAAGGCCTCTCAAACAACGGAGTTTAGAAAAGTCTCCACCTTTCATCATCTTTCCAAATTTCTACAAGGAGATTAAGATTTATTCATCTTGCAGCATATCTATGCCTGGTTCATGCTCTCCTTTATCAGCTTAGCTTGTTTGCTAGTATTTATCACACTGTCTGTTTTTTGGGGTTGAGAGAGGAGATGTGTGCATGGATTAATTCTGTGCCAGAGCTTGTCGAAGCTCTGCTCATAAGTTCATTATTATTTTAATCTGGATCTATGAATAGACATAGCACGTGATTTTTGTATACTGCAAGTTATTATTTAATGAAAGATTTAAGGATGCTTTACACAAAAAGAAAACAATTTTTATCCTATAAAAGAAACTTTGATGTCTAAATAACAATTCTGTCAACTTTGAGTGGGCTCATGAAAGGGCTGTGCTATAGAACTATGCCAATCAATCACTAAAGCACCAACACCCCTATGTACTATACTGCAAAACTGTTTTCCTAATAAAACTACATACTACAGTCATGTTACGTTTAAAGTTTTCTTTGAGCATAAACTCTCTTCACTTCTGTACTATAAAAATACCTTTTAAAATGTTTATCATGTTTTTCTAAATGTTTATTAACCTTAGTAAGAATACAACTTGTTTCTTGTATTGTTTTACAGAGAAACAGTTGTTAATGTTTTATTAGCTATTAAAATTCTAATACTGTTAACAGGGATAACATTTTAATGTATTTTCTTAAAACTAGGACTGAATACTTTTAAAGTATTAGCTAAAAATACAATATCTATTATTATTAAACATGATAAGTAGTGTAATCTCTACATAACATACCTAGAACACGTAATTAATAAATATAAAGTGTTATCACAGCTGACAGACTAATATTTGCCAAATAACCGATGACTGCATAGGATAGTATTTCACAATTACTTTTAAACTCTTCCCAATAATGAGAATGTTTAATTGGATAAGTAGGATATATATGAATCAACTGATTTATTTCCTAAATAGCAAATACTTGTCAAGCTTGGAACTCAAGAACTGTAAAAATCTATTTCTGAGAATATAGTTACCTCTCTTTTTCAAAGAATAACCAAAAACTTGGAGGCATAAATGCTTAATTCTGTCAGGAAAAGGGTTTGACGATAGTGTTGGTAATTTCTCTGACAGTTACAGTCATTCTTTACAACTGGTATTTCCTTAGACACAGGAAAGGACTGTGATGCTTCAATTACACTTCCAGACTTTGAACATGCAGTTAACGCCTATACTCTTTCTTAGACTTTTCTTAGAGGCTAGCAGCACTTCTCTGGATGGTATTTCTGGTATCTTCAGTTACTTCTTGTCTTGACAGGTATACTCTAATAAAACAATACCCAGCAAAAACAGTTCTCCATTCTTAATGACCTCACACATACTTTTGCTGAGGATGGTGACATAGACGTGTACTTTGCACAAATGTTCTTACAGCTGCTATTTAGCTGAAATATAGATATTTCCCTAAAATGATCCCAAATAGATGAAGGCATTACAGTTAAGTCACTATTCAACTGGGTGTGTCAGGAATACAGATTCTTTAACAGAGAATTAGGAAAACCCCCATGGCATTCATAGTCCACCCTGTGAAAGAATGTAAGCCTGCACTACTTGAGCTGTTATTCCACTGCTCTTTTTGCCAAGGCAGAAGGACACTGTCCCTCAGCAGATCAAGGCATTTGGTGCTTTCCTCACAGACAACAAGTAGGAGACAGGAGTTCCTGGAAGTGGAGTTTCTGATGCTGTTTTTTTAGTCCTGACTGATATTAGAGAAGAAATATCCAGTTTCATACAAAGAAACCAAACTAACAGAAAATAATTTTTAAAACTCCTTAAAAATATAAACCTGAGCCACACAGAAAACAATTTGAAGTTATTCATGTTCTCTGTGATTCATGATGTGCAGTCACTAAGTGCACATCTTCCATGTGCACTGAATAACAGAAAAATTATATGTGATCTAAGATGTTCTGCATTGTAATCTGCATGACAGTAACAGTGCTCAAAAGAATTTATGTGGGGGAAGAAACTTGATGGGAATTCAAGCACTAGTAACTATATTAGTAAGTAGGACTTAAAATTAACCTACTTTATAGTAAGAGAAAGTAGAGTATAGAAATGCTTCTATGAAGATAAAATGGCCTTCATTTAGTGAAAGAAGCATAATAACAATAGATAATGAGAACTTAAATATAAGATGTTCTTCAGTAGCAGGGGGAGAGCCATAGGAATTTACTATTATTGTTTTTCTTGTAACAAGTCTATTCACATCATCTGTGTATCACGACTGCATGTTAGGAACAAATTAGCTTAGCTTCAATATTCACTGATGCATTTTATTGCATTCTGACTGAAGCTACATCTTGCAGACTTCTGAAAGTTACCCTTTAATCTCCTACATGTAAAATGACATTATAAATATTAAAATATATGACAGTGGAAAGTTATTAAATTTATTCCTGAATAATATAGCTGCTTAGCCTCAAGCACAAAGTAGTAATAATTACCTTTGAGCTGTAATTAATTGGGCAAATAAATTGTTAAATTTTAGATGCTGATAAATAGGAGAAGGAAGCTAAGAAAAACAGCAACTGTCAGCAATATTTTAACCCTAAGGAATTCTGTATGAGATAAAATTACAGCAAACACATTTATAAAATATAAACTAAACAGAGACTGTGAAACAACAGTAAAATACATTCTCTTAGAATGGTTAGAATTCACCTCAATGTAAGGTATCAACAACCTCAGTATTTTAAAGATTATTACCAATACAGAAATTACAGATCAGGAAGTATGTTCAAAGATAGATATTTCTTACATAATTTCAACCAAAGTACAAATTACGGTTGAGAAGGAAGAAAAAAGAACCATCTATTACATACAGAGAAGCTGATGTGAATACAAAATAAGTGAAGCGGTGAGGCAGGGAAGAGAAGAGAATATGAAAAGAATGGAAAATTAAAGAGGACACTTACTGGGGAAAACCACATCACTTTAAGAATCCAAATTGTCAAAGAAAAATTCACAACTAGGATGATAAGCAGGAGGAGAACAAACAGGTAGAGGCAACGCTTTCTCCAGCCGTAAATTCCAATTTTGTAGACATATTCATTCTTCGGCCTCTCTAGGCTAGTGCCTGGTGTTGTTGTAGTGTATTGTTCACGTACCATCTGCTATGTAAAGAAAAAAAAGGGATTGCTTAGTTGTTTGAGTTAAATTAAAAATATCTTTATAAAACCCCAAGGAAAATATGAAGGTATAATTGTAATAGCAAGTTACTAGAAACTAGAAACTCTTACGAAGTTTTACCTGGAAAGCATTTTCATCATGTTCCATTCAAATTACACTTACATCTTACTTTTTGGTACACACGATGTGATGCTTTAATATATGAACTGCATCAATTGCCATTTTCAGGAGGCTTAAATTTATTTTATCTTATATAGAACGGCAACACTTTTCTCCCATTTTTCATAATATTCTAATTCTCCCATCACAGAGTATTTAATAGAATCATATCATAATCTGTGGCTCACAGAACAACACTATTTTACTGTAAAAATAGTTACAAGTGGTAACAGTACCTTGTAAGCACAGGTTTAAAAATACTTCTACATATTCTTTCCTCAATTCAGTAATAAAATGCATTCTTTGTGTTGCAAAACTTAACTGTGTATCACTGGAATGCCAAAATATGTTAAGCTTCAGAATCTGTATATAAAGAAATGAAATGGTTCTTAATAATGTAAAGGAAATAAAGATTTCTCAATTTATCAGATATTCGTATTTAAAGATATGTTAGCAATAAAAATATTACTTACTGGGTTTAAACAACTTCCTTCACATTATATTAATAGTTCTTAAAGAAGCATTCTTTGAATTTAAAGAAATCTTACCAGATTGCACTTCCTTAAAACATGAGGATATTCACTAACTTCCACCTTTACAGCACAGAGATCACCAACAATTCAAACCATTCATTAAAGCTTACAATTTCAGCCAAGAGAATAAAATCTCAGCAGCTGAAGCTGCTTATCTAGAACAACAGTGGGCAACATCTGTCTCACTTCCACCAATATAAAATGAAAAAAAAACCCCAACCATGGATGTCAAAAAGAAAATAGATATTGTAAGTTCAAGCACTTCCCATAAGCCAGGTATATCCACAGGCATCTTACATCCAAAAACTGGTCAACTTTCCTACAATATAATGTTCCCAAATGAGAGTCCATTCAGACGGGTTTCACACAAGGTCTCCTCTCAATTTGGAATTTACTCCTGGGAACAGAATCGCTGTGCTCTGCTCATACCACTTTCAAAACGTGATTAAATTACATCCTTGCCCAGCTGGTGAATTACTCTAAGTCATTAAAGAAGCTCTTTTCAAGTCTCCTGCAGAGCCATCCTGTCTGTAACAAGCTTGTGGCTCTCAGTTCTAACCCTCATCTTTAGAAAGATGTCATCTCTTGTTCCTGTAGCTTCCTATCAAACTATGAGACAGAGAACGCAATATATGTTTACAAGTGAACAGAAGTTCATGCATTATCTCTTTGCATATATGAAGTATTCATCTTATTTCTGCACTTCCATTCAAAAATCTTTTAATGTGTTGTTTATTTATGTTAAAAAATGAGACTTGATCATCAGCAGTTCATAAAGTAACTGTGCTACAGCCATTATGGGACAATATTCTAATGAATTTTTTGCTGCTATCAGTCTCAGTTGCTCATGATACTGTGTACATAAATCTTTTCACCTGCTGAAAATACTGAAAATAGTATAATGATTTATCAGTGGAGAATCATAGATTCTGAAATAACTTGGCTTAACATTACTGCAAAACATTGTAGATTTACAAGATGTTACTTAATATTCACCACATGAACTACGTTTGTTTAAAACTATCAGATTATATCTTTCAGTTCCGTGGATTACTCAAGCACCTACTACTGATTATAGGATACTGTTTATATATGGGTTGATACTATTTTTTTGCTGTTTTCACGCTAATCATTGTGTAACAAACCATATCGCTCACACAGAAGTTGCCCTTTATCTTAAACCTACTTTACCATGCTCTGCCAAGTAAGACAAATTGGGACATTTATACATGCAACGGGTTTCATAAAATGCTTAGAAAAACCTTTACCTTTACTTCCACACAGATTTGCCCTGACCACTGTAACTTACAGGATAGGATGCAGTAACTGTTATCTGGTGACACCAACAGATATACTTTGAGAAATAACCTGCGCAGTTCTTGCTCAGGTATAGTACAACTATCTAATACCCTAACATAGGGTATTCTCTTGAGTTTCTTACTGGTTCCTTCGTTACACATACTTGTTAAGTGTCAGTATAACAAGAAACAAGATAAATGACAACTACAGAAATTTCCGTAGTAACAGAAGCCCCCTTCACAAGACAAACTGCTTGTTTTTTTGAGGAGATAAATAAAATCCGCTTCTAAGAACACTTAAAAGTTTATTTCGATATGACTGGGGGAAAATGGACCATTCTTCAGGAACTGCACAGTCTCATGAAGTTAGCTGAGCCTTTGACAACAAATCTCTCCCTGTGGCATCTAAACTTTGCCTTTTCCTTTTGTTACTGTTTGCTACATCTTCAAGGTAAATTTCACAGTAGAAACACTATTTGATAAAGAGTAAATTAATTCTCAGATCTTCACGTTTTTATGTCAGCCTCATCACAGTGGTCTCTGAGGTTGGGATCCATCTCACAGTGGTAGATACCAACAATTTAGCCTTCAATATCTGAGCCAGTCAACCTGGACTCCCTTTATGGTCAATGGAGATAAACCTACCCAAGCTGGGAATTATTTATCTGACTTATTTTAGATGTATAATTTAGACATGCAGTGAACTGCATCTTAGATGTGTTTAACTTCTCTGCATAAAAAGAGAAATAAAGAAAGACTGGGATGACTTTTTCGTATGTACATACCTACATGTTTTAGACATAAGCATTTGGTCAAATTAATTCCAACCAGAATGATTTCCAGAAGCATGTAATTTAACAAGATAGGATTCTTTTGATTCCTGTTCTCCTCTGTTCCATTTTCACCCTGTTGTAAAATGTTTATTGTGTGAGTTGAGGGTTTTATACATAATGTATTATGTACTGCTGTTTAATGAGGCGAGGTCAAAATCCATTAGGCATTTCACCAAAAAGCCTATGAGTTTTGTGATTGTTTTCAGCCCTTCAGAAATTCCACAGGGGACATCTCCCAGCACAGCACTGTTCCCTGCACAAGTTATTTTTTCCTGACAGAAAGCAGTTGTGTTGTTCCTGAGCATTATTAATACTGCCAAGAATTGCTTTGGTCCTAGCAAATGGGTAATGCTGGCCTAGACAACTGACTGCTTTGAAAAGGATTAAATTTTTCTACTTAACATAATATTTCATGATTTTTAAGACAATTAGTGGCCCAGTACCAAGTAATTACAGGGGAAATCCTTTAAGAATTGACACTGTTGGACTGTTTCTTCTGGAAGAATCAACTTTCCATATTACTGACTTATACGTTCATGAGCTGAAATCACATAGGAGAAGAATCTCAGATCTGTCTGGAGAAGTTAGAGAGAAATTGTTTTATAGGTTTGGGCTGTTTTAGGAAGCTGGGCTGAAAGGAAAGCCTTAGACAGGCAGATCTCATAGTTGGCTGGTGAAGTCTGCCAGGATTCAAGAGAGACTCTTAGAAGGAAATCAACAGATATTTAGTACTATGATGAAAATGGAATAACCATGAAACTGTAAGTTGCTTGTGTAGGAGCATCCTAAACAGACACCAAGAAGGAAGTGGTTACTTAGACACCTGGGTGTACACCAGTTAGTTGGAGAAGCAAGAAGCTTGCACAATGAATCACAGAATCACAGAATCGTACAGGTTGGAAAAGACCTTCAAGGTCATGAACAATGACTTTGGTAACTGTTGTCTTTATACAAGGAGGTACGACACAGTGACAAACTACAGAAAGTAAGAACAGTCCTGGCAACCTATTGTGCAGATGAAATGGCAATTTAGTTTCAGAATTAAAGTTCTGACATCATTCAAATGGGCCATGAAAACATGTATTATTTGGATCATGTCAGCAGTACCATAATAAAAAAATCTTCTACGTAATTGGAAGTGGAATTTCTTGGTGTTCCTACTCATGGGGCCACACAATCAGAAGTCAAATAGGATTAAGGTCAACTACTTGCATATTCCTTACAGATTTTTGTATATGTGGCCATAATTCATGGGATCAAGCTCTATCATGGTAGTTTGCTATTTGAAAGTATTTTCCAATTGTCATTATCTGTTTTACTGGGATCCGCTCTTATCCAATTACTTCTTGCCCATTTGCTGATTTAAACCAGATACTGAATGCTAATTAGCTGCCAAAAGATTTGGCATAGATTTTAAATTATATATATAACTTGTGAATTAGTTGTACACTGCAGATATTTTGACCATGTGAGATTTTCTCATGTGTTCAGCTGTTACTTGTAAGTGTTCATGTAATGCATGAAATTCATGCCTATAGGAATACACATATGAGCTGCTGATGAAAGAGCTGTATGTTCTTTACATTGTGTTACTAAAGCTGCCCTCTAAAAATATGTAGCCATGACAGAACATTTCCTTGGATCTATTCCACCTTTTTCTATGCCAGACTTGGAGACCGGCCTCTGTGATATGCATGATTCAGAGGGCCAGGAGATTGTTATATTAATACCTAGATATTGAAAAACTGTCCATCAATAATGTTACTGTTGTATTTAGGTTAGTTTGGGCATCAAGTTCAAAAAGCTATTCTGATAGCTCTGGAATATTCAATTAAGACAGCTGTGTTTTTGAAGAAGGAATTTGCAAACTTATCAGTAAGCCTGCTTGGGAAAGCAAGTCGTAGAAGCTTGTTAATCGTATTATTTTCAGGAATTATTTATCTGTAGGAATTACTGAAGACAGAATACTATTTCAATTAAAATAAGCAATCACAGTTTATTTCAATTATAAAAGTACGTTTTCACTGATTTTTTTCATAAATGGCTATGTTATTTTCTTGAACGTAAATAAAATTCTCCTTAATGCATAGTTCAGAACTGTATTATTCGAGTACTTTGTCATGTTGTCATAAAGCAACTACTACTAATAAACTACTAGAAAGCATAATTTAAATATAAAACTACTTAGTTGGTTAACACTAATAACCAACTATAATTCCATTAATAATCATATAATTATTAGTATTTTATATTTTTGGACTGTTTCCAACTATGTTGCGATTTTCAGCAAAGAGACAAAAAGCTTAGCACTCAAGAGAACCTGTTCAAATCGAAGTTAAGAAGAACTGGTGAGGTTTCATGAAGAAATTTGCACCACTGATGCTTATACTACACACGTTCTTTTGAAAGGGAACTTCAGTCATCAGTGCTTCTACTCTTCTCTCTTTACGTGAAGTATATGCATTCACATGCAAGAAAATTCACAGTATGTGTGGGGATCAAAGAGGTGATAGTGCTAAACTAAAACAGTTCAGTAGAAAGATCATTTTAATCATTTAAACTAAATTATTGTGCCATTATAAACAAACTGTAAACTGAAATAAAACAACCTGTCAGCTCGGGCAAGTGAGAACTGCTTTTACAATCTGCATACAGTATCTTCATGGAACATTATGTTCATTAATGTTGTTTTTATATAATGCATTGGGCTAGATGGGTATTATTATATAGTATGAACATCAGAAGTACATTAAGACTTCACACTTTGGTGGCATTCAGGCATGCACACATTTGTCTTTGTGGAGGACAGAAGCAGTCCACTGATTAACCAACAGGAAACAGGTGCAGCTGGAGTATTTTCCTGACAGAGGAAAAACAGTTGAGGCAAACCTGTGGTTGAAAGAAAAAAAATAGAAAAGAAAGGAAACTTGGAATCCATATGGGAAAGCTTTCAAGACAAAATCAGAAAGGCAGGGAAAATTCAAACTCTCATGACTAGATGCAAATTTTCTAATTCCTTTCAACCCTCCCTCATTCCAACATATTGTATTTAATCTTGCCCAACCTTGCTTTGCTAAGATTTGTGTATTATACAGTATATTACAGTTTGAATTGTAAACTAGTGTCATCAGCTAAAAAGAGCTGGATCCCTGCAGCGTAATTTGTGGAAACCGGCTAAAAAATTCATATAGCCTAGTTAACTGTTTGCATACCCCGCAGTGCAAATTTCCATAATAACTATGACACGGTCACAATTAACAGCTTTGCACATTATAAGTACCACTGCAATAGCTGAAAGGTAGCTACTGACAGCATAGGATGAAGTGCTATATTAAAAATGATTATTTGTCTAATATCTGTGTACTTTTGAATCTCATTTACAGTAAAAATGTTTTTTAAACTTTCTTTTTAATCTTTCACCTTGATTTATTTTTCCTCTTTTAACTAACTCCCAAAACATTAATCGGATCAGAAAAAAGTAATTTTCATGATACTTCCTTCAGAATCAAAATGTCAAACAAAAATACTAGACAGATTTTTTTGTAAATTATTTCTAATTTTTGTGTGCCTTACATTTTAAGAAGTAGCTAGTTTCTGGCATGAGAAATCCCATGTCTTTCATGAAAAATGCTTTAAAATGCTTTCATTTTAAAAAAAGTGAACCTTCTCTCTCTGAAATTCAGTCTCCATTACAGCTAAGTTTCCTTGAGTGACCTTGAGTACTGTAATGTGGAAAAAAAAATTTAAAATCTCACAATTATTTACTTTCCTGAGATTTCCAACATATATGTTACTCTGTCTTGGTAGACAACAAAAATCTTTTCAAGAACACAAAGAACTTACAATAACTGATGTAGAAGTGATTGGATGATGATGTGGGTGAGACACCCACATCTAGATGAGCCTCTCATCCACAAGGCTACTGGCTAGACCTCATGGAGGTCTCATTACTATTACAGACTTTAGAAATAAGTCTTTCAGAAGAGAGAAAAGAGCAGTCTGTACAGCCATTTTTTTCACCTAACAATGAAAGACTGAGATCCAATAATGGTGTCAAGATCATTTAAGTGTTTACACAAAGGACTGCAAGTCCACCAGGAGAACAGAAGATACATAATATACTGCAGTCAATATCAGAACAGAAATTATTGCAGGCTTTTCTGGCTGTGAGGTTTCTCTCTCTTCCCTGGACTTAAAAATACTTTACATGTGAAGCTGAAGCCAGAATAGATTCGTTCCACTAGATCCCTCTTTTTCTTGAATCGTGCATTTAACAAAATGTTTATAATTAAGCTAGGTATGAACTAAATTACTCAAATTATGAGTTGTTTAAATTCTTAGTTAAGGCTTTCAACTAATACAAACAGACAAAGTAGAAGGAGACTGCTTACTCTGCTTTTTTGTCCTCTACAGTATGACAGAAGACAGGAGTTTGTTATGGAACGATGGTATACCTGTTTTGCTGCACTGAATTGTTCACGAGGTGATGAGAGGTAGTCTTTGATTTATCATCTAACAGTTTTCCCAGAATGGAATCATAGAATCACAAACTATGAAAGCTGGAAGGGACCTCTGGAGATCATCTAGTCCTGTTCCCTGCTCAAAGCAGGGTTAACTTTGACAGCAGAATTGGTTACTTGTTGGAAGAAAGGTGCAACTGTACATTATCAGGAATTTATTTTCTTCAATAGCCTTAGTGTCTCTGAATAGTCCTCTAAACTTTGATTGTCTAGAGTCTCTGTGGCAGCCTTACGTGCAATTTGAAAAAATATTTGGTTTTTTTCAAGTTCCTAAATACTGCTTGGACTCCTCTACTGTGTTGTTACGTTTAGCCTATTGGAGTTTTGATCCTTTTTACCCCATTTGATATAACTAACATGTTTTTATGACTACCTTCCTGCTTCTAACAGCTTCTCTTGTCCTGCTTTTTAGCTACACTTGTTTAGCCATGTCTTTTAAATATGTATTTACCCTAAGTATCTGATATGATATTTTGAAATAGTCACATGCAAAAATTTGTTTCCTTTTCACAGGCTGCTTGCTTTTTACATAGTGCCCTTTTTTAAGTTAAGAACAATGACTAAGATTCTTCGGCTCTCGTTACTCCATCAAAGATATTTACTCTAACATCAACATGGCCAATGTTACAATACACTCCTTGACAACAACATGAAAGAGACCTTGTCCGCTGCTCAGAATTAAGTCAGGAAATGACTCTGCTTCCTGAGAAACTGCTCCTAAAACCAGTCATTTATGGGATCTAAAAATGTGGTCTGAGTGTTGGACCTAATTATGACATTTATACTACAAAGGTAAAAGAAAAAATAGAGTTTCCTCTCATAGTGTTTCTGATCCACTACAGCAAGTCACAGTCATTGTAATCACCCTGGCCCGGTCACTGGCAATATAGTCTTTAACATTATCAATCATATTTATGCTGTTAATAATATTATATTACTCTGTTTAGATTGCACATTTCAGTCCATGAGCATGTTGATATAACCGCTGAGTTGTTGATACAACTCAGTTGTATATCAACTTTATCAATCTGTCTTCACAGTAAACTTCTGCTAACACATGGCACCACTTGCATGTCCTATTCTGGTTTTCCCGTATGTTTTTAACTCGGTGTTACCCACTGACTGTTTTCCTTCTGTTATGTTTTCAACATGACTATTCGGGTTCATTTCGTTTCTTAGCTTCCTTAAAGCTAAGCATTTTCATTTTCCTATCTTATTTTGAGGCTATAGAAATATGTATAACTTTCCTTTATTTCCCAGTCTTCTACCTCCAATTGAAGTGAGATTCTGTTTGTTCATCATATCCTACTGCCATTTTTTTTTATCCTGTAGCTGGGGATGTATGTTTTTTATGACTTCCCTCTTCATATTGTTCCAAATGTGCTCCTCTGCACTATTCAGCTTTCCCTCTACCTTAAGTTTAAAAAGCTCTGATCTTTTTGAAGTGTCAGGTGCCTGGTTCCATTGCTGTTAAAATGAAGATGTCATTCCTATTATTGGTTCCCTCTAGTTCAAAAATATTGCCAGCTCCTAATGAATTTGAGCCCCTTTCCTTACTCATGTTCTTTGCACGTGCTCTTGCATGTGGTAGTAAAAATATTTCAGAGATTGCTACCATGGAAGTCCTGGTCTTCAGTTACCCATATCTCAGTCTAAGCTTTGCCTTCAGAACCTCTTTGCTAGTTTTCTAGACTCTCAGTAGCTTTAGTGGTTCCCTCAATTTCAAGGTTGCAGACTTGCACCCTCTCCTGGGTCTAGTTGACTGAATCAGCAATTTTCCACAAAATGATGCTGCCTTCTCCTTTACCTATCTGCCAAATAGATAAAAGTTTCCTAAATACCGATACTAGGTATAAATTATCACTAATGTTAGTCAACTTAAATCCAAGTTACTTGCTGAACAGCAGGTGCAACTACTTCTGATACAGCTTCCCCTGCCTTGCACACAGTGATGGAATTATTGGTGCTATAACTGCATTCAGAGGCAAGAAATGTGCTGCTTTCTTCCATCTTTGTTAAAATTCTAGATATGTGGCTCCTGCAGATCTGAAATCCAGCTGCAGTAGCCGGATTTGGTAAGGAAGGAAGCAAAAAAGATAAATTAGCCAGCTATGTATGGAGCAGTGTTTAAAATGTGCTTCTGTTGCAGTCATAGAGGGATATTTTATTCCTGTTCATTTGACTAAGATTCTATGCTTAATGAGAAGTTCTGCTTTCAGCATAAAAATATACTACATTTCCTGGACCTGCAGAAAGTTTCATTCTACTTAAATGTTACTGACGTATATACAGATGAGAAAATGGTGATTTCCAGTTTAGTATACCAACTTAAATTTTCTTCAACATGACCTTCACTCTCCTAAGATTTTCTTTCCTTTCCCCTTCTTCCCCCCCGCCCAACTTCGGGACTGTACTAATGAAGTTTGTTCTCTGTCCCAAGACACTGCTTAGTTTAACTACCGTATTTGATGATATTCTTGCCAAAGTTGCCTTTTTGCAGGGAATGCAACTCGTTTCTTTGAACACTGACCCTAGTAGCTGCCTGTCTAGGAAATTAAGAGGTTAGAAAAATGAATGGATCAGCCAAGATAACACATGCAGAACTTCCCTGACATCCTCCTCTTTCTTCCTCCCCTCCTAATAAGGGACTATTTTAATTTAGGCGCTTCTATTGTCTTGCAAATTGAGCTGGGATGAGACTAAATCATTCCAGCTCTCAGTAACATTTAAGCGTGCAGAAACACTACAGTGGGGACTCTGGTATCAGTAATATATGTTAAGCCTTGCAGGACTCCTTAGTATAACTTCCACTTCCTCTTAAATGGAGGAAGAGGAAACCAGGGATCTATACTTGTTCACTTCCCAACTACAGAACACTGGCACTACCTCCCAGTCAGGAATTCTCTACCTGTTCAGCTTCCAGAGATTTATGCTCTTTTGCAAGTTGTCTGCTACTCCATGATTCTTTTTAATAACATTTTAGGGAAATACTGCTTATAGGTCACCCACCTGAAAGAAGGTCAAGCTAGATGTCATCACTAGAGCAAATTTTAGAACAATGAAATTAAGAATTCTTGTCTTAAAGTATTTGCTCAGGATGGGAGAAACCCAAGGGACCCCAGTGTAGTCCATTGAGACAACGGGAGTCAAATTCAGGATATTAGTCAAGCCCAGCTCCTAAAAAGCTCCTTAGCTCAGGATGCAGCAATAGCTCAACTGAAAGTGTGAATTCCAGTGAACTCCCAAGGTTGAAATTGTGTATTGGATCTGGCTGAGTTGGAGTTAATTTTCCCCATAGCAGCCCTCATAGTGCCGTGCTTTGTACTGGCAGCCAGAAAGGTGCTGATAACACCCCAGTGTTCTGGCTACTGCGGAGCAGTGCTGGCACAGCATCAAGGCTGTCCCTCCAACATTCCCCCTCCCTCACCAGTAGGCTGGGGGTGGGCAAGATCTTGGGAGGGGACACAGCCAGGACAGCTGACCCAAACTGACCAAAGGGATATTCCATACCGTATGACATCCACTCAGCAATAAAAGCTAAGGGAAAAGAGGAGGAAGCGGGGGCATTCGTTATTTACAACATTTGCCTTCCGGAGCAACCGCTACATGTACTGAAGCCCTACTTCCCGGGAAGTGGCTAGACATTGCCTGCCGATGGGAAGTAGAGAATAAAGCTTTTGTTTTCCTTTTGCTTCCATGCATGGCCTTTGCTGTGGCTTGTATTAAACTGCCCTTATCTTGACCCACGAGCCTTTCATTATATTTTCTCTGCCCTGTCCAGCTCAGGAGGGGGAGTGATAGAGTGGCTTTGGTGGGCACCTGGCGTCCAGCCAGGGTGAACTCACCACAAATCGCTTTCAGATTTTCTAGTCTAGGGTAGTTACATACAATGGGTTCAGAAGTCATGCAAATGCTGATAGTGGTGAGCACATAAAGACTGTCAGTTCCACTGCTGTAATTTTCATCCTTCACTCCCTGACTTGCTGCATTTTCTCCCCTCTCCTGTTCATAATGATGAACAAGTCAAGAAGGAAAGAATTAAGACTTCTGCTGAAGAAGAAGGAAGGACAGTGCGAGGATGGTGCTACACAGCTTGCAGGGTAAGAGGAAAGGCAACTCCCATTGCTCATGCTGGGAAGAGATGCCTGAAGCACAGTGAAGATATTCCCTTAGTCACTACTTCAGAAATACCTGCTCCACAAATTGAGGCCTGAAAGTTAAACATGGCAATTCACATACATTTATTATTTTAGCTGATAAGAATTGTACAGTTCTGCACCTTAGCAGTGCCTTCCAAATACTAGAATGAATCATAGGGGGATGATTATCCATTCCTTTTTCATTCCTTTTTCTTATATATTAGCGGAAATAAGAATGAGGGGAAATAAGAATGAAATATGAATGCGGAAAATGCTACTGTTTACAAAAATATTTCTTGGTAGTGCTAATAAGCCTGTTTTCTGTAATTAAAACCTCAAATGTATTCCTGAACAATAAATAATACATCATAGACTCTTAAAAATCCCACAATAATAAATACCCTTCTTAATCAATAAACAATGTATTTTGACATGGAAGTTACAAAATAAAAACAATGAAAGAAAACTAAATGGACTGGAAGAATAAGTGAGTACCACCATAGTTAAATCCAACCCTCATGTTAAGCAGATCTGGTTAACTGCCTGTGTTTATACGGACAAGTCTTTAAATGATTAGCTTGAGCTCTGCAGCACCTGTCTTGAGATAGGTGGAAGAAAGGAACAATTTTAGGCAAGGAAAGGCTAGCAGAATCGCCCTTCTTCCTCTCCTTAAAATTTAATAAAAATCCCGTCTTTATGGAAAATAAGAACAGTGTGCATCTAGTCTACTGTGTAAAGGGCTTTCTCACTAAAAAGGACAAAACAAAATTAAACACACAGGGATGACTTGAGGATCTAATAAGTTTTCCATCTATAAATTATAAAATGATAGTCTTTTCAGGATTGTAAATTACACTGAGAGCTGAATACCACATCCTCTCTTATTCTGATCATTTGATCCTTCCAGGTATCAAAGGGCTTTTCTTCAGGTGAAAGTGGAAGGTTTCCCTTTGGGTTGTCATTCTTTGCAAGTAATATAGCTTTACAATGCAATCCAGGTATTACCTGACACTCCAAGAAGAGAAATGCAGAGAAGATGGCTGGCAAATTTACAGAACTTTTACTATAATCTACCAGAGGTAGTATTTGTTCACTAGGATTTTAGTTCTTTTATTCAGTGACGGCTAAATGATTCCCTCATTCAGAACAGACATGCACATTACACTGGCTGCAGGTAAGGCCTTTCTATTCAGTCCTTATTATAGTAATTTACTGAGAAAGTCTGGCATTGAATTCTTAAGGTAGTTTGCAAGTAACTTTATGGACAAAATTCTGGACAGAATATCAAATTATAGAATTTTGTATAATTTTGGATATGTAAAATCAAACAATCGTTTTAGTTACCTGACAAGACTCTGAGAGTTACCATCTACAATAGATAAATTATGTTCTTACAATCTGTGATCCCAGACATGCAATTTAAAATTAAAAAAAAAAAAAAAAATCAGGCAACACAAGAATCAGTTGAAATCAGAAGTTAAACATGACAATTAAAAACAGATATTTAGTCAAATCAAGATTTAGCAACATATTGCTGTATACCTAACTACCCAGATCAGCCAATAATGCAAATTAGTAACAGTACCAGCAGCTGTCAACACAACTTGATATAAACAGTTGATTAATTTCAGTACTTACCAACATCTTTGAAAGTACTCTGAATTTTTAATAATTATAGGGATTAAAATTCAAGGAAAATAGTTTTTAACTGGTTAACCTTCATGGCAATAGAGGGGAAAAAAAGGAGAAATAATTCAGCATGAACTAAGAACTAGAACATGATTCCAATGTAAAGATACTCCTTGAGATACAGTTGTATCATTACAAAGTCTTGTAAGTTGTTAAAGTATTATATAAAAAGCAGTGATTTTTAAAATTTATTGATCTGCTTCTTCATACATTAATAATATCTCTAATATTGGTGTTCAAACTGTTCTGAACTCTCAGGTCTGTTACTTTTGTAGTTCCACAGTACTTGATAGTGAAATTGTTTACTAAATGAGTGAATACAATTTCTTACAAGTCAGCTCTTCAAGCATGTAAATGTAGAAGAAACAATTTAAGTATTTTTTTTCTGAACACGCTAAACCCCAGAAAACTAGCACTGAAGCAAATGTGAACATTGTAGTCTAACAGCCATCAGTTTCTGAACTACACACAATGAGATATACTATGCAAAGAACAGAATTAGCTCACAAGTCAGCCCTCCTCTTTCCTAAGAAAACTGACATTCAAAAATAGATGATGTAATTACAAATCTATGGAGAAAAGGAGACAGGAACAGTTCTTTTCTTTGCCAGTCTGCTGATCCCTGCTTGATGCCAACCAACACAGAATGTACATGGGCTGGAAATGCTGGGTTTTTGTAAATATTCTTATCAGACATTTAACATTGTTATTGCTTTATTATAATTAATAAGTGATAGTAAGGTTGTGGCTACTCTCTTTCAAAGAATAAGAGAGTTTAATGGTATGGATCCTAGTCACTCTGTTCCTGTTGGACTCTTCCATAGGCACATTTGAATTAGCAGTACAGATCTAGCTCTTATTTATAATTTTTAAGTACTTGACTTTGCTACCTTTAGAATGCTCTAAAGTCTTTCAATTTCTGTTTCATATAAACCAAACAAACACAAAAGAACAAAAAAAGAAAATATGGCGTACTATTCACATTGAACTGACTCATCTGCAGAGTCCTCATCTTTAGATCTAGCACGCAGATCTTGGTAAAACTGGTTGCAGCAGTAGATGTTAGCTTGCTCTATGGACCAGCACTAGGAGAGAATCAGATACTGTGGCAGCGCATTTCCTACTTATTTTTTTACAGCGGGACAGTGATAATACTAAGGAACTGCGGATTCCCTTCTGAGCATTGGGTGAAGAGTTTTTTTCTGTCCATCTGTCCTTCCCATTGTCTCTTCCCATATAAAACTACCTTCATCTCTGTTCTTTGTTTTCCCCTTCTCCATGCAGTAAAGTCTCAATTTCTTACTTATTTTAGCCAGACCTAGTCTCCTTTCCTATCAGCTGCAGTTTACCAGGTTTTGTTGAATCTCTTTCTCCTTCCCTACTTTCTTACAGCCTCAATATCTTTCTTTCACCCCTTATACAATCTCAGTCTTCCTTCTCATCTCTTCTTTGCCACTTTCCCTCTGCTTCAATTTCCTGACTCCTTCTCTCAACATAGTTATCCAGCTATTTCATGTTTTCACTTGTATCTTAAAATGTCTCCTCTCTTTTAACTTTCACATTTATTGGTAGCTCCAGTCTCTTTGTCACATCTATCCCTAGCATTTCTTCCAAATCCAAAACTCTTGGCTGCCCACGCTCAGTTCTAGTTTCTCTGGAGGACTGCCCCCTGTCTCTAGCTACCTCTTTCCTCTCCTTGTTTGCCTTTTGTTCCCTCTGCTTTAAAATCAATTCTTCCTCCGTCTCCCTTGCAGACACCAGCAGAGGTGCAGGAAAACATCTCACTGAGAGCAGAGATTCTTATGGGAGACGGGATCTCATCTCTCATTTCCAATTTCCAGACCCAAACCTATTGCAGGGAAAATTTTGCTTCATCTCTATATTCCTGACAGTAATATAATGAGTCATGCTGTGGTGATGGCACATTAATCTGGTCTGGAGAAAAGTTGTGAGAAACTGAAGTATGAGCAAAAACTTATAAGACTGGCTGAAACATTTCTCTCAGGGATGCCAAACTAACTGTGATTTTTAGGATTTAAAAATTAGGTACGTTTGGACAGACTTTTACAGAGTCATAAAATGCATACTTTGGTACATACTGTCCTCAATTTGCTGACTTAGGTCATTTTTTACCCTAAGAATTTTCCTACCTTACATCTAGAATAGTAAACTAAGCAGGGCCAAGGCATGTGCTGTGAACATCCGTGCTGTTCCACTGACAGTATGCATCCTGGAATAGCTTGGCCTATACCACCTGGCACTCTGCCAGACACGGTCACAGCCGCTTTATGGTCTGGAGACGGCATAGAGGAGGGCTCCCAAAAGGACACTCCATTTTGCTGGGGATGAGAATTAGTTATACAGATGCAAGCTGTGTCATGCCATTTGCTGAGGATTAGCCTTTGCTAGCACATATGTGGCTTACTCAAAAACAGAAAAAAAAAGAAAAAGAAAAAAAGAAAAAAAGATTCAGCTCTGTTCAAGTGAACATTATCCCATTACTCTCATTTTCCACTTAAGCAAACTATTTCTCCCCCATTGGTTTGTGTTAATAAGAGCTTGTGATACCATTTAAGTGGTCTCAATTAAATATATTGAACAGAATAGTAACGAGTTCTAAAATAATAAGCAACAACCATTTTCCTATATAGATTAAATTTAATGGACATTTCACTACCTTTCTTTTGAGGAGATTACCAAGATTATATAAAAAATCCCTGTGTGATAAACAAGAATGCCATCTGTTACACAGTTTCAAAAACCTACTTCTCAGAAAAATGTTATTGCTTTTATAAAAGGGAATAATTCCTCATTTGAAATAGAAAAGTTTTATCAACTTGTGACAGTCCAGAGGAAGTGAACTGTTTTGCATCATGTGGTAGCTCCATTGGGCTATGTAATATAACTACAATTTATGTTTTTACTTAAATTTGCATGTAGGCAAAAAAGATGTCATTCTAACTGACAAAAATTCTGGAATATGCTCTGATATTTATAGGTTCATTTTTCTTTCTTCCCTGCTACAGCCTTTTCAATAACTATTCCAAATGGTAACTTATTTGAAAATTCTACCAAAGGTAAAACATACTTGTGCTCTTTAAAGATATATTTCTGTTTTGTATTAGAAATTGGAAGCCTGGCAAACAATTTGACATTTCAGACATTGAAATTCAAATTCTTACTCTTGATACCATATTTTTACACCACAACCTGTTGTGCCTGCAAAAGCAATACATTCAGACCTGGAAGAAAGTGCCAGACGAAAAATAAGGACGTCTGAGTCTGCCATTCATTTCCAGACTGCTCTACAGAACTATTCCTGTATTCTCAAGTATACATTAAAATCTCTACTGTCCTCCAGAGAAAATCTCTTTCACTTGGATTTACAATATCATTGGCAAGTCCAGAAAACTACAGCACTTGTGAGACAACTACAGAAAATACGTATTTTTAAGACATTGCCTTTGTTCTTTAGGTAAAACTGTTTCATATTGCATTACAATGGACTAGGAAGATGTCCACAATACCTTTGGAAGCGTAAGCTTATGGGACATTATCCTCCTATTCAAGGGTTGTAACTTAAAACATTCTTCCCCAATTGCTTGCAAACATCTGATGGCCTCTGTTTGCCTACTTTGCATTTTACTTATTCATAAGAGACTCTTCCTTTAAAATCCCTTTATAACCTTTTATAAACAGAATGAAGGTCACATTTTGGCTTAAACTGACATTATTGCTCTTTTCTTTGTTCAAAATATCAAGATAAGGATAATCTGCCGGGGGGTATTCTACCCACTCTAACAATGCTGAAATTCTCTCTGTTTGCATAGAAAAATTAATAGGAATTGTATAATATTTTAAGACATATTTGTGTTTCTCATCACTATTCTGCTCTGTACTCTAGCTCTTCAAAGAATGGACAGTGGGAATATATTGTTGAAGCAAAGCTAGAATCATGCAGTTAGCAATATATTGGAAGCTCTTTGGGCAGAAATTAAGATGAAGTCATGTTCGATGCTATCTTGCTTCTTTTACCAGAAAGGCCCACAAAGAACTTTTTTCCTTCTGAACATGAGTGAATACCATCGGGTCCTGGTGACAGAATAATTATTAATTTTATTGATTTGTCCCAAAATATCTTCTACTGGTATTTTCATTTGGGACATTTCTTCAGAGTCATCCTCCAGAAAGAAGGGTCACATACAGAAATTTCCCAGACCTCCTCAATAGAGAACACTGATGTTAACTCCTTCAGGATTTTCTTTTTGATATCTCTGTTCAGGTACATAAAATATAAATATTCAGTGTATATCAACTACTCGAATGTATATTATTAATATACACAAACAAATACAAGTCAATAGAAAAAAACCACAAAGGAACTTAATGCATACTGTAGACTGCATGAACACACCTCAAAATGCTCCTGTAAAGTATCAGGTTAGCTACTTGCAGCATCAATCACCAAAAATATTATATCCAGTATCTAACAATTTTTAACATCAATGATACCTGATTGCTAGAAGGTATCTAACCCTGCATAGAACCTTTTTTTCTTCAAGTACCCACATCAATGCAGTAACCTTGTTACTTTTCTCTTTCCAAGTCCTTTATAAAAATTTCCAGACAAAAGATAAATACATCCCAGTACTAGCTAGCTTGAATTGTGTGTTCTGACCCAGCAGATACTATTCATGTGCCAACAGAATGTACCAGGACAGAGTTTTCCTTTAATGAGGGCATTACCTCACAAGAAACTTTCACTGAACTTGAAAAAACTTCATTACCCAGAAAACCTCTATGCCTTCTTTTTATCATATGCAAATTTGGCTGCAAAGTCAAAAAAGATGGGGGGGGGGGGGTAGCAACTTTGAGGTGAACAAACAGTAAGTAGAATTCCATCACCTTAAAAAAAAAAAAAAGAAAATTAAAACCAGAATCAAATACTGATAGACAGAAACAATTAACAGGGTAGTATTTTAGATAGCTGTTACAAACAGGTTTTATTTTAAAACACATACTTTTCCTACAAGAACAGAACACGTGATAAATAATAAAACAAAATCAAATCTTCAGAAAATATTAGGAAACCTAATGACTGATGTAATTAAAATAAATTTTCAGAAATATTTTTTCAATTTTGCTTCAGCTGCTTTGTGTTGCTATATCCTATTCCATCAGCAGATCCCATTAGATAACAACAAATTGACCTACACAAATAATCAAAGAACATTTTTTATGTTTATTATCTTATCTGTGAGGTTAAAACCATAAAAGGGACTATACTGGAGCAGACCAAAGTCCATTTAGCTCAATAGCCTCTCTCTGATGGTGACTAAAAGATCATACTGATGAAAGAATGGAAGCCTTCTTACAGGTCTCCATCATATTGTTCTCTCTGATCCTGGTCATTTCTTTTCCAGGTTGCGTTGTCCTCCTTGTATGAAAGCGTGCTATTCCTTTGGTTGTACTTATTACCTTCCTCTTAACTTACTCAGTTCAGAGATGGAGGAGGAACAAAAACAGCTCACAGGATTCAAAAGTCAGGTGGATCATGGAGTTGTACAATGTACTCTCTTTTGACTTCTACTGTTTCCCCATGAATTCCAAATGTTTCCTTTTCTGACAACTAGTGGGCACTGAACTGGAGTTTTTAATGAATCATCCATCATAACCCGAGAATCTCACTATGAAGTTCTAATAGTTCAGATACCATCACTTTGCATTTGAAGGCCTTTTTTCCCCCCGTGTGCAAAACTTCACTTCTACCTAGACTGAATTTTATTTGCCATTTTCGTTTCCAAACATTCAGTCTTGAAATGCCCTTCAATGAAATAAAAAAAGATGGAGAGTGGCAACCTGCATAGGCAACTGGTAGGTGATAGTCATTGGAGACTTCCTTTAGCAGGAGACAGAGGCACCCATCTGCTGACCTGACTTTGATGTCTTGGGAGTTCTGCTGCTTTCTGAGTGATCAGATATAGGATATTGCAGAGACTTCTGAGGCTTATCCAGCCCTTGCTGCTCATGACACGGGCAGCAATGATACTCCTAAGGGTGAGCACATGAAGAGTGACTGTGGAGCTCTGGGGGAGGGGTAAAGGGTGTAAGGGCCAGCTGGTTTTCTCCTCAGTCTTTCCAGTGAAAGAGAAAGGTTCATATAGGAGTGGACATATCTAGCATGTTAACATCTTACTACTTAGCTGGTGTCAGAGGCAGAGATTTGGCTTTTATGAGCACAAGAGCCTCTTTAAGGAGTGAGAACTATTGAGAAGAGACGGGATCCATCTGACCAAGTTGGGCAAGAGCATCTTTGCTAACTTAGCAAGGAAAGCTTTAAAGTAAGTACATCAGGAGAGGGTTGCTATATCCTTAAGAGAAGTGAATGCATGGGGCGAGCAAAGAAGCATCCAGGGGACAGCATGACGGAGAAGGCTCTTTCCCTTTCCTTATAAAAGCAGCATAACTGGGGTCCATCTCCAGTGTCTGTACATGAATGAACACAGCATGGGAAACAAACATGAGCAATTCATGCACAGCTGCAGAGCAATGATCCCACTGGAATTACAGAAATACACTGGATAGCCCACATGACTGGAGTGCTGCAATGGATGGATACAAGCGCTCAGGAAAGAAAGGCTGGGAAGGCAAGGAGGAAGACGGTTGCGCTGCGTGCAAAGGGCTGACTCAAATGCATACAGTTTTCCTTTGAAACAGAAAAGGAGACCTTCAGGAGGTTACGAGAAAGATCAAAGGACAGATCAAAGGACAAGTGATGTTCTGCTAAGAGTCTGCTACAGACTCCCTGATCAAGTACATCAGGAGGATGGACTAGATGATTTCCAGAGGCCTCTTCCAATCTAAATTAATCTAGGATTCTGCAGTCTTTAGAGCTGGCCTTTTATCACCATTAGTAGTTCACTGATTTTATTCTTAAATTCTTTCAGAGGTCTTTGGTGAGTATCTTCTGATTTTGAGTATTCCTGTATATTTTATCTACATGTCCCCTATAGATAAGCTTTTTCTGTAGTCCTTTTATTCTGAAATAGATCCTTTGATGAGTAGCCCATGAAGTGGGGTTCTAGCACAGAAAGTGCTCCAGTTTCTTCCACAATTTACAGAAACACAAATAATTCATTCAGCATACTTTTTATATCCTTCAACTTCTCTGACCACTCTTTTTAGAGTCTGATCATCCGTTTACCATACAAACTACTTGGCAGGTTTTGGTGATTGTCATGTTTGAAGAAAGATTTATCATCACTTATGATGTTCATTGTTCCTTAAACATTTTTGTCCCAGCTGTATTGCTTTTAGATTTAACCTGCCAGAGTTCACGATCTTTTCTATTTTATTCATTTGCATACAACTTCAGATTTGGGAAATATGACTTCTTGCTTCTAATTATTTCCCTTAATCTGCTGATTTGGCATGCTGAGTTACTTTTGCGCTCTCAAACTTTTTTTGATAGAGAGCATATATCCCATCTGTCCTTCCAATATAATGCTCTCAAATATTTTCTGGGGTACTTTAAGCTTACTTTTTGGCAAGCACCTTCATCCTTATGCAGTTATTTTTGAAGCTGAGTGCAATTTTGACTTGAAATGTAAACACTGGGTACATTTTACATATTTGACATACATAAATATCTTATTCTGTGTTGGAAAGAGTGTGAACCTAAGTTAAATCTTAGATTAAGTTTCGTCAATATAAAATATTGATAATTTTGTATTGCAATAACATATTTCAATGAAGAATAGATAATCTGTATTATGCATAATTTCACAAAAATTATTTTGCCTATAAACTTCAGAGTTTACTTATTTGTCCAAAAGACAAACAGAATTTGCTATGTGTTTTTGACCACAATTTAAAGTGTTTCAAAGGAGCTAACCTGTTTCTAATACACACCATTGCACCAAGTATTTCTGATAGTAGTTAAAAAACCCTGTCTTCTCTAGATAAACACAGTAAAGTCATACTAATTTGAACTGAAATAATATTCCTTCATAAAAAGAGAAATAAAAACAATGTCACAATTTTAAGAAACAGGAAATCTGGATTAATAGTTCAAAGAATAATCTTAATACGCTTCTTTTGCACTACAAGCTATACAGTTTTTTATTTATTTCAAGAGTATTTATTTAGTGTACTGCTTATTTGGAAAGAACATCTAAGAACTCCCCTTAAGTCATCCATTCAGACTTTTATTACAACAGGTCAGCAGTAATACTCCTAACCTGGGTGATCAAATAGAATTCTGGCTACATTAGAATGGTTTGTATGTCTCTGGGTATTATGGACATTAAGAGAAGAAGTTTATTTGAGTAGCTGACAAAATGGATACATCCCATGCTGTTTGTATTGCTATTTAAATTGCTGCTCTCAATTACTTTTTTTTTTTTTAACTGTATTGCTTGGATGCTTTCAATTACTTTCAATTCCTCCTTTATCATCAATGTACAGTATTCTCAAGAAAAGAAACACCACAAAGTTTTACTTTAACACATAGTAAAGTTAAACTTTGCAGACAGGATCTGGTAGTTTGTTGTGTTGAGTTGCAGTGAAGATTAGGTTTCTGTGTACAAAATTTAATTTCTTAAGGACCATTAAATGCAAATAAGAATTGTTTTTGTGGCCTTCAATTTTCCTTCACTAGAGACAACACCAGGAATCTCAAAACACTGGTAGGCATAAACTTTTTAAAAACTTTTTTGTCATTTGTCATGCTTTTTCTGGTTATTTATATAGTCAGGGGAAGTGTGATAGATGTGCCAGAATTACAAAGCTAACTCAGAGGGAGGAATGGGGAAATAATCTTCATTGGGGTTGTTGAACATACTGAAAGGCTTGAAGTTCTTTATAACTGTGAAGGAAATGAAAGCAATCCCTCTGTTTGAGACAAATTATGAAAGAACCTCTGCTATCATAATCTTGTGCAGAAGTCTACCAGTCAAAGAATAATTTTAGATACTTTTAAAAAAAACAATCACATCTTTTTCTATTTAAAAATACTTCTTTTAAAAAAGATATCTTTTTATGTTCTAGGTGTGTGATAGCAGATCCTTTCGATCATACAACAATGATTACCAGCAAGGCCAAAATGTATCTTGTAGAAATACTGTTCCTAATGCAAGTCCTGCTTGGACAGAGCTTTTAGCAAAAGTCCTTCAACATTATCCTCAATGTTGTTCTCAGGAAAAATATTTCACATCCTCAGTGCTGGGAAGAGGTACTCTCTGTGAGAGCAAAAAGAAACAGCTCTATTTAAGTACATAAAGACATATGCATGGCATAACCTTTTCTCTTTTTCCTGTTCTTGCTGCTGCTTTTATGAAAGTACTACTTCCAGGTAGCATGCTGTTATCTCTTTAGAAGCATTCTTACAGTTCATACAGTAGAGTTCAGCACAATTACAAAACAGGTTACTTAACTCCTTTCTGTGGTGCTTTGCTATGTTGGTTGAGGACCTTGAAAAGCTGTTTATTTAGCCTTGCTAAATGATTTTACATAGTAAATGGAGTTACACTGCTATTCTGTGACGCTTTTTTTGAATAGTGAAGTGAAAATACACTAAAGAAACAAGGAATGGAACTAGATGCAGAGGCTAGAGATGAAAATTAATCGTCATGTCTTCCCTCCCTAATTCAAGTGATTGATCACAGATAAGTTTTAAAAAAATATGAAAGAAGAATAATTTGACCTTGCATCTAGAAAGTCACAATTGTACCTTTTTTGAAAAGTCACATGAAACTAAACTAAAAACTCAAAAGTCACTTTCCTTTTCAGTAGCAAGGGAAGCAAAATGCTTTCCTATGTATACTGTGTTTGATTATATATTTTAAGTCTCTGCCCTTCTCTGATGAATTTTAAATGTCAATGAATACAAACTGATGTGCTTCTGTTGCATTGCAGTCCTGGTCATAACAGCTTTATTACTCATTTTTACTTACACAGGGCAAACCCAGATTAATTTAAATGTGTATTAGACATGAGGAAATCATCAAAACACATGTACTACAGAAGCCTTTTTTGGTAATGTTGTCTTCAACTGTTTAGGCAGCAACTGACTCTATGTTTCTTCAGCAACCGTGACAAAGCACTAATACAATGCAAGAAACACCGAAGATGAAGAACATGGCAAAATGTAAAATACTGGTTTTCATCAGTATGCCACTTCTTGGATTAAAACCAATAGGAAAGACAGAGCTGATCTTTCAATTAGCTGTAAAAACAAATGAAGCATAAACAAAACCCAGAAGTACATGTTAAGTATGTATGCATTCCAAAATAAACTAAGAGCAAAATCTCTCATTTGATGTAACTTATATATTTCTTGTATCTCAAAGTAGAATTTTTCATAGAAACTATTTAATCTGAAATGGAAATAAGCTGTTACTATTAAAATTCTTAACTTTCAATTAAAGTTCATTTACTGATGTAAATCAAGTACTGTAATCTGAAATGTAAGATTTATTTTTAGCATACTTCTTCATTTTAAAGATCCTAATTTGGGTAACTGGAAAACAATTCCTATTTGGATCAAATAACAAGCACATTATCTTCTCCAGGAAGTATGTCTGTAGTTTCTAAAGTTATTCTTTGGGCATACACAGGAAAAGACATTCATAGAGCACAAGTATAACGTCTTTTTTAACTCAAATTAGGCATTGTTTGCTCATCAAATATAGAAAATAGTGCCTGACATGTCGATCAGTTTTTGTAGTCTGAGATCCTACCAGAGAACCAACCCAGAACATTAAAAAAAAAAAAAGGAATACCGTAACAGGAATGTCTAATAACAATATCAGTATGCTGTTTGCTACCTATGCATCCACTGCAGTATTATTTGCAGTTTTGACCATAAATAATGAGCAACAGACTAGCTCCAGAGCTTCGAAATTTTTAACCATAGTTTGTGAAAACAGAATTAAAGGCATTAAGACCAATTCCCTAAACTGTTCCTTGTAGGTCCAAAGAAAACTGCAGCATATGCTGAAGTACTGGTTCTGATATGCAGTTAAGAAAAATTCTTTGTGGCTTTTGTGCATGCTCAGATCTCTTACTACCTGTGCTGTAGGCTGGATTAGACCTCTGTTTCAAGAGAACAACTTACTTCACTGTGTAGGGATCACTAAACCTGAAACATGCTTTACGGTCTAGTAAAGCCTTTACTTAGAAAAGCAAGTTCCACAACAGCATAAATAAGAGGTCTCACATATGTTTAAAAACATCCTCATTTGATAGGTTTGGCAGAAAAGCTCCATTGTGAGTCAGAGGCAGGCAGCAAAGCTTTTCTATTTTGATTAAAGCCCTCTGATAATTGCCCCTACAATAAATGAACATTTCACTAATCCCAGAACAGTGGTGGTGACTTCTCACGTAAGCATTTCTCCAGGAAGGGAAAGAGCTGCAAATTAGGCTTTCCTAAACTCAAATTCAGGAAAAGTATGCAAGTTTCTACGGGCAAAATAAAGATAAATCATGCTGGATCTTAGTTTCTGCAGGTTCACCTAGTCCAGGTTTGCAGGTGGTTTGGACTGTTCTCTACCATCTGGGCAACTAAACTCTGCCTAGGATAGATTTTGATTCCTTAATTGGCAGTTGAAGAACAACCTTACACACATTTCTAGAAGGTAATCATGCGTCAGAAAGTCTTTAGTTTAATATAAGGACAACTGAGACATCTTTGGTAGCCTCTAGTGTACAAAAGTAAAGAGTGTCCTCATGGCTTTAAAATATATTGCTTCAATCTAAAAGAAAAAGCTGGATAAAATTCAGCTGAAATTTAAAATCATCTACCACAATGTTGAAATCTATTTCAGGATGGGAAAATTGTCTTGCAAATGTTCTCATTTCTTTTCAGCTGTGAATTAACAAAATATGTAATCAGACATGTAAAAAAAGAAAAAGTCTCCACAGTATAATTTAAGTACAGTAAATGAAATACTGTGACTAGACACTTGGGGATAGGAGAAAAAGGTTAAGTAGTGAGTACATTCAGGAAAAGAACATGAGAGACATAAGTGGAGACTGTAAAGTATGGGGAGAAAGTGCCCAGGGAATGCTGAAGAAAGTCACAAAGAGAAGGGAAAGGTAGCAAAAGATGGAATCTTCTGATAAAGCAAAGGAAGAAAGAATAATTCTGCTTTCTGCTGCCTTTGTTTTCATTATTTTACATTCTAGCCATTTATATGCTTCACTTATTAAACAATCCTAAATCAAAGCTTATTTCTAGATAATTTTTTGAATGTTAGCTTTGAATTTTTTCCTGAGTTGAAGTCATACGTACCTGAGGTACCTGAGGATTTCTGATACAGGAAGACAGTCATTTTAATGTTCTTAATTTAAATAGCATTTTAGATGTTTTCAATATGGCTAAGGGCATACAGCTTTGTCTTCCATAAACATGACTAAAATCAGTTAAAACAAACCACCAAGTGTGAATCACAACATTATCAGTTCAACAGATGTTTAACTAAAAGCAAAATTAATAAAATATATGACTCTCAATGAAAAAAGTAAATACTTTCACAGATCATGAAAGTTGTTACTAACAGAATTTCAATGAAATATACAATTCAAAAAGAATGTGGGGTACTCCGATAAACACAAACAGTAGTTTTATCAAATATAGCTTACAAACAGTTTCTTCTCTGTTATGACAATACATTAATAGTCTTATACAACTTCATGAATATAAGAACTGCATTTCTGTTTGAAAGCATTATCTTCACACATGCATTGAACATAATTATTAAATGACTCATTGAATCATGCAGAATGAAATATACTATTTCATAATGCAGTTCTGTGTTTCAGCAAGATAACAGTTTTCAGAAGCCTTCTTCAGTATTTTCATTAAATGGAAAATACCTACCATAACACAACAAAACTAAAAGTAGAATGTTACTGGGAAGAAAAGGTTTGTGGCTAAAAGAAATATCTTTTATTATACCAAACAGTAGAAAAAGTAGACAAGCTTTTTGGCATATAGGCCATTCATCAGGTCTATTTGAGCATTTGAGACTAGAAAAATAGCCTGAAAAGTAGCATGGGCAGCATAGGACTACCATCTCCTATCCTGGTCTTGCTGCCCATCCTACAGGAAGTTTGGCTCCATCTATGTAAAACTCTATACTACATCCACCCATACTACATAAAAGTTGGCTCTGGGTGCCCTCTGGGTCAACTTTCACCTCTTTAGCCCTCAAAAATGACTGTCTTTTTGTAGTACCAGAATATATGCTAGAAGCCTGGGGGTGTAATATGAAGGTACAAAGCTTATCAGCTTTCTTCATTACGTAATGGAAAGAAGGTCTGTATCTAATATGTGACTATCACATTTTATCATATTATATCATATTTAGAAGATAAACAGACATTCATCTCAGCCCAAGTGGCATCAGCTGTGACTATGCATCACAACCAAAACTTCCAAAATCTTAACTGACTGCAAACTTTCAGAACTCTATGGCACCAAGTTACTATAGTTCACTCGTGGATTACTCATTTGGATGTGACTATACAGGCCAGAATTCATCTCACCAAACACAGGTAACAGCAGCCATACTTACCTAGGCTCCCTCCACAGACAATGGAGAGGCAGACACTTCTAGGACATGATTCATCTCCTCCTCACGTAGGAGGAGATTTAAGATAGATACGGTGAAACCACTCATATCTCTATAAAAGGAGCCTAGTTGACTGGTGTTGATGCACTCAAATCACATTCCTACACTTTGGCAATATCCTGTTTTAGGAACTTATGTGCTCATTCTGATGCATGATTATATATGCAGTGTGAGCACCTGTTGGTGGAGAGACACCAAGTATCATCCAATAAATCATTTGATAATGAGTCAGTAACCCACCAATACCTAGCTAGTCATTTTCTTTCAGTCAGTGAAATTATCCAAGAGAATATTTATTTGAATTCAAGAATACAAACTTCTAAAGGAGTTCTGAATACACGTAGTTGGATGCTCCATATTAATTCAAGTACACTTCAAAGAAGTTAGAATTGATTTTGGTAACAGTTCCTCAGATGGAAGTTTATTATCACACTGTCAAGCCCTAAAGAAGTGTTCAGCAGAAGCATGGATCCATTCTTGACTAAATTTAACTTTCAGTATGTGATAAACTGAGAAAAATTTAGAGCTACAAACATCAGAGGTTTACTACTGCAAAGCAGACATTTATATAAATACAGTAGTATCTCTGTAGTCATATGATATTGTAAGATTTAAAAAGTACTAAAAGTTAGCTTCTTAGTATTACACAAGTGCAAGTTTAAACTATGCAACTTAATATGGCATTTAATTGTAAAAACAAGCATATTTAAAACTATCAGAATCTAAACTAATAATTGTATATAAAAATGAACACTTAAATTTAGGTCCTAAAATAAATCACATAAGCAGCAACATGATCCTTAAATGAGGACAGAACGAGCCTGAAATGTTGCACACAAAATCAGATGGGGGAGAAGTTCAATACATCCATCTAATAAGAACAACCAAAAACCAACTCAATTATTAATATGCTAATATTTTAATACAGATATAAAAAGAAATTTAAAAAATTGTTACTTACCTTAGAGATCTGAAACAATGTGGACTTCTGAATAAACTACAATCTGTTTCTTCCCAAGAGAGAGTTGTCTAACTTTTCCACTACTTTCAAATCTGGAGTGGAAGATATTTTAGGCCTGGCCAAATATCACTGGAAGAAAATTCGTTCACATGTTTGGCTGTGTTTTGCATTCCATCCTGTTGCTTTGGCATACAGACGCCGCTAATTATAATCTGTGACATAAGCGGCTAATTCTACTGCTAAAATGGTTGCGTACTGACTCCAGAAATTGATTGCCCCACTGTAAGACATAACCAATCCATAATGCATACTAAAATGGCCCAACCTGTCACATAACACCAACTGCTTTATTAAAATCTGAGAATATGCAGCACTTCATAGAATCTGCATGTAAAACCTATTAACATAGTTAGCTGCTAACAGCACACAATGCAAAATTAGAAACAAAAAAGACTTCTGCTTTCTTTTCTGAATCCATATGTAAAACCCAACTGAATTTTTAATAGTCCTTTTTCTGAAAACTTTTAATTTTAATGCTAACATTATTCTAACTATAATCTATACTGGCTGGTATATAAAGTTTCTTTATAAAAAAGAAATACATATATTTTAATATACCTATCATAGCACATATGACTTTTATACAATAACTACACTAACAATTACCAACCTTTCCAAAAAGTTAAGCCATTCTTGGTATTTAAGAAAGATGCATATACATACCAAGAACTATAAAAAAAAAGTTGCATATACTACGTATTTTAAGATGATATTATAGAAATCATGACACATCTTTTTTCAGTGCCATTTAAGCTTTGAGTTCTCAAATGCAGAAACAAGAATTCCAGCCCAGCACTGCTTACATTAGACTGACTATACAAATAATGACCAACAGACTTTCTGTTCAACCTACAATATTTTAGAATCTGTGCTAGTAGCTCTCTGCAATTTAAAAAGCATTAAAACATACATTTGTAAGATTTACAGAATAAAAGTTTTGTGCTATGTGAAGCATTGCAATCATCATCCATACATTTGGACAATTTCATTTCTCAAAGCACCATGTTTCCTTTTTTGCTAGCCATGCACTCACAGTTATCATGCTTTAGAAGATGAAGCTCCTATCAGACATTTAACAGCTGCAGATCATAAATTTAGTACTGATACAAATCCAACTGATCACAGGCTTACAAGATACTTTTTTCCGTTTATGAATTCTGTGGCCATTAATCCTTTATAAGACTCTGTTTACATATACAAATGGAAAAGTTCTTTTCTATACAAAGGAATTAATTCACTGGTATCTGACAAAAATGACAAATATTTTTCATAATAAAATATTTATCAATATCTTTAAAACAACTTTTATATTTAATCTCATGGATTTATGAAAGATAAACTGGGACGAAAGTGTTTGTATATTGTGTTAACACCACAGCTTTGCTTTAATTGAAATTCCCTGTAAGTATTAGAGAAATAAACCTACAAATGCCAGATAGTTTTGAAGGGTTCATTATTTAGTCATTATTTAGGTGATAGGGTATTCATGTTGAGGGATTTCCTGCAAAAGTTTTTGTCCATTCTTGGAGAAAAGCAGAGGATCAGATAAAACTGAATAGAAGACCCCAAAAAAGCAACATTTTAACTTCATTTTAATATGTTTCCTTTCGGCATATTTGTAATATTTGATTTCTCAATTTATAAAAGAAGATTAGCTAAAATAGTGCCCAGCTATAGAAAGAGATTACATTAGATTAGAGCATTGGGCTATGATTAATGGGATGAAATTTAACAAGTCGAAATGCCGGATTCTGCACCTAGGATGGAGCAATGCTGGGCACAAGAATAAAGTGGGAGAGGAGTGGCTGGAGAGCAGCCCTGCAGAAAGGGATGCGGCGGTGCTGGTGGGCAGCAGGCTCAATAGGAGTCAGCAGTGTGCCCCAGCAGCCAAGAGGGCAAACCGCATCCTGGGGTGCATCAAACACCGCTCAACCAGCCAGCCAAAAGAGGTGATTATCCCGCTGTATTCAGCGTTGGTGCGGCCTCACCTTGAGCGCTGTGTGCAGTTCTGGGCCCCACAATTTAAGAAGGATGTTAAGGTCATAGAATCATAGAATACCAGGTTGGAAGGGACCTCAAGGATTATCTGGTCCAACCTTTCTTGGCAAAAGCAGGGTCTGGACAAGATGGCTCAGCACCTTGTCCAGCTGAATCTTAAAAGTGTCCAATGTTGGGGAATCCACCACTTCCCTGGGGAGATTATTGCAATGGCTGATTGTTCTCATTGTGAAAAATTTTCCTCTTGTGTCCAGTCAGAATCTCCCCAGGAGTAACTTTTACCCATTACCCCTCGTCTTTTCCATGTGACTCCTTGTAAAAGGGAGTCTCTGTCTTCTTTGTAGCCACCCTTCAAATACTGGAACATGGTGAGAAGGTCTCCCCTAAGCCTTCCTTTCTAAAGGCTGAACAAACCCAGTTCTCTCAGCCTTTCCTCATATGGCAGGCTTCCCAGTCTTTTGATTATCTTTGTGGCCCTTCTGGACCCTGTCCAGCCTGTCCACATCTTTTTCATATAGTGGGTCCTTGAATGCATCCAGAGGAGAACAACAAAGCTGGTGAAAGGGCTGGAAGGTGTGTCCTATGAGGAGCAGCTAAGGACTTTGGGCTTGTCTACCTTGGAGAAAAGGAGGCTGAGGGGTGACTTCATTGCTCTCCACAGCTTCCTGAGGAGGGGAAGTGGAGAGGGAGGTGCTGATCTCTTCTCCCTGGTGCCCAGTGATAGGACATGTGGGAATGGTTCAAAGCTGCGCCAGGGGAGGTTCAGGCTGGACATTAGGAAGGATTTCTTTACCAAGAGCATGGTCAAACACTGGAACAGGCTTCCTAGAGAGGTGGTCGATGCCCCAAGCCTGTCAGTGTTTAAGAGGCATTTGGATAATGCCCTTAATAACATGCTTTAACTTTTGGTCAGCCCTGAATTGGTCAGTCAGTTGGACCAGATGATTGTTGTAGGTCCCTTCCAACTGAAATAGGCTATTCTATTCTATTCTATTCTATTCTATTCTATTCTATTCTATTCTATTCTATTCTATTCTATTCTATTCTATATCACACAGTAGCTCCTTTATAGACAGAACTTTTGTGTTATTTTCTACGTTTACGCCTCTTGGTCTAGATTCATGATGTCTTTTGTCTGCTCTTCTATCTATCTAGTATCTGAAAGTAGAAATTCTAAAAATGAAAAGAACAAATAAATACCTCAGTTAGTATCTTCTGAAGTTCTCATGAAGTAGGACTGAAGCAAGAGCAACTGTCAGTGAGTTCTGTATCATCTGAAGGCAGCTGTCTTCCTATTCAAACGCAAAGAATGGAAAGAGAAAGGAAAAATTTTCATGAGTGTGGGGAAAGAACAAGATATATTCCTGAACTGCCCTCCTGACTACTTTAACTGACATCTTACAAGTCATGGAGCAAAATCCACTGAGGTTAAAATTGTGGAACACAAATGAAACACTGGGCACCCAACACCTGTTTGGACTGCAAATGTTCATGACAGCACAGTTTACAGTAAATGTAAAATAAATATTGGTCCAAAATCCATGTGAAAATAATAAAAAAAGATTTCTGTTGCAACGTTTAAATTCCATCTAGCATTAGAATGCATTAGGATAATGAACAATGCCTTCAATTATGGGGTTTCATGCATCTGTAGAAAAACTAAGTCTTTCTCCAGTCAAGTAATTATCTTCACAGGTCAAGAATGCTGATGTCCCATTCCTCACCCAAAACTAGCCAACCTCCGTTTCATTTGGATTTTGAAAGTCAGTGACTGATGACTTAGTCCTGGAAAAGTAACTAAGCAAACATATTTATCTTCCACATTGAGTATGAGTCCACTCATACCAGCCCTTGACTAACTAGAAGTACTTGCAAACTTATGCCATGAAAAAACAATGGAAAAAGATATGTAAATTGTGGTTTGAATATTCTGCCATTAAAAGAAGTCACTTTTAGAGCAAAAAATTAGAATTTTGACAGAAATTCTGTGTATACCTACAAGATTTTAAGAATATCTGCTTATTCCTCAAAGTACAAGACAACACAATGGTGGAGAAGACAATGACTATCACATATCAGTTTAACTAATTAATCTAACTAAAACAGACATAGAAGCCATTTGGTCCTATCTGTATCAACTTCTCTAACTTGTTCAGATAATTTTCACATCTGTGAGATGTTTAAATAGTGTGATAAGGATTTGTTAAGCAAAGGGCACTTAGGGCAAAAGACAGATATTCTAGCCTCTATGGAAAACAGTTTATCTTAGAAATAAAGTACCACACAAGAATTTTACAGTTAATAAGAAATTTTAGCTTAATTTTAATTCTCCATGTTAGATTTTCTCTGATCATTTGTCAAAAGGCAGTATGTGTCCATAGAGGCTTATATACTGTAGTCAGGAAATAGATTCTTAGATCATCTATGCAGTCAAAAGAGTATCTGCCTAGTACTGGAATCATGCTCTTACTTCATTTGCAGTATCTTTCTCTTTGTGGCCTAAAATCAGTCAGTGTCAGTCACACTCCCTCCTCAGAAAAAAACAAGATACCCCAAGCCTCTTGTATCCCTGAAATTGCATTGCAAGAGATGGTTAATAGTGAACTTAACTAAGAATAGAAGTCCTCTACTGCTGAAAACTGTAATTATGTGGCAAACGGTAAATATAACTAAAATTAGGATGTATAATTCCAGATGAAACAGAAGTTTCGCCATATGAAATATTAAAAGATACCTTGATAAAGGTTCAGAAAGGTCAAATAGTACAGCAAAAGCAATTTACATTAATGATAAAATGGCACATACTTTGGAAAAAAAGTAAAATTCACATGAAAATACATATCTTAATAGATATATAATATCTTAATAGATATAGAATTACCAAATGCAAAAAAAAAAAAAATCACATGCAAATATTTATCTATTAAAATCACTGAATGCAAAACCAAAACCAACCAAATTCTCAATCAATTAAAGTGTGGGGTAATTTTATTAATGGTCAGAAAATATAAAAAGTAATTAGTTACTAGATATCTCTGGACTTCCAAGAACTGAGGAAAAATGTCCAAGTCTTCTCAATTCTTGTTCTTGTGCATGTTAGTCACTTGTGAGCTTGAATAATGATGCAACAGAAAAATCACCTTTTCAAAAAAGATTTTTTCCAGTTCTCCTGAATTCCCACTACTGTTAGAGGCTCTAATATGATATGAAACAAGAACTGTTGGAAACAATTTTTTCTAGTGTTTCCCTCCAAAGCATTTTGAGTTGACTATGTTTGATGTGCTTTTTAAATTTGTGAGGGATAGGACAGCAGGCCGTTTATTGATAGATTGAGACCTTGCCCCTTCCTAAGAATAGGGCTATAGTGAATATCTAGAAAGGGATGTCATCATCTAAACCTGAGCGAAACAGTGAGCCAAAGTAGTACTTAATCTTTCATATATAAATAGAAAGAAACATTCGAAAGTTACTGTTGCACCTATTAAAGCTCTAAAAATGTAATTGTTTTAAATAGTTACTTAAACAAGGTGGAAAATACTCCAATAGGAACCTTTTGGAATATAAACACAGGAACCCCAAATAGACAAGGCTTTAAGGGAGATCTGCCTAGACCATTTCATTACATGATATCTATAAGGAGGTTCAAAACAGCTTTGAGACTCAGAATATTTATGTTTTATTAGAGTATGAACAGGAATAAACTAAAACAGAAAAATCTGAAATTGACTATGCAAGACAAGATAACAAGAAAAGGACTTATAAATAAGTATCCAGCATGCCCAGCATGTCAGTGCAAGCAGGTCATTGTGTCTGGTTTCTAGGAGTTTTTTCCATCTGAAGCTGGAACATGAGCTGTGAGCATGAACAGCTGGCTGTGGGTCTATTGCCTGATCATCCTAGCAGTATCTCAACCTCTGCTTCAGCTGTTATCTCCCAGTTCCTTGCTGCCACACTCCTCTATCCCCCTTTTTTTACCACATTCTGTCACCTGGACTCTGCTCCCCAGTACATTCAGTGGCTCCAGAACAGGAACCTTTTTGACCTCCTGTTCACCTCCTCTACTCACTCTTCAAATTAACATAGGCACAAAATGAATTTATATATAACAGATTCAAACTGTCACAGAGGGCTAGTTGGGGTTTTTTTCCAGGGGTGTGTTAAATGGTAACTTCTGCTTGCATTGCATCTTCACACAATTTGATTAAAAACTACTTAATTTCTGTGGGTTTAATTCTGTATGCTCCTTTAAAGAGGTTAAGTACTGAGCCAGCAAGTGAAAAGCTGCGTGTGTACTTTGTGCTCATGCTGTACTCTGTGTGCAGATGAGCCTGACAGGTGAACTGGAATAGATGTAAGATGGGACAAATTGCTTTTCTAAGAGCAAACAAGCAAGCTCAGGTTCATAAACCCTTTCAAAGAGTCAAGTTGAAGAGGGACAGACTAATTTGGAGTCTGTGGCTTGCGTGCAGACTGGAAGACACAATGGAGAGACCTTGCTATAGTAGTATCTTAAAGGCAGAAGATGTTGCCTAACTTAGTACTGGGGAGAAAAAAACCCATCAAACATTAAATGTCCAAGCAGATTTGGAATGATTTTGTCCTACTGCATGGCTGATACAATTCAAGCATTCTCCTAAGTATGAAATTCAACTACTGTTGGCTTAAGGAAGTTAACTGTTAGCTTTTTCTCAGGAAGAAAACCAGAAATGTGTACTTTGGTTTATATGAAACTATACAATATTCTGGACAGGAGAGTGGAGTAAAGCACTTTTTAATAGGTACATTATTTTGTGTGTTGGGATTTTTATTTTAGGATATGATGCACTGTGCACCTACTCACAGCTCCATCTGCAAGCAATCTGTGACAGGCAGAACAGTATATTTACAGTTGTATGCTGTACAGTATGTCAAATCACTTCTACAACAGATGTCAACAGCACTGACAATCAACAGAGAACCATGTTTCATGTTCTTTGGTCATAACATTTCCTTTTATATCACTTCTCCTTTACTAAAAACAAAAGCAAAAACCCCAAACCCACTAAATGTCCAGAGCAGGATAATCTAGTCTTCTGCCTTGGGCTACCTGAACTCTGAAGAATTCAAGTGAAACACATGGCTGTCACCCAGTATAGGTGGCTGTGTAAAACAGAAACTGAATGACTGTCCCTCCATGGAAGAACAAGTTTAACAGGTCTTGGAAGCTCTGCATCTGTACCCATATTCTCATATTGTATAAAGGTTTGTACAGATACAAACACTAAAGAACATGAGTTTACAACTCTCTTTTGCTTTCTTACTATTTCTTTTAGCTCCTTTCATTTTTCTTGATTTCTTCCCTACTCATAGATATATCAGATGTATAGCTGATCGCGAGATATAAAAGCTCCCCCATTTTCTTTTATCATTAAATGTTATTTTTCAGTAACAAAATATATATTTAATTCTGACATAATAAAGCAGCTGTATCTAATCTGCATTTGAAATAAAAGCATATAAAAGCATCTAAACCTCGGTTTAAATCCTGTGATTCAGTGTCTACTTTGTTAGTTAGAATAGTTTTTTCATTCAGTTACCAGCATGCATCTTCCAAGAAGGAAAGGAAGCATGAGAGCTAAAAAGAAAAGAGTTAAGGCACACACACAAAAAATGTCTCCTGCTCCAAAAGATTTAGAGTAAGTGGAAATATGAAAATTACAGTGCTCTGGCCAGGACACTATAACAGGAACCATGGTCCCACAGCTCATTCCCTGACAGACTCAATGCCCAGAAAGTTTTAGTGGATTGCAATTTTGTATTTGGAGCAACTGACTATTAAATTATTTCCACAGGAGGAACCTGCATTAGTTTAATTTTCTTAAAACTGCAGTCATCAATAACAGTGATAAAAAGATGGAACACTAGTTAAATATTTAAGAGAAAAAATACAGTGTTAATATAGTGCTTCTTCCCTGTTAAACAAATGTAAAAAGTTATTGTGGGATGGTCATACTACAGATCAGCATGTATGCTCAAAGAGAGCGAATGAGTAAGACTGGCTGTTTAGCTAGTATAAATTAAATTAATACATTCTTAATAATTTGTTATGAGTCCTGAAGAGAACTTCCTTAATTTCTTTTGTTGTACAGATTCAGCTTTCAAAATCTCAGAGGTACTTCCAAAAAATGAACTAAAATTTAAAAGCTAACAGAAGAAAACAGAAGAAAATAAATAAAATTGAAGGAGGAGTTAACTCAAAGGTATATTTTAGCTAATATGAAAAGTGTGGTCATTTACCTAACTAAATCATTCTCCAGGAGAAATGAATGAGGATGTTAGTACAAATGAATGAGTAAGCAAAACAAGCTTATAAAGAATCTATATTCTAAATGTTATTTAGAATCATAGAATCATAGAATCATTTAGGTTGGAAAAGACCTTTAAGATCATCAAGTCCAACTGTTAACCTAGCACTGCCAAGTCCACCACTGTCCCTAAGTGCCACCTCTAGACACTTTTAAGTACCTCCAGGGATGGTGACTCAACCACTTCCCTGGGCAGCCTGTTCCAGTGCTTGACAACCCTTTTGGTGAAGAAACTTTTCCTAATATCCAACCTAAACATCCCCTGGTGCAACTTGAGGCCATTTCCTCAACTTGAGGCCTTGTCCTATCACTTGTTACTTGGGAGAAGAGACCGACCCCCACCTCTCTACAACCTCCTTTCAGGTAGCTGTAGAGAGCAATAAGGTCTCTACAGCCTCCTTTTCTCCAGGCTAAACAACCCCTTTTCAGCCTCCTTTTCTCCAGGCTAAACAACCCCAGCTCCCTCAGCCGCTCCTCATCAGACTTGTGCTCCAGACCCTTCACCAGCTTCGTTGCCCTTCTCTGGACACGCTCCAGCACCTCAATGTCCTTCTTGTAGTGACGGCCCAAAACTGAACACAGGATTCAAGGTGCGGCCTCACCAGTGCCGAGTACAGGGGCATGATCCCTTCCCTAGTCCTGCTGGCCACACTATTTCTGATACAAGCCAGGATGCTATTGGCCTTCTTGGCCACCGGGGCACACTGCTGGCTCATATTCAGCTGGCTGTCCACTAACACCCCCAGGTCCTTTTCCGCAGGGCAGCTTTCCAGCAACTCTTCCCCAAGCCTGTAGCGTTGCATGGGGTTGCTGTGGCCCAAGAGCAGGACCTTGCACTTGGCCTTGTTGAGCCTCGTACAATTGGCCTCAGCCCATCGATCCAGCCTGTCCAGGTCCCTCTGCAGAGCCTTCCTACCCTCAAGCAGATCAACACTCCCACACAACTTGGTGTCATCTGCAAACTTACTGAGGGTGCACTCGATCCCTTCGTCCAGATCATTGATAAAGATATTAAACAGAACTGGCCCCAATACTGAGCCATGGGGAACACCACTTGTGACTGGCCACCAACTGGATTTAACTCCATTCACCACCACTCTCTGGGCCCAGCCATCCAGCCAGTTTTTTACCCAGTGAATATTTACCCAGCAAATATTCACCCAGATATTTAGCAATAATCTACACAAAAAGAAGTTTTAAATATTTTCATTGTACATGATTGCTTGTGTTCACATGTTCTGATGAATATTCAGTGTGAAAGACAAACACGAATAATGAAGGCTTCAGCTGTATAAGAAAGTTACATGAGTTTACATGATCTATTTCTAAACAATTTGTATTTATATTTACATATATAAACCAGAACTTTGAAGTGGATCTGCTTAAAACTTTCCCTTACAGTGAGCTCTTCAAAGTAAACCAGAAGTTTTTTAATCTCTATTACACTATAAAATATAACCTTTTTAAAAAAGAAAAAAATAGAGAACCTGGAAGCAGCCAGGTAAGGCAGAATTTAAACAGAAGACACCTTATAAACAAGTCATTTCCTAACCATTGCTCTTTGTTCAAAGAGAATCCTGGCTCAAAGAGAAGCCTTGCTTTCAGACCTGATGTCTGTCCCCTCAGTAATTTTATGAGTTGCAGAAAACTCTGAATTTTCCTCCAGAATCAAGGAGGTTTCTATTTTATCCCCTGTGAAATCTGACTTGCAGCTCTGTGGCCTTTGCAGCAATTTCTCCTCTTGACTGTTCCTCTGGATCTGCAGACTCCTAGACCCTTGCTGTGTTTCTGCCTTTTTACTCCTTGGTAAACTTGTGTTTTGTGAAATCATCTTTTCTGAAGTATTTTTCGATGTCCTTAAGCAATGAACAACCTTCTCTGCTTCCATGTGGTCTTACCTGATTCAGTCACTCTTATTAATGGAACACAGCAAGTAAAAAGAACAAAAATCCCCCAAGTTAGGCAATCTGCTGTACCCACCCATGTTTACATTAGCATCGTATGCAGTAGGATGAATCAGCTAATGGACAAAAAGATACACTTTTCTTCAACAATTTGCACAGTATACACCACATTATACCAAATTATGTGTTCTCTGAAATCAGATGTATTTCCCCTGCTACTGAATGAAATAATTTCTTGCAGACAGTGCAGGAAAAGCTTTTATCCAATACTGATTATCTCCTGTGGTTTTTTTGGTAGCCAAGAAAAAGCCATGTTCCCAAAGCATTTTTCTTTTCCTTTAAAACTATGCTATAAAACACTGAATGATTAATGATTTTCCATTTTACAAGTTGCCATTGTAAAACTGTTCTGAAGTAGATTACTCTTAATTTTGCACTCAAAATCATACTACACCCTATGACTCACTAAAAGAATGTCAGGGAAAAAAGCCTTAGCATTTTAAAATACCAAAAATGGGAGGGAGGGTGAGAAAAGGCACAATAAAAAGCATTTTTAGTGCTATAAAGTGGCACTAAACCACATATACATTAGCTATTATTTTGGAAACTAGAAGTATACAGTATTTTGTAGCGTTTCCATTTTTCACTCTGGAACTGAGACTGAGCCCTTCACTTCTAAACTGCTAAGGTCAGTTTAGACATGTACCATACAGGTACAGAGTCAACCCAGCAAAACAGTTCACAGAAAGAATTCCTCACCTTGAAGGTCTGGGCAATCTTTGGTTAACAAAATGCAGCTACATTTAAAAATATAATTTAATTGATGATTTCCTGAGATCACTCCATGGAGACTCTGTGCTGAACCGTATTTAAGAATGCCAGACTGATGTACTTAATCCAGAGTCACTTTTCTGGATCAAGATGATTGTCCTCATCAGGCAGACAATGGAAGCTCAGTGTTTAGCTGAGATCCTCAGGAATTTTTACCCCTTCTGATATTCTAGGAAGACAAAAAGAAGGCCAATGGAAAGGAAGCAGAAAAAGGACAAACAACTTTTCTCACCAACCACCATAATAAAATAGCAATTTGTGCTCCGATCTTCTGCAGAAGAAACTCAAACAGCCTTTAAAGAACAAGAGTAGAAGTGTACAGCAAATAATTTTTAAGAATCTGGTTTGAAGTTCTGAACTTGTATAGAAGTAGAGCCTTAGTACCAAAGGTTAAGTCACAGCCCTTGATCCATCAGATCTTTTTTGAGCTACCATTCACTACAAAGACTGTAAAAATAACAATTATTAATGTTAATAATATACCCCAACAGTCTGTTGGCCCTACTGAGATTTTAGCTTTGCCAAAATGCAAGCAGAAAAATTAGGCACATGAGAAATGTATTTAATTAGGAACTTGCCATCTGGCGAAAGCAACTAAATTATAAGTGTAGCCTTTTAACATAGAAGAAGCTATAATCAACCAGGGAATAGACTATAAGCTATTTCCTGTTTGATTGAAACACGTAAATTAGGTATGGGAATAGTGTAATTATATAGTATTTTGAAAGGTTATCCATGAGGCCGAGCTGTGGGCGACCACAGCAAGCAGAGTAACCATAGTAAAACTGTTGACTTAAAATTGACAGATATAATTGATAATTTTGGCAGCCTTTAAGAATCTGACACCCTACCTTATTAAGCAAAGTTAGAATATACTTGGAAAATAAATAGCCAAATTAGTTTAAACATGAAATAAAAGGATGCCTAACATTCTTTCTGGAGTGCTATCTGGAGCAATGTTTATTATAACTGGGCATCTCACTCTGACAGGCTATTTTGAAAAAAATAAACAAAAGCCAAGTACAGAAACAGGCAACAAAATGAAGTAGGCTCTACTCAGCTGCTCTTGTGCAAAACTGGAGACAACTGGTTTGATTTTAGTAATAAACATCACCAACAAATGCCTAAGCTTCTCCTCTAGTGAACTTGTGATTTGTAATAGTTTCAGAATTACTAGTCAAAGCAACAGAAGTTATGGTTAAAAGTCCTTTTCCCTGTTTAGTCAAAACATTTTACTTTACATCTTTACTCCTCACACTTAGTTGGCTTTGCATCAGCTAAAGTGAGGACAGCTGCATCCTACTTCGTATGACCATCTCATTTACTGTCTGGATAACTAAGCAGGCTGCTTCATTTTTAACTGTGCAGTCACCCAGTCCATCAGCTGTTAGCCCCTCCAGCAGGAAACAACTTCCAGAAATGCACTGACCATTTGCTAAGATGAAGGTGTCTGACAGCCTCTGACCTACTCTGTTACGTTTTTTAATCCCTCAGAGCAGGTAAGCACCAAAATCAGTGTAAAACTGTGTTGTCCTGGTCAGCTACTGTACCGAACAGAATGGACCCTTTTATTCACGGTATAATTACTTGCATACCCAGTTTAACCATGACATACAGCCATCTGTACTGTTTGTAGTGTTTTCTAAGGAAGTATCCTTGATGTTTCCTGGAATATTGATAGGAAGAGGCCTTAAAGGATGACCAGTAACATACGAGTAGTCAGTGCCAAACCCTTCAGATTTTCAGAATGTGCACATATCTTTGGGGCTCTTTTTCATTAATTGTGGTTGTTATACTTTCTAATTAACTGATTTTACCTGCCTCATAGGCTCCTTAACATTTGATTCTGGGCTTGGCAAAAACATCAATACCAGACCACTTAATTTTTATATTCTCAAAAAAGCTCTAGTAGATACTTAATGTACTTCTCTTTCCTGATTAACTGTGCTTGATGTGCTTGGATTTTAAGCTGTTTTTAAAGTCAAGGACATATTGGTTTACTATCAATAGCTAGTAGTTCTCACTTCTTTTTAATACTCATTAATACACTTTTTAATACTCACTTCATTTTAATACTCCTTCGCTGCCTTCTACACAATAGCCCCAAAAGAAGAAAAAAAAGAATGAAGCTGCATTTTAAAACCAGACAAATAGCCTGATACATACCGGGGTGCATGTGACAATATATATAGATATCTCCCAAAATTGCCCCGTAAGTCTTTACTGGTTGCCACAGGACAGAGCAAACAATAAGGTTGGTGGTTTTTTAGGCTACTGAAAAGGTTCAGGAAGAAAAGTTCTGGCCAATACTATATTCAGATTTTGTCCAGAGAATGGTACAGGAAGAAAAGCAATATTTTTGGATCCTTGTGTTCTCCTTAAATTTTTAAGACTGAATCGAGGAGGGATTGGCACTTTGACACCCAGGGCTAGAAGAGAAGTTGTCTCCACCCATACTAATTTTCATGACGAGTCCCTGAACATGTCGTTAGCTGAAGACTGGGAAGTCAGGGAAGACAGAAACTGAGTGTTGCATTTGTGATATTCAGCATCCAGCAGCACATACGAATATTCTTCCTGCAGCGACATGGATGGCCAAGTGACTGTGAAAAACTGAAGACAAGGACCCACCTTCAGGTTACCTATTCAGAAACTGTTTGGAAGGCGTTGAATGAAAATGTGTTTAGACTGTTGCTGGAGAAGTTGTTCAATCCTTGGGGCAGATTGTAACATACATGGAGAGACCAGGACAAGAACAGGTGGTGAAGTACTGTAGGAAAGTTTGACCTTATTCTGAGATCAACTGACGGAGGTAATCTCACTGTCATAAGAGACAGACCCTGAACAAAGAAGGAGCATTCTGAGGCTGCTGTTTTAGTAGCCAATCTGCTATAGGCAGATACCACTTCTGCTCTTGATGCTTAACATGGAAGTTACAGGTTAAGGAGAATGGCCTTTGTTACAGGTTAAGGAGAATGGCCTTTAAGATTTGAAAGACTACCTCTGTGAGCAACAAATCTGTACACACTGAACATTCTCCAGTAACACGTTCCCCAAGATGATACAGGAGATTAGTACACCCATTTAATCATACAATGTAACCTCTACAGGAGAGGACAATAGATAAAAAGAGATTCTTCTGCATTTAATTGTATCTCTTTGCTCAACTAGCATTTCATATCCTCATATATTGCAAGGATCTTGTATCCTTCCCTTGTCTTTCACTGCAAGAGCATAGATTTAATACACCTCTCACTGCCAGTCAGTGGTTCTGGGCAAGTATCAGCTGTCTCCTCTTAATGAAATTGGTGATGGTATATCTTCACTCACGTTCAAATAATCTGAGATAACTATGTGGGCCGTCTTGGGTAGATTGGCTTGGTTAAGCCTCAAACCATGGCTTAGAATGGACAAATCATATAAGGAGCTATATATTACATCTATATATTTTAATCAAACAGACATGGATTGGTATAGAGAGATATATGAAATGGTCTGCACTAAGAATTATATGTAGGCATTGTGATACGGACTTTAAAGAAATATGCAATTTCTGATTAGCTAGGCTATATTTGCTTTGCTTCAATAGAAACAATGAAATAAAGAAAACATCTAATTTATGTGAATGCCCTCTAAACTTTGAAGTATTCTGTTAGATTTTTTTAAATAGCACAAACAAATCTGTCTATTCATACTGCACGTTGGTACTTTACATTTGTTGTGGTTTAGCCCCAGTCAGCAACTAAGCACCACACAGCTGCTCGCTCATCCTCCCCCCCGGTGGGATGGGGGAGAGAACTGGAAGAGCAAAAGTAAGAAAACTCATGGGTTGAGATAAGAACAGTTTAATAATTGGAACAAAAAAAATTAATAATAATAAATTGTAATGAGAAGGAAAACAACAAGAGACTGAGAGAGGAACAAAACCCAGGAAAAAACAAGCGATACAGCCGCTCACCACCCGCCAACCGATGCCCATCCCATCCCTGAGCAGCGATCGCTGCCCCCCGGCCAACTCCCCCCACTTTATATACTGAGCATGACGCCATATGGTATGGAATAGCCCTTTGGCCAGTTTGGCTGTACCCCCTCCCAGCTTCTTGTGCGCCTGGCAGAGCATGGGAAGCTGAAAAGTCCTTGACCAGTGTAAACACCACTTAGCAACAACTAAAACATCAGTGTGTTATTAATATTATTCTCATACTAAATCCAAAACACAGCACTATACCAGCTACTAGGAAGAAAATTAACTCTATCTCAGCCAAAACCAAGATACACTCTAGGCCAGACAAAACACCACAGATCATATGCCTTAAATTTTAAACAGTTTTAACATTCACAGATGCATTAAATAATTTTAAAACTAATCAGAAAGCTTAGCTGTTACACCATATTACTCCAAATTACTCACAGTGACAAATTTGGTTTCTCAAGCCACAGTCTTGCAGAGATACACACATGAATTAGACTATATATTTTTCATACTTCCTAGACTACAGTGGGATCACTGGCAAACACAAGTGTAAGCATAAATTTAAATTTTCACATAACTGCACTGCATTTAATTGTCTCTTTGGTCCATATCTGGCAAGACAATTTTCAAAAAGATATACCAAATTTATTAGTATCGTTTCATGGATTACATCAGATGGTTTTGTACTATTATTTCTACTTGTGGCATATTCTTAAAGTAAGCCTATACCTTAGATTACTTGAAAAGAAAGCAAGCTATCATTTGGAACAATGATTTGCATATGGTCTATGTATTCTCAAATAGCTCCACTTTAAATCTTCTTCTTATACCAGTAAAGATAAGCAGGTCCTTTGCATCTGTTAATTATTTTATGGTTTACCAAAAAATATGGAGGAAATATGTCAACATAATTTATATTTACTTACAGCATGAGTATTATACACCTGTTTATAATAAAAAAAATCAGCATAAGTAAGAGAAAATATTTTGGGCTATATAAATTTTTAAATAGCTTATTAAGAAAATAAATATGACAAGCAAAGACAGATTCATAATCCCACTTCCATGCTTAGTAAACAGTAAAATTAACATGCTTACTTATATTCTTCTATGAAAAATATAACTACCTTAAAATCATTTTTTCAAATGCCTTTACTGGAAATACCACAAAATCAACTGCTTGTTCTGTGTAGGCCCAGGGAATAGATCCAGAGGAGGGCAAAGGACTCAATTAGCACGATGAGCTAAAAAATAGCAAGACAAACAGATGGACACATATGGCAGCTAGTAGTGTATCAATTTCTTATGAACTAAAGTTAGGAAAAAAACCCCTTACACTTATTTTGCATTCCTGAAAGATAACTAAGCATAAATGAGCTGTATTTTTTTTTTTGTCTTATTGAAACAGTAATTTTCAATTATCAATGCAGTGAAGGTTCTGTGTCACTCCCTCAGAACCAATAATCATTTCAAACCTAGAGATATATATTTAATGTGTTTGGTGCAGAAGAAGCACTACTGATAACTGGCTACCTCTGAAGGATGCTTCCCTGTATTCAGTAGATTGCAATGCAGCATTAGTAACAACATGAAGTAATAACAAATCTCACACCTTGTTCCTAAGCCAGTCCCATGCAATTAATTACAGTTTTTGGTTTCACCTGCTTTAGTAAGGATCCATAAATATCACCCTTGTAAGAAAACATTCAATTCCCAAAATTAGTGCTTTCCTGAATGTGAATAGTGTAAGTTTTTCAGGGAGTTGAGTCCATCTCAATTATCACAGACCTGGTGACCTGCCTTTGGAGATATTTGTAACTTCTCTTTTATTATAGACGGATGCCTTAGTCATCTTGCTTTTAGCTACAGTGAAACTAATGTTCAATCTTAAGAGAAGAGACAGAGATTGAATTTAAGGCAGAATGTTCACAGTCATTAGAAAATCCTGACTGCTACAGAACTGTTAAGGTAATTCTTATCACAAATAACTCTAATAATAACAATGTAGAGTAAATTTTGTAAGTTAAATTACCAAAAGTCTGCCTACTGCATTTGTGTTAGTCCAGGCTAATAATCAGAAACAATAGTCTTTTGTATAAACTATGTAAAAATCTTAATGTTTCACTCAATAAATAATAATTATAAGAAGGAGGAAATTGATTTTATAAGGAAGGAAGCTTATGAAGCCACTTAAAATTTACACTAAAAAGTCTCCAAAAGAAAGTTTTACAAATTAGCATGGTGTGAAAAATTTACAGACTTCAAAGCAGTTAAAGCTAAAAATTTTCATAAATTACTCAAACTATAGCAATGCAGAGAATTTGGCTGCTATAGACCATTTGCCACATGTTTTCCATTTTCTTTATATCCCTTACAAAATCAAGATGAAAGCAGAAAAGGATTTTATGACTGAGGCAGTTGCAGAATCTCACACCAACAGCCCTAAAGAAACAGAAAGGGCCTAAACAGAGAAAACTGTGGATGTGCCAGGTGTTCTGCTGGAAAGAGGACCTGCAATCAACCTATAAAGTAGAAGTAGGTAACTATAGAAGTCCCAGACAAGTTTAGGGCAAAAAATGAAGTCCTGGCATACCACATCAATCCTCCTGCCAGTTCTCTCACTGTCTTAATAGCTACTCAGCATGCAACTAGAATCTAGGTCCCAATATAAGAACAATTAAAGAAACACCAGGACCCTACATAGCTACAATATGACATCAACTTTTTTTTTTTTTGTAATAACCAGAAAATAAGCAGTGTCCTTAGAAAGGTATTTAAGTTCTTAGAAAAGCTTTTTTTAAAATGTGAGTTCATTGAAGTTTCCCAAATTATAAATAGTATATTATCTTCCACTGTGTATAAACCAAATTTTACTTTCCATGTTAAAATCTGATTTGATGAGGAGCTATTGAACTCCCTTTGAGATAAAATTTGCTCACGTCATATTTACTTTTCAACTGCTTCAACTAATTTACAAAAATATGCAAAAAATGTAGCATAAAACAAAAATATTCACTATCTACCATGCATCTATCACTAAAGTAGATGATTTTACCGCTTTTTACCATAGGACTTAATTCAAGACACAAAAATAAATTCTCTTTTCATCAAGCTCCTGCCTGTGAAGCTCTAATTCAGCATTACATATGGGAATTCTCCTATCAGCATTCATAAACACAGCACATTGTAGCTAGGCAGAGAAACAAAGCTTATCTCCAATGTTCTTTTACCCGCATCCAACATCTTCCATAGCTTCTCAACTGAAAGGGCTGTTATATCTCCAGTCCCTTCTTTACCCTGATATTCTTGCTTAGTTGCATTTTTGAAGCTCCTTTTTGTGATTGTAGCTTTCAAAACCAAGGGGGAAAATTCTCCTTCCAGTGATGGTGTTCCTTCCTTGGATAATTCACAAATGCCTTTTAACAAAGGGTGTATTTATCCTAATCACAAAAGACTGAAGTCTTCCCTTGCAGTGTCCACAGAAGAAATGCTCTAATCCCTGCCCCACTAACATTGCATGAGACAGAACATACTCACTGCCATTTTTGTACCATTGCCACCTTCACTCAGTTCCTTTCAGATGCAGAGACATACATATAAAAGACTTGCCTTTTCTATCTAATGTGTGTATAGACTAGAAACCACTTTCTTTGAGGGGCTCCCATAAGTATTCTAACAACAGCTGATGGCATGCACTACCCAACCATCAATTAAACAGTGGTGGTTTGAAAAGTTCCATTATAAAAGTGACTGTAGACTTTGGGAATGGCCCAGTGCTTGATATATGACTTTACAGCAATATGGCTGAGGTGAGATGTTAAAGAACACAGCTATTGAGGTCACTCAAGCACCGTAAAACGGTGCTACCATAACAGGTCCAAACACAACAACACATACATTAGGACAAATTGCTACACTGAAACAACAGAACCCACTTCCCACAGTGGAAATGAAGAGTTTGGGAAACTTTCTGTAAGGCTTACACATGCAAAGGTAAAGAACAAACACCTTTTTGATGTTGAGTATTTAACAACACAGCTAGCTCAAGAAGCAGAAGGACAACAAAGAACACCAGGAGGTGGATCTCCTAGATTAATTTGGTATAATGGTATTAATAATGGTATTTTGATGCAATGAAGAAAGCATCAAGGAAACATACTGAGGGACTTCCTGTCTTTCAAAAGGACAACATGGCAGTTGGACTAGATGATCATTGAAGGTCCCATCCAACTGAACTATTCTGTTCTGTTCTATTCTAACATACCTTACATTTCTGTAACCTGGATTTCATTTGCCATTCTACTGTCTTATCACTCAGCATCAGAAGGTCCTTCTGAAGCTATTCAATTGATACAAATTCTTACTTCTTTTGAAATATCAGAGCTCCAAACCCCTGCACAGCCTTTTTTCCAGGTCTTTTCTATGATAGTACAAGTCACATGCATTGTGCAAGACCTGTGTTATGTGAACAGGTCTCAGCACAGACTGTTGCAGATCTCCAAAGACAATGTTCCTCCACTGCAAAAATTTAGCATATATTCCTACTCTCTTTTTTTTAAGTTTTAGCCATCTGTTGATCCTTTCAGTATCCTACTACTTGTGCCATGGCTGCTTAGTTTCTTAAACTTCTGGTTAGGGAATCTCTTGAAAGCTTTCTGGAAATCTGAGGAGCCTACAATCAACGAGATCATTTTTACTGATGTAATTTTCCATGTGCAGGGACACATGATATCATACATCTAGAATGAAACTTAAACTGGAATTGCTCAAAAAGCTGATCTAAAGTTTGAAAACAAAAAATACCTAGCCAGATTCCAAGTCAAAAGTATACAATCATTTGCTTTATCTGGTTCTTTTCATAGCTGCTTTGCCTTCATGACACATACTTCAGAAACTTAAAAATTTATCTCATTTTTTACTTCTCAGGGTACAACAACAACAAAATCAATGTCAAAAAGCTGCATCTAAAACTTTCAGATGCATCAAAGGACAGAAATTACACATGACAATGCTAAAGACTGACAATGCAGAGAAGCTTTTATTTTAGCATCCAGTTTTCTGAGAATTAAAGAACAAGTATCAAAGTGGTAGCAGTATTAAAATGAAGGTTGAAAACTGTCAACTTTTGATAGGAAGATTATTTTTAAAGTGTTAGAAACTAGTCAGATGTTCCTAAGTCAAATGAGAGCAAATTAACAGCTTAAATTTTCAGGTTTAAATGGCATAGTTACACACTAAAATACAAAGAGAAAAGTCTTTAAAAAGAGGCAGCTTACAGTTTACAGAAAGGCAGAGAGGCTATTACACCAAACAAAATTCCATAGAATTGAAACCGTTTCTGTTGTAATTAGAATTATTAATGTAAAGGAACATGCTACTTTATTAAGGTAGAGTTAATTTACCCATTTAATGAGCCAGCGCAAGGAATTCTGAAATCTACTTTGGCAACCTATGCATGGTGATTTAGGCACTCATCATTCTTTTAGCAAACAACCTTGTGGATGATCTGCATGGCTTTAGACTCTGGAGATAAAAGACTACAACTATCCAAACATCTAGATTATGTAATACAACTTGGGAAAACAAAGGAAAGACAAAGGAGAAGGAAAAACACAGCTTCATGAGGGTTCTGGGTAGTTCTACTGAAAATCAAAGTGGTCTCAGAATTATTTAGAAGTCCTGATATAGAAAAAAGGAAGGAAACTATAAAGATGTATTTCAAGATGTAAAACAGCCTCCAAACATTCCTGAAAAGACAGACTGTATGTTTTTATCAAGGAAATATATCAGGTAGTTAAAACTGTAGGCTCTTAATTTGTTGGCTATACCTTTTAACTAATCTTTCGTATCTTTCAGTGTACATTTTTTTCTTATGAAGATTTTTTACCTACTGTTCAGAATTTTCTTGTACATATGATGGAAGAAATGTTACTCGTATATTTCTTTGAAATGGGATGCTTTACTCACATTCACACTGTGTGCACACTTTCTGTGTGTTGGTGTCTGCATACAGATATGGGTGAAGTAGCATTTCAACTGGAAGCCTTTTGCATCAGCAGAAATATGCATCACCTTACCTTATGCTATGAAATGAAAAAAAAAAAAAAAAACAAAACAAAAAAAAAAAAACAAAAAAAACCTGGCAGTGATCGTCATTGTATTCTCAACTCCTTCTAACCCCACGTCTCCTAATGGGAATTCTGAAGGAGAGGTAAAGGAAGGCTAATGAATGTGCATTTAAGCAATACATGCATATACAGGAACTTTCTCAATTTCTTTCTTTTAGGGACTTCCTAGATGTACATTCACAATACAAGCAAGCTCACAAAGTTCTGCCATACTCAGTAAGTAAGTGGAAGTTGATTTTAAAATCCTCTGAGGAAATCTACTCTGCCAAACAAATGCAGCATCAGTCCTGCATGCCTCTGCAATAACAAACTGGTTACTAAAAATGTGAATGTGACTAACAATAGCCATTCTACAAATACTAAGGTTTAGTATCCTTTTTAACAATTCCACTGATGTGGTTTGAACACAGCATAGACTCAAACTGTCAGAACCACTTGGGAACCTTTTAACCATTTGGACAGCCTGTGAACAGACATGGTGATGCCCTTTTGATTTCCTGGTAACACAAACTGCTGTGGAAAATCATCAGAAGGTTCAAGTAATCCTATCCTCCTTTTTTTTGTAAAACCCAGACAAATACTGTATGAGGAACTGTTTTCCCACCTCCCCCCAAAAAACCCCAACCAAACCACAAAACCACAAACAACCCAAACCCATGAGGTTTGGGTGAGAAAACAGACGTATTAACATCCTGATTCCAATTCCATCCTGGAATTCCAATGCAGCTTTGGAACCTTGAAAGGATTCTGAGAAAATCCTGGCCAGGGAAAACTACTGATACAAAGGATGAGGCATGAGAGAGCTTACGTACCTCTAACTTATCCTGATACAGATGATAACTGTAGCTAAAACAGGAGCCTGTGACACCTAGAAATTTTAAGTCTTCTAATCAGGTTATAATTATTATTAGTTTTCCTTGAACCCGAATGTATACTAAAACTACTGTAAACAAAAGTGTAAAGTAAGTCTACTGCAAAAAGTGTACTAAGATACTGTAATCAAAACCAGTATGCAGGTATTTTGTAACACTGTGATGACACAGCCAGATACAACGCCTAAATATTTTATGTAAATACGTGAGCAACATGACCACCAAAGGGACAAATTAAGATATGTGTAGTTGCAGTAGGCCTCCAAGTAACAACAAATTGCCAAAGAACAAAATAAACACAAGATATTAACAAAATAGAGGGTTGCAAATAGGCAGAACATCCTGTCAAATACACAAGAAGGACAACTGGAAAGACAAAAGAAAGTTAAGCAATATCAGGAGATGGTAAGACACCTCTTCCCCCTTTTTAGGGGAGAGAGGCAAAGAGGATAAAAACATGAAGAGGAAATACAGAAAAAAACCCTAAGCCTGCTTCAGTTCTGGCTTCGCTCATCAAAGGGCTCTCAAATCTGATCACCTTGATCTCAGTGACTGAAATGAAAGACCATAGTCATCAGTGCCAATTGTATGGCACCATCCCTGTGGTTTTATGTATTCACAGCTAACCTAAATGTGATTGTTAAAGACTCATATTTTTGTATATGTAGTGATAACGACGTAAGTACTAACAATTAGCACAAACTGTATTGTTAATGAATGAATTTGACAAAGTTTTGCTGTAAAATTTAAAACTGGCCTGATTTGTCAGTCTTCTAAACAATCCCTTCCATTACAGCAATCTGCAATTCCCTGATTTTATATATGCGTGTACATACATACATCTACATAGATACATACTCACATATGTATGATTATACACATACACCCATTCTCCTACAACAAAAAGGACGACATATTCTCAGAGTGGTGGGATTAACGTGAACCTGAAGTATTCCTAAGCAAGCTTCAGTTGGACATGGGATTCCCGATAGGTGAAAAAATTTTAGCAATTGTTTACACAACTGTAGCTATAGTATCACTCTGTTCACTCCTTTTCTGCTTTACAAGGATGCCATAGCTCATGAGGGAGGTCCTGAACGCATGGGGTTGTAGACATAGGGGTTACAGAAGTATATCAAACTAGGTTTGCTATTCACCACAATTCCAGAAGCCATGTAATTCACAGCAAATAAAGCTCAGGTTTTGAAAAAACTGGCATCTTCCACTTCAAAAAATGCTGGAGAAAGAACAGAGAGAAAATGAAGCAACACAGAAAGGAGGTCAACAGCCTACCATTTTGTTGCAGACTGTGGTAGTCTCTTTATAGAAGAACTTCACAGGTGGAAAGAGCTACCATCATGGAACAGCCAAAGACTTACACTGATAAAATGTTCATACACAAATAGTTGGTCAAGATGGGTTGATCATAAGTGGGTGTACTGGTTTTGCCCGGGATGGAGTTAATTTTCTTCATAGCAGCTCATATGGTGCTGTGCTTTGGATCTGACCAAAACAGTGGTTTAGTCTGTGTTTCAGCTATTGCTGAACACTGTCATGGTCTTCTCTGATTCTCACACTGCCTTGCCAGCAAATGGGCTGGGGGTGCACAAAAACTGGCAGAGGACACAGCCAGGAGAGCTGACTCCAACTGACCAAAGGGATATTCCATACTATGTGACATTGTGCTCAGGAATAACAGCTTGGGGAAAGGAGGAGCCAAAGGGCAGGCATTTGGAGTTATGGCATTTGTCTTCCCAAGCAACCATAACACATGATGAAGCCCTGCTTTCCTGGAAATGACTAAACATCCACCTGCCAATGGGAAGCAGTGAATGAATTCTTTATTTTGCTTTGTGCGCACAGCTTTTGCTTTACCTATTAAACTGTCTTTATGTCAACTCACAAGTTTTCCCACTTTCACCCTTCTGATTCTCTTCCCCATCCCACTGTGGAGAGGGAGCGAGCAGCTGTGTGGTGCTCAGCTGCCTACCGGGGCTAACCCACAATGGTGGGAAAACCAGTAACTCCTGGATGTGATAGCCACTCTGGACTATTTAGGGAGATATGGTTTTCTTTTTAGTGACCACAGCAGTACCCCTCTGTCCTGCCCATGCTTTGCCTTGTGGCTAGCAGTATTGCTCTTTCAGTAGATATGGGGTAGTTAAGTCCCCCATAAGTAACAGGTTGTGTGATCATGTGGCTTCCTCCAGCTCTTTGAACTATGTAGAAATATAAAATAATACTCATATCTCTTTCTAGATATTGTAATCATTTGTCTGATCTTTGGATTGCAAGAATACATTACTTATCTTTACATCACTAATTGTCTACTATACTATAGCTGTTAATTCTGAATTGTCAGGCAAATGAGACAGTATCTTATATCCATATGACACCAAGCTGAGTGGTGCGGTTGACACACCAGAAGGACGGGATGTCATCCAGAGGGACCTGGACAAGCTGGAGCCAAGTGCAGGGTCCTACACCTGGGTCGGGGCAATCCTTGGTTTCAACACAGGCTGGGGGATGATGTGATTGAGAGCAGCCCTGTGGAGAAGGACTTGGGGGTACTGATGGATGAAAAGCTGGACACGAGCCAACAATGTGTGCTCGCAGCTCAGAAGGCCAACCGTATCCTGGGCTGCACCAAAAGAAGTGTGGCCAGCAGGTCGAGGGAGGTGGTTCTGCCCCTCTACTCTGCTCTGGTGGGACCCCACTTGGAGTACTGCGTCCAGCTCTGGAGCCCTCAGCACAAGGAGGACATGGAGCTGTTAGAGTGGGTCCAGAGGAGGGCCACAAAAATGATCTGAGGGCTGGAGCACCTCTCCTACGAGGACCGGCTGAGAGAGTTGGGGTTGTTCAGCCTGGAGAAGAGAAGGCTCTGGGGAGACCTTATAGCAGCCTTCCAGTACTTAAAGGGGGCCTATAGGAAAGATGGGGAGGGACTTTTTAGCAAGGCCTGTTGTGACAGGACAAGGAGCAATGGTTTTAAACTAAAAGAGGGCAGATTTAGACTGGATTTAAGAAAGAAATTTTTTACGATGAGGGTGGTGAGGCACTGGAACAGGTTGTCCAGAGAGGTAGTGGAGGCCCCATCCCTGGAAACATTCAAGGTCAGGTTGGATGGGGCTCTGAGCAACCTGATCTAGTTAAAGATGTCCCTGCTTATTGCAGGGGGGTTGCACTAGATGACCTGTAAAGGTCCCCTCCAATCCAAAGCATTCTATGATTCTATGATCCACAGATGTGAAAATACACAAAAAGGTAGCAATGCCCAGAACTTCACAATACAAGAGTATCCAATTGCGAAGAATGAAGGACAAGAGGGAAAGGCATGTAAGCTGGCTGCAAGCCAGCCATGAAACCTCAAGAAACATCTACTCACATTTCTATGCTCTGGTAACTTTCCCAGAGTCAGTCCCCTCTCCAGGCATGATCTGGTCCAGGGACTGACAAGTTCACACCTGTGCTGGTTTCGGCTAGGATAGAGTTAATTTCCTTCCTAGTAGCTGGTATAGGGCTGTGTTTTGGATTTTAGTATGAGAATAATATTGATAACACACTGATGTTTTAGATGTTGCTAAGTAATGTTTACACTGGTCAAGGACTTTTCAGCTTCCCATGCTCTGCCAGGTGCACAAGAAGCTGGGAGGGGGCACAGCTGGGACAGCTGACCCCAACTGACCAAAGGGCTATTCCATACCATATGGCGTCATGCTCAGCGTATAAAGCTGGGGAAGAAGAAGGAAGGGGGGTATGTTTGGAGTGATGGCGTTTGTCTTCCCCAGTAACCGTTATGCATGATGGAGCCCTGCTTTCCTGGAGATGGCTGAACACCTGCCTGCCCATGGGAAGGAGTGAATGAATTCCTTGCTTTGCTTTGCTTGCATGCGTGGCTTTTGCTTTACTTATTAAACTGTTCTTATCTCAACCCACGAGTTTTCTCACTTTTGCTCTTCTAATTCTCCCACCAGGGGGGAGTGAGCAAGTGGCTGCGTGGGGCTTACTTGCCGGCTGGGGTTAAACCACGACAACACCGTTGGCACAACTGGCATTTTAAGACAGGGTGAAGGACTTTTCTGTTTAGCAAAGAGGAATGGCACTCTCCTGCTGATCTCAAGGGCCTAATCTGTTTTCCAGAAGACATCTAAAACAGCACAACTTTTTTATTTACTCAAGGTAGACTACAAAAACACAAATGGCTGTTAGACCAGTGCCTCTCAGGCAGCAGACACAAACCAGTTCTTTCCTTTTCTTTTCTTCCTTCACCTGCAGAGTTTCAGAAAAAAAAAACCCCACCTAAAACTGATTTCTGCCATCACTCTCAGGATCATAGATGGTCATTTACCACCAGCTGGCATGCCGTCCTAGTCAAAGCAATGTCCAAGTTATCTTATTTATGTATGTGATCTGCGATGGAATGACTCCAGCCTAGATATCCACATAGAAAACTGCAGCATTGTTCTTTCACTGTGTGTGCTTCAAGATGCCAAGCCTGGGAAAGAGAGTCCAGCTACTCAGGACTGAAATGTTTGATATCATTGCCTCCACTGACTCTGATCACATTTCAGACCATGGCTCACCAGTTTCCAATCTCTGTATGCTAGTCCATCTAGCAGGAAGATACTTGGCAAATGACTTCAGACTGAATTACAGTTTAACTTCCAGGGGATGGTAGAAAATTTACTGACTAAAGGAGGATTCTTTGACCAAACTCCAGGCCCAGGGCAAGGAGGAAGAAAAGGATTGGGCCTGACTTCATTCACTGTTTTCATAGGGACCTCCTAGAGTACAAAACTAGTGAAAACATGCCACAGTACAGTATTATTTCAGAGCAAAGAGTAGGCACATCAAATGCAATGATGGCTCTAGACACACCGTATGCTAAGAATTTAGCCAGACTGAAAAAGGAAGGTGGACAAATACCTGGAAGAGAAATCTGTCTAAAACTCACGTACAAAGGCATGGCATCCAGCTCTGATAATTCTTGAAATATGGATACAGTGCAGGAGAATGTTCTGGAGAATATCACTGAAAGCTTGATGCTTCCTGTCCTTAGGCCTCCACACAGAAAAATTCTAGACCCAATCCTGATCTCACCTCAATAGGACAATCTAGTTCAATTTTCTCAACCAACATTCTATGTAGTGAGGGCTGACACTTGATGAAAGCAAGCAGGCAAAGAGAATCATCCTTGGCAAGACAGCCGTTTCCTCCAAACTTTGCAGTACAACATGATCACAGATGCCAAATTACAACATTCCATGTTAGCTCATGCTGCTGTATCCCATAAAACAGGACAACCCTAAATAAACACTGTGGGATCACAGCTTCACCAATGGTGACAGTTACAGCAACATCATGTCTAGGCAATTACCGCAAACCAGTGGCTTGTATAAACATACTGATGCCATCACAAGGCATTCAAAGGTAAGTAGTTCAAGAACAAAGAAGCCTATGTTGTGAAAGTCCAAAGTGTTCTGAAGTAGCTGCTACGCCATGGTACACTCCTGCTTATATGCAGCAGGGATGCAACTTATCTGTCCAAAGAGTCTCAGGCTTGAAAAGAATGGACGTGAGCCAGTCCCACTAATCATCTCAAGGAACAGGGGTAGTCAGTGAACATATTTCTCTCTGAAGTCCTTATCTGGTTATCCTATGGTATTATGTTCCCTGTTACTTATTCTCTGTTACATCTAAATCTTTTATTCTTTGCTGCACAGTGATCCAGCATGAACAGACTGACTTGTGAGTGAACATATCTAATATTAATCTACAGTCTGGCTGTTAGGGCATTCTCTTGGAAGATGAAGTAGCACACTCAATAGCCAGTAAATTTCTGAATTTGGTTTCCCACTTCCCTGTCCCTTTCTCTAGCCTATGATCAAAAAGGTGGATAGCTCATCAACTATACCTTTTTCCAAGTTATATTAAAATTCAGTGTTCTCTGGTGTAAATTAACTCCTTTGCTTCTGTTCTGGAGAAAGAATTTTGGCCTTCCAAATTCATAGCCACTGCACTATATATGTCTATTTTACATTAACCATATGTGCATTATACACCAAGTCATAAATTATTTTACAGACCTGTTGAACTATCTATGCACAGTAGGTCATATTTAGCACAGGCAAATGCCTTCCAAAATATTCCCAATCAGAATCATAGACTCATTAAGGTTGGAAAAGACCTTTAAGATCATCTAGTCCAACCGTCAACCCAACACCTCCATGCCTACTAAACCATGTCCTGAAGTGCCACATTTACATGCTTTTTGAACTCCTCCAAATGGGATGGTGACTCCACTACCTCTCTGGGCAGCCTGTTCCAATGCTTGACAACCCTTTCAGTAAAGAAATTTTTCCTAATATCCAATGTAAACCTCTTCTGGTGCAACTTGAGGCCCTTTCCTCTTGTCCTAACACTTGTTACTTGGGAGAAGAGACTGACCCCCACCTCTCTACAACCTCCTTTCAGGTAGTTGTAGAGAGCAATAAGGTCTCCCCTCAGCCTCCTTTTCTGCAGGCTAAACAACCCCAGCTCCCTCAGCCGCTCCTCATAAGACTTCTGCTCTAGACCCTTCACCAGCTTCGTTGCCCTTCTCTGGACATGCTCCAGCACCTCAATGTCTCTCTTGTAGTGAGGGCCCAAAACTGAACACAGTATTTGAGGTGCAGCCTCACCAGTGCCTAGTACAGGGGGACAATCACTTCCCTAGTCCTGCTGGTCACACTATTCCTGATACAAGCCAGGATGCTGTTGGCCTTCTTGGCCACCTGAGCACACTGCTGGCTCATATTCAGCCAGCTGTCAACCAACACTCCCAGGTCCTTCTCTGCCTGGCAGCTTTCCAGACACTCTTCCCCAAGCCTGTAGCGTTCCATGGGGTTGTTGTGACCCAAGTGCAGGACCCAACACTTAGCCTTGTTGAACCTCAGACAACTGACCTCAGCCCATCGATCCAGCCTGTCCAGGTCCCTCTGCAGAGCCTTCCTACCCTCAAACAGATCAACACTCCCACCAAACTTGGTATCATCTGCAAACTTAGTGAGGGCGCACTCGATCCCCTCGTCCAGATCATTGATAAAGATATTAAACAGAACTGGCCCCAATACTGAGCCATGGGGAACACCACTTGTGACCAGCTGCCAACTGGATTTAACTCCATTCACTATAATTCTCTGGGCTCGGCCACCCAGCCATTTTTTTACCCAGTGAAGAGTACACCTGCCTAAGCCATGAGCTGCCAGCTTCGCCAGGAGAATGCTGTGGGAGACAGTGTCAAAGGCTTTACTAAAGTCCAGGTAGATAATATCTACAGCCTTTCCCTCATCCACTAGGTGGGTTACCTGGTCATAGAAGGAGATCAGGTTGGTCAAGCAGGACCTGCCTTTCCTGAACCCATGCTGGCTGGGCCTGATCCCCTGGTTGGCCTGCACATGCCTGTTGAGCGCACTCAAGATGAACCGCTCCATAATTTTCCCCAGTACCGAGGTCAGGCTGACAGGCCTGTAGTTCCCCGGATCCTCCTTCCGGCCCTTCTTGTAGATGGGTGTCACATTGGCAAGCCTCCAGTCATCTGGGACCTCCCCTGTTAACCACGACTGCTGATAAATGATGGAGAGTGGCTTGGCAAGCTCCTCCGCCAGCTCCCTCAGTAGTCTCATGTGGATCCCATCCAGCGCCATAGACTTGTGAGTGTCCAGATGGCGTAGCAGGTCGTTAACTGCTTCCTCCTCAATTACAGGGGTTTATTCTGCTCCCCGTCCCTGTCTTCCTGCTCAGGGGCTGAATTCCCTGGGGATAACTGGTCAGACTATTAAAGACTGAGGCAAAGAAGGCATTAAATGCCTCAGCCTTTTCCTCATCCTTGGTGGCAATGGTCCCCCCCTGCATCCAATAAAGGAGGGAGATTCTCCTTGGCTCTCTTTTTGTTGTTAATGTATTTGTAAAAACATTTTTTATTATCTGTTACAACAGTGGCCAGATTGAGTTCTAGCTGGGCTTTTGCCTTTCTAATCTTCTCTCTGCATGACTTGATGAGATCCCTGTACTCTTCCTGAGTTGCCTGCCCCTTCTTCCAAACGTGGTAAACTCTCCTTTTTTTCCTGAGTCCCAGCAAAAGCTCCCTGTTCAGCCAGGCTGGTCGTCTTCCCCGCCGGTTTGTCTTATGGCACATGGGGACAGCCTGCTCCTGCGCCTTTAAGACTTCCTTCTTGAAGAATGCCCAGCGTTCCTGGACCCCTTTGCCCTTCAGGACTGCCTCCCAAAGTAGTACCCTTGAAAAAAGGGATACCTTGCTAGTCATTGTGAAAAGATAAGCCCTCATTATAAGACGGTATTTAGTTTTGTATATTTTATAAGTTTGTATACAAAAAGTTCAATGTTACACATAGTATTTCCTTTCTTATAATCTAATAAGAATTAGATTATATTTAGCTTGTTTTTACCTAGCTTGCAGCAGGTAAATTACAATTCTTTACTTTACTCATATTTAAATATTTCAAGAACTTTAAGAAAGATAGCCCACAAATACAACTTACATTCTTAACATAAAATCCTGAAAACAGTCTGCCAAAACACATCAACATGAAGAAATTTACATTCATTTGGTTGTGCCCTATAATTTTTCAGGATGACAGCTTGGGCATGTGATGTATTTGCAAAGATCACATATTCTCCTCTCAGAAGGACAACTTCCATAGCATTTAACCTCTCCTTGACATCTCCTAATGTTTATTGTGTCCATTATTACCTATGTATGTATCCTGTACCAAATATTTCTCATAATACTTTAAAGAGATGTGATATTTTAAGAATATCAATATTCCAAACATCTAATATTCACAAATATAGAAGATATGTTATAAGACTGTGACTTTCAGTGAACCCAACAACAGAATTTGTCCCTTTACCTATGCAATGTATGCGAGATATCTGTTTTACAATTTCTTGTAAAGGGTACTTGCTCATTAGCAGTGCGTAAGTATAATTTGCTTGATACTTAACCTTCTCTCAGCCACCCTCTTTTACAGAGAACTTTCAGTGTTAGGCTACAGGATGAACTAACTGTACCAGCAGTAGCAGGCCAAGCCACTTCTGGTGCTTCCTTTTCTCAGGATCCTTGGGACAGAAACCAAGGAACAAGCACTGTACTGGACAAGACTGTCTAGTGGCGGCACATTTTCAGTGGGCTGATTTTCAAAGGACCAAAGAGCCCACTTCCTGTCACAATGGCAAGTGGAATCTCATGCCAAAGGACAGTCCATAAGTCTTCAGAAAAAGATAGTGGCTGGAACTAGACAGCCATCACAGAATGATCCACAGCCTTTTCCCTGTATTGTCCCACAAAGATTTTTGGCAAGAGTTCAGGAGTAGGGCTAATCAATTGTTTTTGATGGCAGCAGCTCACTCCAAACTACTTGGAGTAGCATACAGTGAATACGGAGTAAGCCTAATATTTCTGGAGTGGGGAAAAAGTATTTTTAAAAAATGACTCTAACATTTTATTTTCAGCTTTGCAGCAATATAAAAGTTTAGGCCTGAGAAGTTTGGTAAATGTTCTCCCCTTGGCCAGTTACTGTGACTTTGTTTGTTACTTATAAAGGAAAACAGAGATATGGTATTTTTGTTCAGTTGAAAAATTTGAACCGCCTGCTAGGATTGTTTTTGATTAGTAATTACATGCAAGGTCAAGCTGCTTTGACACCATGCAGTTTTGATAAGGTGCTTCCTTGGTTAAGCTACAAAAAGACTATGACCTGAATGTTACTATCAACTCAAGTTTGACGTAAATGTGAAGAAGTGATTTGTGTAGCCAGGGAATATTACATACAAAAATGTATCAGCAAGTCTACCTAAGAAGTATGTAAACAAAATATTAAAAAAGTGTATGTGTGTGTGTTTTTATATATATATAAAAAAATTTTTTTATATATACACATAACAAAAAGGGAGTTGTTCCCTGAAGCTTCTTCTGAGGTAATGTTTACTGTATTACAGGATTCCATTCTGTCATACCTTACTAAAGGTAAACTAGATAATAGGAAGGACTTGTGATAAAACACAACAGCTTTTATTCCAGTTGTAAAAATGTTCGTTCTGCCATCTATCTGCTGAAGTAAGCCTGTGAATTCTCATTACAATTTCAGGTATTTAGTCTCTTATTTACAGAAGTTAGAACATTATGATTTTATTATAAAATTAGACATGTAACCAGAGTACAACTTCTCAGTAACATATTACTATGTATTCTCTGTATTCACCTCAAATCTATTGTAGATTTGTTATTAAAATGTAAGGCCAATATTCTGAGACACACGAGGTGCTCCTAATGGCATGAAATGGTGTCATGTCTTACTTAAATATTTACTTCTATAGATAAAAGTGAAATATTCAAGAACAGTAAGTCACCAGAACCATGGCTTTAATTATATTTGTTTAATTCTGGGAAGAAGCACTAGTGCGTAGAATGTCCTCTTGCCTGTAAACAGACACTTCTGTAATGGAAAAAGTTCAAAGATCTCTTAGTGGGACAGACCATCATTCAATAATTATGATGGAGAAGACTTACATAAAATTTGGAACTATCAAACTCATTGAAACAAACCTTGTGGTTTCTTACAACAGCTGTAATGAGAAAGACTATGTATTAATTTCCTGTAGTACACTAATTACACTATAGACTCTTCAGTAAGTCAAAGCTCAAGAAAACTCATATAACAAAATGTTTTACCTCTATCTTACTTAAAACTAATTTGCAATGACCTCCTGAAACTGCTTAAAGAGAAATCTTCCTCTAGGCTAAGCAAAACTTCCTCTGCAGTTTCTCCTTCCAGTTATTGGAGCTCACTATGGAATTTTGCTATGAAATGAGACCAGACAGCTTTTCACTGGGCTTTTGAAATTCAATGGGCTTATGCTCAGGCAATGGATAGACAGAAAAAGTTATCTATACTAAAGAGAAGTGATAAGATTGCTTTATAAGAGGTAAGAGACACGTGAGAGAGGGGAACAACATGCAAAAGAGAAACCAAGAAATAGGATAAGAGAAGAAAACAAAAGGAAGGGACTGAGAAAAGGTGGAGAAGATGGAAACAATCTGCAGCGGTAAAACACAGCTGTTCCTTGCCAGTGCAGATAATGAAATAGGAAAATATATCGGGAAATAGGCAGAAATATAAAAAAGGAAGATGAAACAGCTAGGTGGAAAGGCACATTCCCACACACAATCTGAAAGTTAACTCAAAATTCTTAGATCTTTAAGTGTTTTGTAGAATAGCTGACTGCCAGTAAATCCATTGAAAATTATGTTTCAATAGCCTAGTAATAATATACATAGTGGAGAGGACAATCTGCTAATGCCATCAGTATCTCCATTTACTCAAGTAATATATAGGGCTGTGTTGCATAGGTATGGATGATGAGTGATGATAACTCACATGATGAGACAATATAATAACAGTTAGTTTTATTAAATCAAGTTTTAAAATTACCAAGAAAAGAAGACATAAAAATAACAGAGAAGTCATAAAGGCAATGACAGTCATTTTAGCATTACATAAGCAGAAGCTGTTAAATTTTTTTATCCGTGAACAGAGAGTAACAGTAGTATCCCATCAGAAAGGAGTCAGATGTCCAGTATTTCATAGGAGTAGATAGAAAGTACTTGCTACTACCAATTATTGGAAGCTTAGAGAAGTTTCCACTTTCCTTAAGAACTGAAGGGGTTTGGAACAGAAGCTTGTTCATTTACATGATTTCATAACGAGTAGGGACAATTACTGAAATTTCAACACTACTTAGCAAGATTTAATAGTACTACTTGAAAATTGGAAAGCTATAAAAATTGTCTTGCTTAGATAACAAGTCAACACAGGCCACCAGAACTACCAACTCAGTATTAACTTGCAGTATCACCAAAATCACTTCATTTCAGTTCTTGACTGAATAGCGTATATTGTAAGACTCAACTACTGTGAAACAGAAGTTAGTCTTTTGCTCAGTTTGTACACGTGAGCTCCCCTGTGTCTACCTACAGGAAATGAAACTCTGCTTTTCCCTGGACACAAAATCATTTCAACTACTTCCACTTTAATGTTTTCTGTTGGATTAGCATCTGAGCACTTTGTAACATTTACAAGTGTCATAAATGTCATTTTCATTGGGAGTCATCATCATTCATTTAAACATTTGATCCTCATAGATTTTTTTGAAACATTACTTATAATGAAAACCTAAACATAATGCAGGAAAAGGAAATTTAAAACTTTTCCATTTTCAGCTGCTCTACTACCAACTCAAACTCTAGTTTTAGAATCTCTTACTAAATTTTTCATAATAACCCAAGCATTTCTCAGTACAAGGCAGTTCTTGAATTTAAAGTAGTTATCAGCACAGACAGAGAATACGTAACATGAAAGTTTAAAGTATATTGGCAAATACATATGTTCAGAAATACAGAATTTTACTGTAGTTAATTAATTAGTTTTGTGCTTTTATAAACTGTTTCAAGAGTCCTCTTCTAATAATGTCATGTCTAACAGTGTCCTGGTGTAGCAGGTTAAAACTATGCCAGTAACGGTAAGTAAAGATAGTGCATGCATCTTCCCATGGCATTGTGCTTGCTGCATCTAACAGACTTATATTGGCAGCATAGTCACAGCAATTTCCACAATAGTTGCTGAAACTCAAACACCTGCATATATCTGCACATACCCCTATGCAGATAGCTATCCCTAACTCCTAATATGATTATCTCCAATGATACATAGGCTACTGTATGATCCCACACTCTTTTGGGACATACTGTCCACTTAGTAGAGCTATAAAGACAGTCCTTCCATGTTAAAGGAGACTTATTTCACCTACCATAAGAGTACACCATTTCCCAGAACTGTTATCAGAAAATTATTATGATTTTAATACCCATTATGAGTAGATAAATAAAATTGCTTTGAGTATCTTTCAGACATTTTTACATATCAGGGTTATGTTCTTCCTATTATCAACACATAGCTTCAGTTTAAGATTCTCACTTGTTCCTGTCAACTGATTCTACAGAATAATGATATAGTGTAAGACTGTTTTACAAGAAAAAGAGATAATCTTTTCTTTCCATTAGAATCACTCTGTTTCCTTAATCTTCTGTGACAATTGAAGATATCACCAGTTGTCCCTATTTCTCATGCAGTACCAATTGCTTTCTTGTGACAAAAGCCTGGAGCATCTCAATTTTCTCTCATGATTTTTTTCTCATTAAAGACCTAGATTGTAAAAAAGTGTAATTGATGTACTTAATGCTAGATGAGTTTACATCTAAAATGAACAGAAGGAAAAGACATGCCAGCATCTCCTTTAGAATAATGCCTGCATTAATAAGCTATCCAAAAGAATGAACAGAAAGAATGAATTCATTTTCCAGAGTTACTCAGAGAAAGTCATGGCAGTCTCTCCAAATGTTATCAGGATCAGGCAACTTCTATGTGATGTCTGTTGCAGCTGATTGCAGAGATAGCTTGTTACTACAACCAACTTCAGTCAATCCACTTATTGTCAGGTATGCATTTTCTTTTTTCACATGACTGCAGACAAAATAATAAAAATATTCTCACTGATAGTTTTAGCTAACTTATTGCTTTCATATAGTCATTGTCTTTGCAGAATACTGTAGAATGGAACAGAATTAAGAAAGAAATGGTTACTTATTGCTTATGTACATTTTTTTATTGCCATACATCTCCATTTTCCATTTTTAGCACTCACATTTTTATGCACCACAAAAAAACCTGGTAATTTTGAATCAATGGGGTCAACTGGGGCAGCATAGGTATTTCATGCATTTCCAGAACCTGCAGAGTAAAAACACTTTGAACCGTTTCCTTTATCGATAAATTCCTGATGAACTCAGATGCCAAACTTACAAGATTACAGGTAGAAAAAAGGGGAAGAGAGGCCAAGATATGGAATATATTTGGTTTATACACATAAAAACCTTTTTACAATGCAGTCCCAAAATCATGGCTCTTATTTATAGTAACAACAATTTCTTACTCATAAAATGAATGTACACATGCATATTTTGCCGTTGAAAATTTTCAAGAAGTATCATTTTGGCTTTGGGAAATCAGAGTGCAATTCACATCAAGATTGGAAAAAAAAATAAAATCTACATGGATGTGTCTATCTGCCAGCAAAGCTGTGCTGTGTCAATGGAGGACTTTTTCAATTGCCTAAAAAAATGTATTTTAGGTGCCTTAGAGTATCCGAGGCATCTACATGGAGCTACCAAATACGGGAGACTCCTGTCCTACAGCAACAACTACTGGCCAGATAGGACACCATTGGGCCCAGATGTCCATCTTCAGTCAACTGATTTGTGCCCTAATTGTCTACTTTAAAAGTAGCCTCAGAACTGTTTTCCTAAAGTTTTTATCAGCTATGAACATTAGCACAGTATTTATCAAATATGCACACTGACAATTTTGCTGTTCCTCTGGTAAATAAGAAGAAAGCTGACAGGAATATTATTTCTCAGAAAGAATATGTCTGCATATCAAGCCTGAAGACAGTGTGTCTTTGAATCTTTCCAAAGTTTTAGCAGGTGTCAATAAGTTGAAATTGGATTCAAAATTCCTTCAGAGTAAGTTAACAATTCACAGGAAGGATCCTGTTTGTGCAGACAGTATACTGGTCAAGAGATACCTTGATATTTGAGATGAAGTTTCAGTAGGATCTTTATCCCTATGAAAAATCTGCATATGGGAAACATGTCAAAAATATCTGTGGCTTCCTTAGCCCCTGTAAATAACATTAGTTCGATTGTTGCAAATTGTAAGTAAGAGACAGAAAAACCACATAGTAGCTCAACCTGCCAAGACAAATTGAGGTTCTAAGGAGCAGTCTTCTGCTAACTAATAAATCTGCATTATCTTTTTAGAACTTTTTGTCACATGAATAAAAACATAATTGCCAAGAAAAATGAATGAATCGTAGACATAGCTGTGAGGTAAGCCTGTAGTGAACTCATCCAAAGCTGTATTCCTATAGCCCCACTAGGTATTCCAAAACCTCATGGAGCTGCACTTTAAATGAAAACAGGATTTTGTAAGCAGCCATAAAAACTATTTTAGTTTAGTCTCTTCTGCTGTTAATTAGGATTTTCTGCACACTGTGCAAAAAGAGTCTTTGAGTCCATGCTCATCATTTACACAGTGAGCTGGAAGCTGCAGTACTCATGGTAAAGAGACTGACCCTGAGTCAGAGATTATACCTGAAAATGACAGTATAATCAATAAACCCTAATGATGGATAGATGAGAAGCAGATTTCACAGATGGCCTCAACTCTTGGATATTTTCATGAGGAGCTGATTTCTGGATAGGCATGGACCTTGAAGTAAGCCTGCCAGCCAAGAGTGGATGCAGCAAATGTTTGCTGGAAACATGGGCTGGAAAAATGAGAAAAATTTTCTGCACATGCTCACCAGCTTGAGATGATAGGACTAAAAAAACCACATGAATCAGCATGCATGTCCAAAAATTATTATCTGGCAATATAAGGTCTTCAATCAGTTTTGCATTCATCACAGATAAAAGTCTGGCATGCTCGAAGACATATGTGCAGGTGCCGAGTACATAAGCAACCTGCGACGAGAATTCACTGGCATGCTTAGGCACACTTGCATTTTTTGTTGGAATGGGGGACTGAATGGACTTGTTATTAGCATATTTTTGGACTCAGCTGTGAAAACAATAACAATAGGTGCTAGTTTTGGGTTACTGACTGAACTGGCTACAAGTTAACATATCATTCAGACCCACACAAAAAAAAAAATCCCAAATACAGATCCAGACAAAAATTACCATAATTTACACATACTTTTAAAATATTCCAAGGAATTCAGTAAGTGTTGTGTAAGAGACATTGTATAATGACAGTAACAATTCCAAGAAAAAGTGTTAGGTACCCCCTGTGTCTTAGATAGATTAACACAAGAAAAGATAGTCCCAAAACTGAGAATAGTTTAGCAATCGTTAGGTTTAACCAGAAGATAAGAGAGATACACAACACCATACTTAAGGGGAGGGAAGGATGTTTTCTTTTAGTATAGATATTTCATTTGTCTCAGATTTAAGATTAACCTTCACTTATGGGAATAAGAAAGCAATGAGAGTGAAAATTCCCTTATCATCTATACATACTTCCTTTATTGCTCAAAGGCTAGTGTTTCAAAAAATACAATCTATTCCTATTCTCATGAAAACAGTCTCTAAGGAGGGATTACAAAGGTAGGTGCAAGCTGGACAAAGAACAGAATCATACATACATCATAATCATACAGTATTAAGAACCCAATAACCCATGTTGATGGATTACCGCAGACACTTCAAAAGAAGTGTAATGACTTCCCCTAACCAGGCAGGTCTGATGAGACTGCTATTTTGCTCTCAGCGATCAGTCAAATTTGCTGTTAAGACAACAGCATATGCTAACAAAAAGGTATTATTAAAGAAGAGAAAAAAGACTTTTTCCCATAAATGTATACATTTCCCTTGAAGACCTGTTATTTTAGTTGGGGGATGGGGACAGGAGTTTCACTGCTGGTCTGGGTAAAGTTGACTTTGCCTTTCTTTTGAGAAGTTAGAATTCAAGATTTCAGTAGCCTCAAGTTTGCTATAATCCTAAAGATGCAATGTTCAATATTAACATGAAACAATCTATACTCCTTAAAATGTAGCATCTTTAATTGCATTTTCAATTTCTTAATGTATGCCCTTGCATTAGAACCAATAAAGACCTGTGCAATACCATAGTATTGTCGTAGATTTCAAAGCAATGTTCAGTTGCATCAAGAACTGAAGCACATCTACAATGCTTAACCTGAAATAATCTTTTGGAACAGGGAAAGTCCTTACTGATACCTTGGGTAAATTCTTTGCAAAACTTGACTGAATGTCCTGGTAATTCCACCCTTAAAAAAGCAACGATGAGGGAGTCTACTTATCCCCCAAACCACAGCTTTTTTTGGCCTTTTTCAGTGGTATTTTAACCAACCAGTACCACGCTTAACGTCATGACTATTAATGATGTTTTAGTTCAAAGGAGTAATAAGTGATTCAAACCATATAAATTTTGTGCTGTAACTTTCTCTACACGGACTGAACAAGAAGAAAGCATTCAATGTTCTTGAATTAAAACACTACATTTGACAAGATAATTTAATTAGACTCCAGACTAGAAGGCTATCTAAGCACATTCCTTTGAGACAGGTGTCAATTTGCAGGTGAACACAACATCCACAGCATACAGCTGAACATAACGGTGGCCAGATTTTGTATACCAAGCTACTATCTTGTTTCTGATAAAAAGGATGCTTATTAAAAAAAAAAAAGTAAGAAACAGGTCAAGGACTGACACTTCCATCACTGGCATGTTCTTCTACCTCTCTGCACTTGAGACTAAGACAACTCCTAGCCCAGAAACTGTTTCTGGACTATCTCCACCTCATGGCTACCAGTGAACTCACAGTCCATCAATCTGAATACTCTGCTTTGAGGTCCTTTATATGTGTGCCTGCTATAACATCCTGTGGCAATGAGTTTGACAGCTTAATTACTTAGTAATTTGTTTTATTTTATTGCTGCCTGATAATTTCACTGAATGTTATCACACAGTGAGAAATGGTGAATAATAAGCCCATCTTCACCTTTTTTCATGCCACTCAACGTCATTGACTTCTGTCACATTACCTTTTAGCACCTCTTTTACAAGCTGAAGAGCTGTAATCTGTTTGATCATCTGTTGAAGAAGGTATAGCATCTCCTTGACATGTTTTCTGCCTTTCCCTGAATTGTTTATAAACTCGTATCTTTTTTTGAGATAGAATAACTGTAACTGCCTATGGTATTTAAAATTGACAGAAACATATCCACTTTTTCCATTATATATTTTTTTAAAATGCTCTTGGTTCCTATTCTACTAATTCGTAATACTCCGTTCACTTTTCTGATCATCACTGAGCCATGAACTCATATTTTCAGAAATTTATATTCAATAATTCCAGTACTCCTCTTTGAGGATCCAACAGTATTCAAAAACAGATGATTGAGGGCAAGGGCTAAAGCAAAGATCCTTTGAGAAGTTACTTTGCATCTACTGAGAATGAAAGTTACATGCCCAGGAAACAATGCTGCTCTTTTAGTAGCAGCTACCTTGATTAATTCACTATTATTCAGCTGAATCTCTCACCTTCCTACTTGCTTTCTTCTTCAAATAATTTATGAGTTCAGTGAACAGCATATGTTCCAGTATCTCTTATGCCAACACTTCACTGGTAACTCGTCCCATCTGGGAAAAAAATAACCATTTATTCCCACTCTCTCTTCCCAGGTTTTTAAGTAACTATTTGCCTTTGAGAGAACCTTCTCTCCTACAGCTCAGGCTCTTTGAGAGTTTCGGCAAGAAGTATTTCAGTAACTTTGAGGAAATTCATTGATAGTTCTCTTGCATGTGTTCTTCATTCATGTTAGGAGATAAACCCAAACAGTTATGACACTATGACACTATTCCAGAACTGTTTATGTCATCAAGGAATAGGTGGGTACGCTGAAGCTTTTGACAAATAGATTAGGAATATACATAAGTACCCTCTCATTGGTGGCAAAGGAGACCTCAATCAGATTTGGTACAAGCAACTCGGAAAGCCTGCTCCTTTAAATTTTAAAGCAGCTCTTTAAAAGCATACACTCATTGTAGATATGTGATGGAGGAGGAGGAGAACAGCAGCAAGAATCAAAACCACCTTTTGTAGAATAGAACTTTGAACAGAGGGAGTGGAAGCAACAGACAATGTGACAACGGGCTTCTGTAGGGAATTTGTGTCTACAAACAGTGCCTTGTTAGAATGAACTGATCCTCCAAAGTGATCAAACCACAGTGTGGAAAAAAAGTGTGCAAAGTCCAGAACAGCAAAAGATCTGAATTTTCACAATCAGTAGAGAATCGGGTAGGAGTTGCTAAGATTCATCTTTCACTGGGATTCAAGAGGGTTTCAGAGCATCTCCTGCTTTTTTTTATTTTAAACATCCATTTTTCCTGTCTATTATAGAATAACTGGAACAAAGATGCTCATCATCCTTCCTGCTGATGCTGGTGACAATGTAAAGCAGAAAGTGAGCTTCATAAAACCAGCAAATGATTCATAAATACGTATGAGGTAGTTCTGCTCTGTCAGTTAAAAGTGGAACCTCCCTTAGAGCATGTATTTTTCACTTTAAAATATATCATTTATTAAAAACATTAAACAATCTTGAAAGAAAAGAAAAGAATCCTCCCTCCCCTGCAGAATGTCAGAATTGATCTTCATAACTCTTCACTGTTTAGGAAACTGGGTGCTGAAGCCAAAACATCAAGTCTGTGCAAAAACCAGACATACATATTTTTATGATTGCAACGATAAAGTTAGTTGCTACACACATCACATGAAGTGATCCGTATTGCTTGCACCATTCTTCCAGGTAAGACAGAAATTATATTATTTCTCACCTTTCTTTCTCCAAACTAAGGCTTTACTGTAGATTATCTTTTCCCGAAAGCAAAATTGTGAAAACATGCAAAGTAAGTAAATGATTTTTGCCCAGGACAAACTGCTAAAGAAATTAACCTTTCTTTTCTTATAGAAAAATCTTAAACTGTATTTTGAATGTATTAATACTTTTTTCAGAACAACGAATTCAAATGATCAAATGAAAAAAATATATAAAAAATACGGGTGTCTTCAAATCTCCTAGCAAAAATCTTCATGGAAAACTTCATAGCCTGAAGAAGCGTTGTGTCTAAAGAAATCAACCCAGGAAAACAGTATTATGCTATGATTTTTCATATATTTTTCACAAATAATGTTGCAAATCAGTTTACAATTCCTCATTAACAAAGAAACTTTATTTTGGAAAAACTGGCAGATATTTATGTAAAGAATTTCCTTGTTTCTGAAATAAATTGCTGGGTTTAGCATAAACATATAGATGCTACTTTGTAATTTTTTTAATTAATGCATGTTTTTATTTTGTATACATTGTACAATTTCTTGAATCTTGAAACTTTTTCCTCAAAACTGTCCTATTCTAAAAGCTATCTACTTTTCCTACAACACAGAGAAACATGTTTTTACCAGTAATTTTTTATGATAATAAAGAGCAATGGCATTCACTATACAAAATTCAAATCCCATAGATCAACTCTTAGAAAATAAATAGAAGCTGTCTCTCCAGGTTTATACAGACATGATATTATGAAGTTTTCAGAATTGTTTATAACAAATGTTCACCTTCCGAAGCAGTGAATACTTAACGCAGAACCACAAGTTAGTAATTTATTTGGGTATTTTTGTATTATTTACATATGTTGCAGTTTAAAAACCTAATTATTCAATTTCAGAGGCTGATACGTGTTATGCGACTTAAATCAACAGCAATATTGACAAATATATTAATTTGGAACATCATGGCGAGTCTCTCCACTGAAGTGGAAAAAAAGATAATTAGATGTTCAGTATCACTCTGTTAAATCTAAACCTCCACGTATTAGCAGAAAGCAGGTACATTTAACATCAAATTTAATATAATGACAATTTGTTACGAGACTTTAGATTGCTAAGATTTTCAGGGACATACATCTCTAACAGCGAATCAGTTTTTTTAATAGTATATGTAGTTTTCCTCTAATGTTTCCATAAATGTGTACAAATGTTGACCTTGCATGACCTTTAGAAATTATCTAAAACGTAGTAGTTAATCAAACAGCTCAGTAATTTGACATATTATTCCCTATTATTTTCTGACTAAAGTTACTTACTATGAATAATTGTCAGAAACTAAAAAGTAAAACTAGCACTTATATTACCTTCATAATTTTCATGAGGTTTGTGGACAGCATTTTAATTAGAAACAGTATACATGATATGATTGCAAGGTACATTGCCCAAGAGTATTTTGACCTGACATTCAGGAAAGGGTATTTGGTTGCTCAGTGAAAACTATCATATTAAAAAGAATTTCTAAACTAGAAGCCTCAAAAGCACTTTCTTTCCTTGAAAGCTGTGATGTTTTGTAACAAAACCTTTGTAACAGAAATGCATACTATTCCTGGTTTGGGTTTTATCATAGTTGATAATAGACAGTAATACCCATATTTATGCACTCATATAGTACCTACAGACTGAAACCCATTGCATTGATTTTATTTTAAAAATAGGTTACAATACCATATTCAGAGAATCATTATTACCAACTCATTGACAAAGTGGAAGACTTTCTTAAGAGGAGCTCCTCCAGTCTGTCCTGATAGATAATATTTATCGCTTTATTAATAACTTAAATGACAGAGTATACTTGTTAAATCTGAGCATGACATTAGCCCAAGGAGAGCTAGAAGCCAGAGCTATAAGTCCTAGTATACAGGACTAAAATTCAGAATAATCACGCTGAACTGAAGACATGATCTAGGAGAAAATTAAGATGCAATTCAAGAAGGTAAACAGTTTAGCTAAGAATAATCAACTGAGAAAATACAGGATAAGGACAAATAATATGTAGCTATTCTTCAAAATAGTATTTTGGTGGTTAGAATTACCAAGAGCTAAAAGTGATCAGCAACAGAATATTCTTGCATAAAAGACAACACACTGCCTTGAAGTGTAAACTAATCTTTACCTTTTACTTGTTGGTAAGGCTACAGCTTTATTTTTTTATAGAGGGTAATCTACCTAAGGAATACAGAAGAACTGAAAGGAATTCAGCACAAAATATTAACTACCAGACGTCTAGAAAAGGTGACATAAAAGGAAAAATTAAAGAATTAGGAGTCTTTCAGTTGAGAGAAGACTGAGTGGAGATGTAACGAGACAGGGAAGAACACCCAGAATGGACATGCAAAGTGAAAGCTCACTCTGCTCATTCTGCAGGAATACTACTTGTTTGTGGCCACCAGAAGGAATCCTTTCCCAAAAGCTAGCCCTCACTTTCTACAGATTTATAGTACACACTCCTCAGTGCCTGGGTGTTGAACTTGTAACTAAGATGGAATTTCCTTTAGTCAGTGTTCCATTTTGTTATCAGTCTGTTGCTTCTACAGAAACACTACACTCAGTTAACTAGTTTCACCATGATTTTACCTAGACCAACTACACCAGACAGGTTTAACAATGAAGTAACAAATTTTCTATCATGGTTCAAGAGAAGGCTTTAAAATATAGCAGTACAAGGTTTGCAAACAGAACTACAAGAAAAATGCTGTATGTGCAACCATAGTTTTCAGGTAAAAGCAAATATCTCAACTGTTTGTCCAGGTATACCTTTACCCCAAATCCTCAAGGTATGCATTATCTTCAAAAGCTGGTAACTTTTTATGGCAAAAGTTCATATCCAAGAAAACCCTCAATTCCTAAATTCCTTCTCTTTTTTTCCCCTTTTACCAAACTTCCCACACTGCCATACCTTAATGGCATTTTATATGCCTCCCTTGCTTCACCTCGCCATTTTCATTGCTTAAGATTTCACATGCTGTAAAAGAACATTTGTTCAACACACAGTTATATTTAAGCTCCTGACTTCTAACACAAGCTCAGCTTTTGATAGCAATAGCTACATACAATTTGAACATGTTATCAGAACAGAAAGCTTATTAGCAAACAAAGCATTTTGCTTCAGTATATCATAAAAAGGCAAAATTCCACACTCCACCTCTGCATAGCTTAAGCACTGCTGCATCAACAGTACTTTTGTGAGTTTAACTGAGATGCCGATATGAAGAAAATTAATTCACGTACCTGTTTACAGAACTAAGCACTAAACCCATAGGCATCCAAATATTAAATCCATACTCAAAATCTTAAATTAGACCCTACATCACTACATTAATTCCTTCTTACCTCTTAGTTACATCCTAGCAGTCATTTTACAAGCGATATATTCATTTTCACAAAAACACGTTGAAAAGTTAGTCAACAACAGTTTACGATGACACCTTCTTTTAATACACATGCTCACTCCTATGCAAAGTTTTAACTGTCACGCTGTCAAGAAAAATGGCGATTCCCTAGTCACATCTATCTTTTTAAGGAAGTAAGAACTACGGAACATTTTACAATAGAAAATTTATTCATATGTTTAATAAAATCTGCCACTTGCATGAAAGCTCAGAGAGGTGTTATATTTGAAGCTGACAATGAAAAAAAAAAAACCAAACCCCACCACCAAAGAAAAAAACACACAAAAGCGGGAAGCATTTCAAGTTTTATACATGCCTATACTTCTCTTTCCTCAGCCCTCTCTCAGCTTAATGCAATATAAAAGTCCATTAATAAAAAACTGAGCATACGTAAAGTAGTCACCAAGCTGCATTGGGTCATTAACTATGATAGACCTTCTTAGGGAATACAACTGTGTGTTTATTAAGTAAAGTCCCAATCTGAAAATCACGGTAAGTATAGTGCCTTATTAATGTCCAACAAACAATCATAGGCATTACCTGCAGAAACAGATGTATGTTGCTCAATCTATTCTGCTTTTGAATGCTCCCCTAAATTCAGTTCCAAATTTGTTATATTAGTAAAAAAACCAAATCCCCAAAAGCTATACAGGCTTTTCTGATCTAATGAAATTAAGCTTGTCGCATTTAAATTTTTCCTTTGGCTTTTGCAACAAAAATTGTGGAACTACCTTGGTTCTTGAAAATTTGGAAGTAAAACAGAACTGCAGCTGATAATTCTTAAGGTATATTCTCTCTGATTCCCTCTAACCAAGGGAGTTAGTGCAGAACATTCTCTATGAAAGGGACCTTGCCTTATTTGAAATTACTGAAATCTTTTCCCTCTCAGGGCAGTTTGCAATGTACAGTTCTTTGTCTGGGCTGGTAAGGAAGGGGGCTTTTGAAAGTACAGAATTTTTCTGTTTGTTTTTCTTTAAGGTGGTTCAATGTTGTTTTTTCACTTTGTAAGCAAAGGTACCTAGAACATCTGTGGTGCACTCTGTTCACTTTTTATTCCTTAAATGCTTTTAGAGGAACTAAAAAAAAATATGAATCTGACTTATTGTCCTTTATATAAACTATAAGCAAAGGGGAAAAATAATAATTGTGAAACATTTAAAATGGGATTTAATCTCCAAAAGCGTTAATGATAATCCACATATTTTGTTAAAAGTTTATAATTAATCCAGAAGTGTGCAGTTAAAAAGCCCCAGCAAAGTATGATTCAGAAAGAACAGCAGTACACTTACAGTTATGTCATACAACACAACACATATTCTGAAGTCTCAGGTGTACTGCTATGCATTTCTTTCTGGTAAGATTTTGTTGTTTGTTTTCTTTTCCTAAACATATCTAAGCTGACACAAGGAAGTAAGCAAATTTCGCAGAAGACTAAAATGTGACTATTAAAGATGCCAACATTATACCTCTACGGATACTTAATCCTACCTCTCCGTAACAAACGGCAACTGAGGACGCAAGAGTGAAACAAGTTCAGTGAACTGCTGGCAGCACCACTCCTGCCACGCGAAGGGAAAAGGCAGCACCCACTGTCCACTGGCAACAGCGTGGTACACCTCCCAGCAAAACGCTGCACCCCCTCCCCACGCTCACCTCCCGCTTCTCTCCGCCCCTCACCCCCGCTGGAAACTTTCTGCCGGCCGCAGCACCACCACTGACACCGCTGCCGAACCGCAGGCGCTGAGGCAAGGGGATCCCAGCGGCACAAACGCTGCGCTTCTCAGCCCGCCCCTGCCTCACCCCCCGCGGGAAAAGCACAGCCTCAGGGACCCGACTGAGTTTCTAGAGCACGAAGCGGGTCTTGCTGAGGTCTGTAATAAACTGAGGTGCAACCCTACACCGAGGACTGCCTCCTCGCCTTCCTCCTCTGCCCTTCGCCCCTCGGCTAGCGGTGGTAGGGTAACTTTTCAGATGACGCTTGTCATCTCCCGGCACTTGAGGCGGGTCGGGACAGGGGCGAAGCGCGCACGGCTGAGGGGGAAGGCGCACGGGGCCGTTACCTGATGTCCCTGCTCGGCTCCAGGGCAGGGCAGCGTCCCCGCGGTCCCCTTCATGCCCGAGGGGCTGGCCAACCCGCCCTGAGGCACAAGTCTTCATCCAGCTTCCTCCCCGCAGGCAGCGCCTCCTTCCCTCGCCCAGGCGGAGCGGCAGCCCCGGGCGCTGGGCGGGCGCCGCTCTTTCACCCTCGCCGGTGCGGCGGGGAGAGAAGGAGGAACCGGGGGGAGGGAGGAGGAGAGGCCGAGCAGGGGGCGGGATACGAGCTATGCCATCCCTCCCTCTCTCCTCCCCACGCCGCCGCGGACACACAGCGTCCGGGAAGAAGCCCCTCTTCCCGCGCCGCCGGCTCCCTCCTCGCCCGGCCGCCGTGAGGGAGGCGGGACCCCTCCGCCAACGGCCACACGGCGGCGGGTGAGGAGCCGCGCGCGTCCCGCCGCAGCTCCCGCCCTCCCCGTGGCAACAGGCGCCCGGTGCGGCTCCACCGCCCCATCGGCAGCAGCTCCGTGGCTCTGACAGGGCCCGGCTCTGGGAGGTACAGCGGGCTCCCCCCGAGCGCCGCTGCACCGCCGCCGCCTTCACCACGTCGCAGCCCTGCCTCCCCGTCTTTCACGGGCAGAGGGTCCCCGGGGCGCGTCGCCGCCAACAGGGAGGGCAGGGCAGGGCAGGGCAGGGCAGGGCAGGGCAGGGAAGGGAGCAGCCGGCGTCTCTGGAGGGCGCTGCCGCCCCGCTTGGCGCTCCGCAGAGTGCGCCTGCGCGGGGGTGACGGCCGGGCAGGCCTGGGCTCGCCCTGTGCTAGGGCGGGAATTTGGGGTCGTGGCGGAGCAGGGCACGTTCGGGGTTAACCCGGCAGGCACCCGTTTGGGAGCGCTTTTCCTGGAAGGCTCGGAAATGTGTGGTAGGAGCTGGGGCAGGACAGAGGCTGTGGAGGGCACAAAAGGAGCAGGGGGTGGATGCTGAAGGAGGTTGGGGGGAATATGGGATTGGGAAGTTTGGGAGAAGAAAAAAGGGATTTGGGAGGTAAAGAGGGAAATTGCCCATGACAGAGAAGAAGAATGACTTGCAGATTGGGAAGAGAAACTATACGTTTTCTGACAAATTTTACAGCAAAGGTGTTCAGAAAGGCAGAGAGGAGTGAATGCCAATGGGATAACTGAGAAGGAGAAAGGAGTAAGAAAAGGTTATCAGGCCACAAAGGAGAAAATGTATTATGTAAGTGGACAAAGGCAGGGGTTTAGAAGGTGAAGAGAATGACAAGGGGTTTGGGGAAGCCAAAATTTTATGCGGCTTGGGAGGAAATGCATGTGAAACTGAGAAGATGGCTATGGAGGAGAAGTTTGGCTGCCTTAGCATGGAGTTTAGAAAATGAGCCATTGAGGAAGGGATTTTAATTAGGGGTAATATGCATGAATGAAAGCATTGGAAAAGTATGAAATAAGGGAAGGACTGCAGGAATTGTTGGACAAGAAGGGACTTGGAGATCAAAAGAACAAGTCACAGCTTGAAAGAGCTAGCAAATCTGAGCAGAACACACTGAAGTATTTGGTTGAAAGGAGTGGGAGTATTGCTCATATATGGAATAGAAATTACACTGTCCATAAACTTTTTCTCTAACAATTGTGCAGTGTATCTTGCCATTTTCCAGTAAATCATCCCATCCCTCATGGGTAGTGGAGAGTTGGATTTTGGCTCTCCAAACTGAAGTCACCTTTACAACCAGCATAGCAAAGTGGATCCTAAACATCCAGGAGTAGCAGTAAAAGCAATATTGCCTACAGACTTGATATCATCGTAGCCCTTGGAGAACTGACTTGAGTTTTAACTTTTAGCCAACCCAATTTGAAGCACATATGGACATGTAGATTCATTGCTTCTAATGTTTGCTGATGGCAAGGGAAGGTCATGGTGCTAGACTGAACTGCTGATGTCCCTCAAATGGAAAAAGACTGAGATATGAGATGGGATACACACTGTGATTAATGAACCTGGAGTAGGGATTACTGGTTTTACACTGAAGGGTGTCACTGAAGTATTTACTGCAGAAATGAGAGGAGGAAATGCTGAACATCAAATTCCTCTCTTCATCCAGATTATCGTTTATGTGTGGAATAACTTCTTCCTCCATGGACTTCCTGCAACTTTTTTTGGCATGACCTACAACACTTTAAAGTGTTTCTTTTTCAGTCAGAGTCTCATTCTCATCTCTTCCATCTCCTTGTATCTCAGCTATTCTGGGACAGTGAACTTGTAGTGAACTTGTGTCTGGCACAAGACTTGTGTTGTATGAGTGATTTATAATAATCAAGGTATTGTAGGCACAGACTAACCAGGGTAGACACTGGATTAAAAAAAAAAAGAAAAGCTGGCCTGCTTTAGTGTAGGACTATGTAATCCATATCTTTCTCTTTGGTTTTCTCTCTTCATTATTCTTCCTGCCCTCTATTGTGCAGAATCTTCCTTCTTCTTGTGGCTCATCAATCCTATTGCCATACCAATGTCTAAAAATAATTTTAAATATTTTGTATGTATAGATATTTTTACAAAAGTTGTTACCAGAGATCTAGAGGATGATACTTTAGTAACCATCTCTTGCATAAAAATTGTGTGCCAGTCTGGACTTCCAGGTGCTGTTGTGAAAATTGGTGAAAATAATAAAGGTTAATAATAAACGTGTAGCTGGTTCTTCATAGGAGTTGGAAGGTCCCTGGGAGTTACCTGTGGAGCTGCTGGTCAGGACTGGTGAAAATTCTGTACATATGAAAGAAGGAGAGGTCAGCATTTTCAAGTTATTTCTGAGATTTGTTGTCCCTGGTTTTTTGGTGGTCATTATGCAGCAACCAAGATCTGTAGCTAATTGTGAAGTCTTTTGTGAAAGGCCCCACTCAGAGGTGCTGTTTGCTACCAGTTTGTATTGTGTCTAAGAAATCTATTCTGCTCCCTTGCACTGCTGTGTGTCTGAATTTGAGATAATGTACTGCAAATTATTTTCCTGGACACAGTAGCAAGTTAAATTAAAATCAGTGGAAAATTCAGTCATTTTCTTAAGGAAAAAAAATTAAGAAAATACCCACTTTATATCATTAAAAATGTTGCTAGTGATCAAATTAAATCTTTCTTGCAGAAAAAATTATACAGAACAGGAATGACGTGCTGGCAAGTGAAACTAGTTTAAGAACATTCAACTTCCTAGAACATTGCAAGTTTTGCATATGTATATTTACTGTGTATATTCAGGTAAATATACCTTCATAAACTGTAGTTTCTTGTAGTTATATACAAGCATATTTTTCTACAAGAAGCAAGTAATACTTCTTTTGTTCTAGCTTGTTTCAAAAACTATGTACCTGCTAACATACCATAATATACATGGATTTGTACATACAAAATATGATTTTAAAAATCATTGGTGCAAGTAAAATAATCACAATATGTTTTAATCACTGGGACAGCAGTAGAATTTGATATGTTGATCACCTAGTCTTAAAGGTAGTAATAACTGCACATAAGAATCTGTTCCATAGAAAATAAAATATCATATTATTGATAGCAACTATAAAATCCCTGAAGAAAACTCATTTATTTTGAGTGACTGTGTATTCACTTGTTTTCAAAGACAAATTGCTTGTACAATGGAATAAGCAATGAGTGAGATACGAATGTAAAGACATTTGGTTTTGTAATGAACTGGCTAACGTTGATGGGTTAGGTTTTGTGGCATCTATACCATCATGTAAACAGTTGAGTTCACCTTCTCCTTCCTCACCTGTCCCCATCCCCCATCCATTGGCCATGTTGCTTATGTCTTTTTTTGGATTCCTACTTAGCTGTAACAGAAACTAAATGACTTTCCCAATAAAGAAACGCAAGGTCAGAGTTGGGAATAGCTCATACTGACAGCATGGATCCACCTGTACTCAGCTGGCTCATAGCAGCTTATTCATTGTTCTCCAAAGATACAGCCTTTGGGTTATTGCATGACTTTTCACTGTGTCATCATGCACCATGCTACCATTAAGCTGCCAACATAGCCCTGCCCTGAGTGCCCAACTTCAGAAGTATGTATACTGGACTGTGAAGTAGCCATGTTGTTTCTGTGAAATCTCTCTGCTCATGGTGAGCACTTAAAAAAAAAAAAACAACAAAAAACCCCAGGGTTCTTAATGTTTTGAGGAATTATGCCTGAGTGATCAGTCTTTCTCTGAGAAAAAAATCTTAGGTAGTTTTATGAGGCCATCTCCCTGGACACCATCCAACTGTGTAAGTTCAAGGTCCAAAAAATTCAAGGTGGTCTACCTCAGGACTAGAGGATGCAACAACTGTTCTGAGACTATGTGTCATCACCTGCTTCTTCTGTGAGGACCTATACAAAATATAAAGCAGGTGCCTTCTAGCAAGCCCTTGACAGCATATTATTCCCTCCAAGAAAGACAGAGCTTTATCTGAGCTCCATGATTAGGTATCAGTAATACCTCCCCTCTTAAAACTAGAGGATAAGATGACAAGGTGTTTCTTCACATTCAGACCCAGTATCCATGAAAAGGATCCAGCCTAGGTATGAGCTCCAGAGGACTGAAGCCCTTGGGGGACCTTTAGAAGTACACTGCCTTCTGTTATAACCCAGTAGCAATGAATATATTGCTGTGGAGGCTACCTTTCTCCACTGGTACTAAGAAGGCATAAAGATGTGTAGGCTCTGGCATGGGAACTCTTTTGTAATTAGACACTAGTTGGTTTCTGGATCTCGCAGAGGATCTAGGACCTGTGGTGAAACATTTCTCAACAACTTGGTTGGTTATTTGAACATTTTTAATTAATCGCCATTTGGACACTTGGAGTCCGCACAATTGTACTTCCCATATTTATCTGTAGGGTCTTTAGTTTCTGTCCCTCGCTTCTGCTGCTGTACGTAGATTATAAATTCTTAAGGACAAAGACTACCCTCTTGCTCTTGGACAGCATCTAGCACAACGTGATTCTGGTTTCTGTCTAGGACTCACAGTAACTATGGTAATAAAATGGTAATACTGATATTAGTGACAATGATAGCAGTATTTATACTACTAGAAAACTACATGGAAAGCTGGAAGTTACACAGCTTCTATCGTGCAAAGTTCTGTGACAAAAAAAAGATAGTTTTTGCTCATACTAGCAACTTGTTGCACACACATTTGTATATTGTGATCTCTTCTAATAATTAAAAGGATGAGCATCTGAATTTATAATGAAAATATCCCTTCTTTTCCAAGCATCAATTTGGTTTTGCAGTTCAGTAGTTATTGACAAAACCAAAGAAACAACAGACAGTTAAAAAAATCTAACTTGAAATGTCTTCCAGCTTTCATTCTTTATTGTACTTGATGTCACAAATATACAAGTTATCATAGAGTCTTTCATATAAGATTTTAAGCTGTAACAATAAAACACTAGATCCATCCATCTTGAGCGCAGTTTTCATCTAAAGAAATCAGTTTTTCATCATAGAAAAACAGAAGGAGCATAATTTTACTTGTTCCGTGGTTTACATTCAAACCCTAACCACGTAAGCTACAAAAAACCTGGCATTACCTCTACAGAAGTCTCATCATTTTAAATCCTCAGTGGACACAGATGCCTAAGGCTCAGCCCTGAAGCAGGCACCTAGACTCCTGAGGCATGTAGAAATTCAGACATACTCTTCAGTTTTTCTATTGCCCATTATATTCCTCACGCAGCATCTGGAATCTATGATTGTCTCTCAAAGTTGTTTAAGTTCTTTATATAGCCTACAAAAAGCTAAGTGTATCACTTGAGCATTCTGGAGAATATTTTCGGACATTCCTGTCTACACCTGTTGAATCTACAGGAGCTTAGGCAATAATTTGAGGATTCATTTGTAAGTAACTGAGTTTTGCAGCTTTTTTTGGGACCCCAGTGTGTAGGTACTGGTTCAGTCCTAGGCTCCTTTCAGTGCAAGCCTACTAGGTCCAACCACGAGGATACCCCGACAGGATAGTTTCCTTGGTGTTCATTCCTGGCAGGCAGTATGCATGAGGACCATTGCAAATTGCATTCCCTCTGTCTAGGACAGTTCTTCCAAATTATCCCTTCAAACTTTGCATGCCTTCCTTGCTCCCTTTTTTCCTTCATTCCTCTTGCTTTTTTTCCCTCTTACTTTTGAACGTACACTTTCAAAGATTCCCTTCTTCAATGGAATTTTACTATAATTTATTCAGACTACATATTTTGCATGTCTTTTCATACCTTTTAGATCTGACCAATATGAATGCACTGTTAGCGGAGCATATACAGTTCTCATTTCTACCACTACTGTGCCAGTTTATATTGTATTATTTTCTTCTCAATTGCTATTTTATCTTTTTTTTCCTTTATCTGTGGAGAAATAGACAAACTAATTAGATTTTAAATGCCACATTGCAGTTCTAAATAAGGAGTTATCCACTAAAAATAACTTTTTATTATGATACATCTTGTTACAGTAGTGCACACTTTACCTAAGGTGTTTTTTTTATTTATTTTTAAAAATTTTAATTTTTCTTAATTCTATCTGTTTAAACAAAATCAGACAGTGAAACAGTATAGTTGGATAAGTGTTTTGGTAGTATCATGGTAAAGGTGGTTCAGAAGCATGAAAGCAATTGTGGTAGGGTAGCAATTGCTTGAAAAAGTAATTGTTTCACAATGATATACGTTAAATAGTGTATTATAATTAAACTGGTTAAACACAACAACTAAGACTTACTTGTCTTTTTTTGAAAAATGGATTTATCTCCTGAACTTATTAAAATCTTTATTTCTGTCGTTGTACAAAGAAGATAAATCTATATTATAAGTATTCTAGCAGTAGTTGTAAACAAGCCTTTTAATGACCTTCTGAAAACTGGGTTTACAACATTGTTAACAAGGGGGTTTTGTTGGTTTGTTTTTTTCTTCTCTCTCTAAATTGTACTCTGTCTCTTGCCAGATTGCTATGGACATGCATGTAGCATAACAATTTTATTTTCAAGTCTTTAGTGTGAGCCTAACAATGTCCTTCCAGGACACTATATAGGGAAATATGAATTCCTTAGGGTCTTTATACTGGTAATCAGTACTTTTGAAACTTCTTTTGTGCCGTTATTCAAACTTTAGCAAGAACGTCATCTAGTCCTGAAGAGGAATCATTTTGTTTTGTTAACTCACTAATTCCCGTGTTATCCAGATGAATGCATGCCCACTGTATGTCTTTTAAATGTACCAAGTAACGGGTAAAAGTAATGGTAATAATAAATCTAGTGCTTCAGCTGTGTTACTATATTGAAATGTTATTTTACATCATTCTTTTACTGTGCAGTAGTTGTGCTGGAATTATTTCTGCTATCATGTGTTATATCTGTCATAAAATTTTAAGTTTAATTTCTATTGTTATGTGCATCTGTGTTTCACTTACTTTTAAGAATATAGATAGCAGATGTCCCTGTAAGGAGCACAAGGAAAGTAAATAAAAATAAAGAAACCAAATATTGTTTGTTACAACAGTCAATACAGGGACAAATTAATACATAGTAGTACCAGCATGAACATGTCATGAGTTCTGCCCTATTTGTACAGTGTTAGGAATATATACAACTCACTTCAGCTGTTGTACTGAATATATTCAGTTATATACATGGTTAAATATTTAGAGACTGGACCATTAGTTTATGTACAGTAATGCATACAGAAGTTCCTTGATAGTACCCAAAGATAAAACCATTTAGAATAGTTCATGAGAATCAGTATAGGATTCATTACAAGTGCATCAGGTCTTATGCCACAATCTCACATATGGAGTCCTGTGCCATTCTTTCTGTCCTGACTAAAACAAGAAAAATTTGGATTGTTACGAAATCCTCATACAATTTGGAGTCTTTCAGAATTGCTTATACCTAATTAAAGCAACTTTCACCTTTTAATGTAGAGACTACTGATATTCAGAGGTGTATTCTTCCATGAGAGGCGAGTGATGCAGTACACTCCGTATTTTCCCTTATGTGCTCATAGAAGAATTTCTACTGTATATTCTTACAGAAGTTCAGATATATTGCAGTTACAGATCACCTACGACTTGTAAGAAAATATACTAGCTTGTGAGAGCCCTCAGTCTTGTGTTTATGCTGTTCTCAAACACAATAGAGACAGACATATTTTCCCACTGAAAAAGAAGGAATTGTAGCAAACGGCAGCCAGAATAAAATAGAACTGCAGCTACCTCTGCAAAATTAAAGCCCAGTTCCAGGAAAATACAAGAATTTTCAGTAACAGTAATTGAGAGAAATAGTGATGAAGAAAGTGACCATTAAATCACAGAATTCCTTAACATATTTTCTCTGTTAAAAAAAGAAGTATCTGAGCCTTTATTTTAATATTAAACATACATATTTGTTCTTAAGCAAAAAACAGTTGTGACATCAAAAAGGACAACCAAATAGGTTTTGCTTCTGTGTAACTAGTGCGGGATATAAAGTTTCTTTGCAAAATATAAATTCATTTAGCATGAATGTAATAAAAGAGGTAAGAGTTGCTTATATAGGCATAAAGTGGGGAAAATGTTTCAAAATCTCCTATAAACCCCCACTACTCCCAGTTCTGTGTCAACTTTTCAGCCTTCAGAGTTATGAAGGGAAAAAATGTAGTTCCTGGTTAACTTGTTATTTCTAGGATCTGCATTTCCACTGTTGAGTTTGTGAGCACATTAGTTTCATTCTTTAGAACTGGTGAACAGTGAAGGAAAGAGGTTAGATATTCTTCTGTGGGCAGTGTTTCTTAGCTCTCTGCTTAACCTATGTGTTATTTTGGATTTCGTTACAGGAATCCTATCTTTGATTGTACATTGTGTATGACTTAGATACCTAATGCAGGTTCCTATATTTCATACTGGTAACTAGAGTCTCCATTAGCTATGAGGATTAACTGAAATCCTATGCATTCTAGTGGGAATTAAGTACATGTATATCTGAAGCCATATGCTTAAAATTACCTTCATAGAACCATAGAGTAGTTCATATCGAAAAGGAGATCTGGAGGTCATCTTAGTCCATTCCCTGCTCGAAGTAGGTCTAATTAGGTCAGGTTGCTCCGGGCCATATCAGGCTGAGTCGTGAACACCTCCAAGTCTGTAGACAACCTCTCTGGGCAACCTGTTCCAAGACTGGATAACCCTCAAGGTGTCTTTTCCCTAATACCTAATCAGAATTTCCTGTGTTACAATCTGTGTCTGTTTTCTCTCATCCTACCCCAGTGCACCTCCAAGAGTCTGGCTCCGTCTTTCCTGTATCTGCTCATCAATTCAACTTTATTTGCATAAACACATTATTGGATATATTCCTAAGTGATGAGGCACCCAACTGTCCATTTATTTCTATAAGATATTGGGAGAAGCAGAGCCACCACTTTTCCTCTGTGTCTTTAATAGAAGCACTCAGAGTGCTCTGTGAAGAGCTTCCATGTTGGCTCCTCTGGGCTGCTTGACCTATTTCACTTCAGCTCAGGTGGGATCTTGGCGCTGAGCTGTGGAAGCGGAGTTGTTCTGAGTACATGTAGGTGCAGAACTGTTGGTGACTAGAGAGCTCCTGTCAAATCGGGAACCCCATAAGATTAGGTGTGCCAGAGATAAGATTTTTTAGCCACAGTGTTGTCTTAGGCACCTAATACCCATGCAAATGTTGTTTTAAGAGTCATGTCAATTGGCTGTCCATAGGGTCCAGTGCTCTTTGATGCGCCCTAAGGGTATCTTACCTGACAGCCAGCTGCCACTCCAGCAGTGTGCAGCTTCCCTCTATGTCCTTTGTCATTTTGCCAGCCTCATACGGATTTCTTGGACAGCCTAAGACATCTCAAATGGCATTAGACACTTGTATGTGGGCATATGCTTATCCCCATTTTTTTTTTTTTTTGCTCCTGTTCTGAGGGTTGGATTCAGTTTGAGATGAAGAAACCTTCATGTAAGTGCCCATATATATCTAGCTGTAAACTAAAGGTTTAAGCTTCCATTATCATCAGTGGGGATCTGGGACTTGATTCATTTGCTTAGACAACTAAGTGAGCATGGTGTGGTCTAGCATATCCAGGACAGCCATGGGATCTAACAGATGTGAGACAGGATTTGTGGGAGACCACTGTCCTTTTGGGGTGGCAGCTGGAGGCCGGTTAAAACATCCTACAGGATCTCAAATTGCAGTAACCATTTCCTGGCTAGCTGAAAACTTGTTACATGCTTATTTCTTTCTTCCCTTCAGGATATATCGTGGAAACTTTTTCCCCTTTCTGCTGCTTCCACTTCACTGTGCAGTAGTATGTCACCCTGCTGTCACCATTCAATTATCACTTAAGTGAAAATTTGCTTTATTATGAATTGCATGCTTTATTAAAATAAATTTAAACATAAATTGCAGTTCAATAACACACATTGATGTCATTCAGTGTTATTAGCAAGGATGCTATGCTTTTTCCATACTTCACTGATGCTTACTTCAAACCAATGAATGAATATTTCATTAAATATTTTATAAAAATGTAATGAAAAGTACAACTCCTTCCTTACATCCAGTTTTTGTAGTACATGAAATGTGCTTTGCACTTTTTCTCCAATTGTTAGGTGCAGTTGCTTCTTATTTTCCTATGTTCCTTTTAGTCATCTTTCTTTGAAGTTGCAAATACATATGTATAATGCATCTGCTTATATATATAGCCATACATTTCTCTTTTGCAGTGTATACAACAATAAATCATCTCATTAAGTAATTTGAGGGGTACATAACAAGCATCTTTGGGATATAAACTTTATTGTATATATGAGCCGAAGTCTGCATAACTATCCTTGAAAGTCTTTTTTGACTAGTGGGATTAATTATATATCTCACAGATGCCTGTCATGCACTCTGTTTACACTATAGGGAAATGAAATAGGATAGTTAATTTTCTTTTATTCTGTTAAAATGCCAAGGTTTAATTAAACTGCTTCAGCTTAAGTATTGCACAGCCACTTTCATCTGTCATGAAGCGTACTAGAAATGGATTTGCCATTGCCTACATGCCCAAGAAGGCATTCAGCAGGCATTATAATTTCACTCAGAATTGTTTTTATTAATCATAGCTGCTTTCCGATTTCTAAAATTTGTATGAGAAACAGAGCATATTAGAATAAGTTTCATCCATATGTTCGGGGAGTAAAAACAATGCAGGTGCCAAATAACTGAAATTTACATTCAGTTTTGAATTAACAGCCAGGTTTTGCTTTTATATCAGATTTTTATAGTATTGACATTTCATGCATTTTTGAAGATTTTACATAATTATTTCAGTTATACAATAACAATTAGGCAGTGTCATGAATTAGCAAGACAACTGCAAAGCAATAAAGCCATCATTTTTACAATTATGAGAAATAAAAACATAGCAACAGACAATGAAAACTAACCACCTGCTTGAAGCAATACATATTTATACATAATGTGTAATAACCACGATGCAGAGGATTTTCAAAAATATTGGCAAAAGTGACGTTAAGGTTGCTCACTTCAAGCACTCCACACCCGACCTTCAGTGATCTGAGAAAAGCAACCATCCTGAGCAAGAGGATGCAGCAACTACTGAATCTGCATTTCCATGAAAAAAAGCCTAAAGCCAAAAGCTAGATATTTAAGGAGGCCCTTAGCGCTCTCTTTAAACACTCAGGCAAAACTGGTGTTAACAAAATCCTTTTTCCTATACCACACGTATCGTGTAGGCCTAGTTTCTAGTGAAAGCTCTAGCTGAAGTCTGTACACAGCCTGCTTTCAGCATGCACAGAACTGCCTAAGGTTTGGCAGTACTGAGTTAAGTATCAGCTTCTGCACTAATGAAAATGTAACGATTTCACATGAAATGCAATACTTTACATAGGAATAATTGCATAATAGGAATAATAATAATAACTGGTACTGTCTGCATGGGTCTTACTCCCTAGGTTGGGATCCTGTATTAAGCCCATTATTGGGATTTCATTTTTGATCCAACCTTCTTGTTTTCCATTCCCCAAGGACAGGCAAAAATTTTTTAGTTTCTGTGGCTATGATTAACATGGGGTCATTTGGAAAGTTCTGTATTTCAGATGCCAGGAAAGCATAAAAATTCTGAAATTTTCAGTCAACGTACTGATGGCTCTTGATCCTAACCTGTAATTTAACTATGGATAAAGTGTTTTCCTGAGTGGGAGAGTGAGGTTCAAATACCTGATTCAAATCAGATAGAAGCTGATTTGAAGCTGTTTCCCAGTCAGTTCCCTTCAGCCCAGTTAGAGACATCTAATTATTTTTGAAAGGCTGAGCTTAGATTCATTTCCCTCCTTGTAGTTTGTGCTGCCTAACTTAGTTTGTCTCTTGCTTGACATGCAAGCAGACCTTTCTTCTTGACTGCCCCTCTCTTTCCCAAGTATTAAGCAACTAATCTGAGGATGTGGTGTAGAACTAGCAACAGCTTACTGATCGAGCATTGAGCTTTTATACACCTCTCATCAGGGTATGCGCGTGAGGTGAGAGTGCATACTGCTGAGAGTGATACGAACAACTGCAAATATAATAAAAAAATTACATTGTGACAATCTTATCAAAACATGGCGACAGAACAAATTAATTTTAGCAAACTGAAGGTAGGATTTTAGGATATAGATTATGATATTAACTATTAAAGGAAAGTAAACTGAATCTTTAGGGACTACAGTAATAGACAATTTTGTAGTATTTTAATAAGGTAAAGGGAAGTCATCTAATATATTCCATGTGGGGCCTCCACCATTTTTTTTTTGGTATAGTCATTGAGATACTAAAACAATCACAATTGCATAGAAATTGTTGTATAATATTTTTATTTGGAGAATCAAGTGGCATAAGTGGTTCTAAATACCCAATATCATTTTGGGAGGAGGAGTGGGAGGTAGATCATCATGTGGTGTAAACTGGCATGGATACTTTTCTCTGACTGAATGTGATGCTGATGAGGATCTGGGCTACAGAGTTTAGACATAGAGAGTTAAATCAGAAAGAAAAACTTTCCTTTCGTGCGCACCCGTCAAGCACTTCAGTGATATTTCATTTAAAATAAAAATCTTCAGCTGACATAACAGACCTTAAGATCTCCAAGTTAAATTCTCATCATAGTTGTGTGGTTTCTGGAACAGTAGAAATTCTTGCATTTTAATTTGCCAAGGTTTGTCTACCGCACTTGGTTTATTTTAAAAGCACACACTGTGAAGCTGAAAATACTTTTCTGGGAGATTACCTTCACTTTTTCCCCTTGCTTCAACTGTCACCTGCCTCAGATACAGTAAGCGATATTATTTCATACTCATTCATGCAGGGATGCACTTAATAGGCTCACAGGAAAAGTGATCATTAGTTGATTGACTGTAGCTTGATTGCCTGTGGATAACTCTCACAGCTTTATTTCTTCATTTCAGCAAGGAATGGAAGCTGCCACACCTCAGTCTGCAGATTTGTGAATACAACTTCTGTTGGCATGGGGAAACACCCATGCAATAACAAAATGGCCAATGCAAAATGTTCAGCTGGTATCTTCAATAACACATGAGTATTCATAGATCAGCCCATACTTAAATAGAGAACAGAGCACAGGAGAAGAAAGCATTGGACAGAGTCAGTTAGTAGTCAACTTAGGCAATAAAGCTAGAGCTAGATCCAAGGTTGTAAGCAAGTAGTGCCTGATATTTCTTAAGGAACTAAATGCCGTTGAAGAGAAAAAAAATCTTTTAATTGGGGTATGGGTAAGGAGGAGGAGAAAGATGATAATTATGGTGGAAAAAAGAGTGCAAGTGCACTGAGGTAAAGAAATGGAAATTACTCATCCAAATACAAGATTTTTTTTTTTGTGGAGAAGTAAAAAATTTTAAAAAAATCTTTAGAATGAAAATATCACCTCCTAATAAAATGTAAGTGATTTAATTAGTATTTACTTTCTGTATTTTAATAAGTAATTCTTAAAATACTATGATAAAATAGTCAATGGATTATATCTACATTGTTTTAACTATTGGAAACTTTAGTAATGTTTTGTTTATATGCCTGTTTTTTTTATAAATTGAAGGAATTGCACGGAAGTACTTGGTTTATCTATTGTTGCTTTTTATTATGTGCACAAATCCTTCTGACATTAAAAAATTTAACATTTTCGTATAATTAAGGTAGGAAAGTTTCCTGATGTTTCCTAATAATAGTCTGTAAGATCTGTATTCTCAGTATCATTCCCATACCAAATGTCTCAGTAATATGTGTAGTTTTGGGTGACTGTCCTAGATATTCTAAAAGAGTGAAAAAGCTCCTTTTATTTTGTTTTATGATCAATATTTTAGGAGCATAATCAAATAGAACGTGTGAACTTTCTTGTAAGAAGGGTCTGTCCAGGGTGCCTGGTTTGGTGAAGAAGTAAAACATACAGTGGTTACTTAAGGTGGTCACAAGATAAAAACATCTATAAAATATGAAAAATAAACCAGCTAGATCTATCAACAATTTTAGGGAGGCTGTTTTTTGAACATATATTAGACAACTTGTTAGCAGGATTCAGTATTTTTTTTAGAACTTTGTTTTCAAAATTCCTTGGGAAATTTCTAATCTTTGGGAGAGGAAAGCAGGCCTCAGAAATGCTTCTTATCAATAAATGTTTAGCAAAAACTTGTTAAAACCTTTAACCAAGTATAAATAATTCCAGAACGAGTGGGTAGAGGGACACTGTTTGTTCGTAGTGTTGTGACGAGCAAAGGTGCCTTGCTTTCTCAGTCTCCTTTCAGTGGTAGCAGCCCTCTGTCACACACACAACTCTTCTTAATCAGTCTATCTGCCTGTCAGCACACCTACATATTCATGATGCTTCTCTGCCTTAACAGGATTTGTAAGTGTATTTGTAAAGAAGAGCAAATAGATTTAGTCTCACATAATAGATGTTAGGACTATGTATTGCCCCGTCACTCTTTTATGAATCAGTCCTGGAAGTTTCCTTGTGCATATTTCAGTTTATCTTTAAATTTCAATATACATTTATTATTTCTTACTGCTTTGCAAAGATCTTTTCACAAGTTAAAAGGGTGTGTTTATCAGGTTGCTGATAGAATAATGGGAATTGAAATTAATTTGAGTTAAGCAGAAGGATAAAACTTGGGTTTCCTTTATAACTGAGATTGAGACAAAGTAGCAATAAAAGGGGTAAAAGCAGCACACAAGCCAATCTGTAGATGTGTTGTCTAATGTAGTAATTTCAGAGTGAGTAGCAAACAGCCATCATTCAGAAATATAATTTTTAAGTTTTTTACTGTGGTGTTCATTTAAAATTCTGCTATGACTCAGCACAATAAGTGCTTGTGAAATTAAACCAAATAGTGCATTTTTCTTAAACTGGCAGAATTAGTTGTTCCTTTGTGCAATTAATATCTCTCTCCATTGACTATAGAGAGGGCCTGGACTATGTAGAGGACTTGAATAACGCTAGATGAGTAAATGGGGATAAAACAAGGGAAGATGAATCCTAAGCAATATATTAAAAAATCTAAAGTTTTTTTTCTACTGACAATACTGAAAAAGTAAGGTCTTTTAATGCTGCATAAAGTTTGCACACGTGTTAGCATGTGGCTCCACAACATGTCCGTGACATAACTCAGTATGTTTACTTGCAGATGTGCTCCCAGTGATGCACTGATGTTATAAGGACTACTTAGGTATCACAAAAAGTAAACCAAATCACAGTATTTTGTGCTCTTCTGTCATGCCCATTCCCACCAAGACAAAGTCTGAGGGGAGTAGGATTACTACTGTTATAATGCTAGTGGTACAAACAGTATTGCAGCATTACTAGCTCTAGGGACACGAGTTTTATCTTCCCATGATTGCACAGGAAAGCTCTTGTGCAGATAAAATTGTTCCACATATGCTTTGTTGGGTAATTTGGACATTCTGAGTAATGGTAGAAGAGAAGCATAAAATCATAGAATAGTTTTGGTTGGAAGGGACCTTTCAAGGTCATCTAGTCCAACCCCCCCTGCAATAAGCAGGGACATCTTCAACTAGATGAGGTTGCTCAGAGCCCCGTCCAACCTGACCTTGAATGTTTCCAGGGATGGGGGAGAGTACTCTGTCTCAGCTCGGTACAGTTATCCTGAAGAAGGTATATCATGAGGATTATCCTGACAGATGCTCCGTCTCATTAATTGTAACAATCTAATTAAATGCATGCAGTAAAAACAGACTCACAGTTAAATGGTCACATATTAACTCATTTGTCTGTACAGTCTCTCTTCGGAGTTGGCTCCAAGTTAATTATGAGAGTTCTGGAGTGTTGATGCGCAGTGAAGTTGCATCCGGTTTTCCCAGACCACATTGTCTTTCTCTTAGTGTTAGTTTCAGTCTGATCATATCATTGACATGTCTCACCAAAGGTCATCACAGAAGCATGCTGTCACCTGGCTGTTGTTATGCAACTAGATTAATTTTAAGATGATCTCTAATTTATTGTGAAAAGTAGTATCTGACTGATTACTGAACCTGGCCTCAGAGATCCCTTTTTATGCACAGCTCTTCTATTGTAAGGTTCCTAATGGAATGTTGAACACTTTTCTGCATCACAGTGCCTTCAGAGATGTTGTAATGATGCCGATCAGTGCTGACATCTTAATTCCATTTCAATTTTTCTCTAATTAATGCATGTGTAATAATTATCTTATGGCAAAGGTATCCACATAACAGACTTTATTTGCTTCCCTAGACTTAATGAAAATCATGTGCATCGTACATTTTGCTGATATCTTGTCCTTTATCATTTGGAATTTATACAGGTAATGGTGCATAATATAGCAGAACAGACTGACATATGGATCACAAAAGAATAACCGCCTGGAGAATATAGAGGTCATGTGGTCTTCCCATTTATACTTCAAGTAATTTAGAAAATAGATTAGCCTATATTGAGGATTTGGCATGTAGTGAATGAAAAAATGAGATTAGTGGGTCACACAAATACAACATATTTGATTGATGAGGAGTAACATGTCTTCATGCTTTTCTTGCACTCTTCAGCCTCTAGACAATAAAACTCCTGATCTGAGTCTTGGTTTACAGTGTGGAGGGGCCAGTTAGAAGAACAAATTCAGAATTTATATGGTGTTTTTGACAATTTTCATGAAATTTAAGTTGGAGTAATAGAACCTCATATTACTTGGAAAAGGGGCTGTTAACTAATTCTGATACACAGATCTGTCCTAGTTTATAAAATTGTTCTGGATTTATACAGGGTAACTGAGAACAGAGTGCATAAATCACAGATTGCAGCCGTAAGACAGGGAGCTTGCTATTTGGCAGAGGTGCATGCAGTCTCTGCCTCCCGAATGACAGACACAATGATTAGCTGAAAGGAACAGGATGAATCTTGGAGGAAAGGAGGCAATGTAAGTTATGCAAAGAGCAACTGATTAATGTAAACACATTGTAAGTAAATGATTGATTAATAGGCATGACTAATACATGAATTAAGTCATATTTTTCAGCTGCAAACACTATGGTCTCACATTTTAAAGCTGTATAATTACAGTGATTATGCATGCAAATCAAATAATGACACATACAAGTAGCCACTTAGATGCACAACTGTCCATTTGCATATAAATTTGCATGCAGTCACATTACAGGCTCATTAAGTACAGAACTTTGATTAATTCTGTGGGCACTGTCATTCTCTGAATGAGGTAGATCCTCAGAGAAAAGTAATATATGACCGTACAGTTAAATAAGGCACCTAAGCACCTGAAAACAAATTTAAAGTTACACAGACAAACCTTAATTCTGACATTTTCTAATCTCTGCATGGTTAATTTTGCAGCCTTAATGTTTTTTGGGTTTTTAACATTTCTTTTAAATTGTGTAATTAGCATTCACGCTGAGCCATACATATAAGCATGAATTTTTATATCTAAACAGATTTTTAAGGTGAGATCACTGTCCTTGTGATTTTGAAATCTAATGTTCTTCAGGCTACCGTGACCAGGCTGGGTAAATGTTAACTCACTTTCAAAAAGGGTGGCCTTTTCAAAAGCACATAAGTAACTTTGAAGCCTGTCGCATTTTCACAAGGTGACTTAGTCATTTAGAATCTAAGTCCTAGAGACTGCCATTGGAGTTAAGACTCTTGACTCACTTGCACATCTCTGGATATCCTATCCAAATCTCTTTGTTCCTAAATGTCTAATGAGCATATTTTAATAGTTGTATAATTACCTAAAATATTTATAGGCGATCAATGAGAATTTAATGTTATTTTGTTATTTGACATACAAATTGCTTATGGCTACCTCTGTCTCTATCTAAACATCTTTGCAAATCTGGCCTTAAATAATTTTTGAAAAAATTGTGGCTTAAAATTCCAATTAACTTAAGTACTTTACAATATTGACTCAATATATTAACTCTCCAGATTTTAGCATTTTTCATCAGTCATGCATCAAAAAAATAAATAAGAAATTAGTTTGAAGTCTTGATCTTTAATCTTCACTGTAACCATTGTAGCATGAAGACCTTTGGGGGAAAATCTGGAGAACTGAGGTCTGAGTTTCTAATGGATTTTTCTTTAATCTGTAAATATTCCCCATTGTCTGTGATTGTTATACGTTATTGTAAAATGTAAAGTGTTATTGAAGAAGAGCACTCTCTAGGTTCTCAAAGATATCTGCAAGTCCCACAAACAATAATCTGGTGGTTAATCAAGTGCCACTTTCACTTTTTAAGTACTTTTATGACAGATTTTATTTTCTCCCATGCTTGTGATAAAATTTTTGAGTCTACAGTTAAAGTGGAAATCTGTAAGACTTCTACGGGTGCCTGGAACTATTAGTTTTAGTGTCATGTCAGTTTGGAAATTCTCGCCTCAGTTAACAATTAGAAGGGGCTATTGGATCAATAGTCTTTCAGGGTTCACAGCTGTGACATATAATGTCTGAAACTCAGTGAACCCTAAATCCTCTTTGCCAGCTGTTGCTCTTGAACAGCCTTCAAAAAAAGCATCACTTTTTAAATCTGAAGAGAGAGCTTTGTTACCTTTTAATGATGGAATAAGACTGAGAAGAATAGAACAAATTGTTTGTGTGAACTTTTGTCTCTAAGTTTATATCTGATGAACTTCACTACTTTTCACAAAGGAGACACTCCTCCACCCCGCTTTGTTTTAGTCCATGAAGTACTCAGTTAGACGGCTTGCTTTCAAACTTGAGAGTGCTTTTCAAAGGAGGCCCAGTGTTTGTAAATATCACTGAGTCACAGAACAGCTGAGGTTGGAAGGGACCTCTGGAGATCATCTAGTCCAACAGGGGTCAGCTAGAGCAGGTTGCTCAGGTCCATGTCCAGTCAGATTTTGAGCATCTCTGTCATGGTATATCTTTAGTTGGCAACTAAGCACCACCTCCCTCCACAGTGGGATGGGGGAGAGAATCGGAAGAGCAAAAGTAAGAAAACTTGTGGGTTGAGATAAGAACAGTTTAATAACTGGGAATAATAATAATAATAATAATATTAATAGTAATAATAATAATAATAATTTGTAATGAAAAGGGAAACAACAAAAGAGAGAGAGAGGAACAAAACCCAGGAAAAAACCCCAAGTGATGCAGCCACTCACCACCTATCGACTGATGCCCAGCCAGTCCCCGAGCAGCGATTGCTACCCCCCGGCCAACTCCCTGCAGTTTATATACTGAGCATGGCGTCATATGGTATGGAATAGCCCTTTAGCCAGTTGGGATCAACTATCTTGGCTGTGCCCCCTCCCAGTTTCTTGTGCACCTGACAGAGCATGGGAAGCTGAAAAGTCCTTGACCAGTGTAAACACCACTTAGCAACATCTAAAACATGAGTGTGTTATCAATATTATTCTCATACTAAATCCAAAACACAGCACTATACCAGTTACTAGGAAGAAAATGAACCCTATCCCAGCCGAAACCAGGACAGTATCCACCCCTTATTCTATAACATCTATGTCATGCCCGGGTCCTACCCTTTCTAATACATTCCAATTAATCACCACCACTTTCCCTGTCTTTTGATATAAACACAGAGGTATGATTCCCTTGGTTTATGGGCCATCCCTCTAAAATGTCCGTTGAGTTCATTTAGTCCATGACTTTGGGCTCCATCTGTCATAATAGTCCTTCTGGGCAGGAGAGATGGTGTGTGGTGTTGGATTGTTGCATGCTGAAACCAGTTCTGGTTCCATCACCACTGCACTTTTCTTGGTTTCCATCGAAGTTCATTCTTCATTAATCTAGGCGATTCTTACTGTAATACTGTTGATATGGCATATAGCAACCATAAAAGCGATGACATACAGTATTATATAGCAATTAACATCATACCATTTAGTTTTTTGGCTATTCTTACCCAAAATCAAATCCGCTTGAGGTACACAGTGGACTTCCCCATCCTTTCGCATTACCCACCAAGTACACCCAGGTCCTTGAGCAAAAGCAGTCCCACGGATGGGTTTGCCTTTGCCCGAGGCAGGAGTAACCCAGACTGTCTTCCCCAGCATGATTTTTTATGTGCACTGCAGGGACTTTATCCCCTTCTACAGTGCATAAAAGTTTTGATTGGGCAGGGCCAGCTTTATTGACAGATCTCCTAGTGTTGACTAACCAGGTGGCCTTTGCTAAATGTGTATCCCAATGTTTAAATGTCCCAGTACCCGTTACTCTCAGTGTAGTCTTTCACAGTCCATTGTATCGTTTTATTTTCCTGGAGGCTGGTGCATGATAGTGGATGTGATACACCCACTCAATGCCATGCTCTTTGGCCCAGGTGTCTATGAGGTTGTTTCAAAAATGAGTCCTGTTGTCTGACTCAGTTCTCTCTGGGATGCCATGTTGCCATAGGTCTTGCTTTTCAAGGCCCAGGATAGTGTTCCGGGCAGTGGCATGGGGTAAAGGGTATGTTTCCAGCCGTCCGGTGGTCGCTTCCACCATTGTAAGCACATAGCGCTTGCCTTGGTGGGTTTGTGGGAGTGTGATATAATCGATCTGCCAGGCCTCCCCGTATTTATATTTCAGCCATCGCCCTCCATGCCACAGGGGCTTTAACCGGGTGGCTTGCTTGATTGCAGTGCATGTTTCACATTCATGGATACCCTGTGCAATAGTGTCCATGGTCAAGTCCACCCCTTGATCATGGGCCCATTTATATGTTGCATCTCTTCTTTGATGGCCTGAGGTGTCATGGGCCCACCAAGCTATAAATAATTCACCCTTATGTTGCCAGTCCAGATCCACCTGAGCCACTTAAATCTTAGCAGCCTGATCCACCTGATGGTTGTTTCAATGTTCCTCAGTGGCCCAACTCCTGGGTACATGAGCATCTACGTGACGTACCCAGACAGCAATATTTTGTCACAGTGAAACAGCCCAGATGGGTTTGCCTCTGCGTTGCCAGTTGTTCTGCTTCCATTGCTGTAACCACCCCCACAGGGCATTTGCCACCATCCATGAGTCAGTATAGAGATAGAGCACTGGCCACTTTTCTCATTCAGCAATGTCTAAAACCATCTGGATGGCTTTAACTTCTGCAAATTGGCTTGATTCACCCTCTCCTTCAGCAGTTTCTATGACTTGTCATACAGGACTCCATACAGCAGCTTTTCACCTCTGATGCTTTCCAACAATATGACAGGACCCATCAGTGAACAGGGCATATTGCTTCTCATTTTCTGGTAGTTTATTATACCGTGGGGCCTTCTCAGCATGCATCACCTCCTCCTCTGGTGATATTCCGAAATCTTTGCCTTCTGGCCAGTCCATGATCACTTCCAAGATTCCTGGGCAACTGGGGTTTCCTATTCGAGCCCATTGTGTAATCAGTGCAACCCACTTACTCCACGTAGCATCAGTTGCATGACGTGTAGAAGGGACCCTCCCTTTGAACATCCAGCCCAGCACTGGTAGTTGGGGTGCCAACAGGAGCTGTGCTTCAATACCAACCACTTCCAAAGCAGCTCAAACCCCTTCATATGCTGCCAATATCTCTTCTTCAGTTGGAGTATAGCAGGCCTCGGATCCTCTGTATCCCCGACTCCAAAACCCTGAGGGTTGACCTCGAGTCTCCCCGGGTGCCTTCTCCCAGAGGCTCCAGGTAGGGCATTCTTCCTGGCTGCGGTGTAGAACACATTTTTTACATCTTGCCCTGCCCGGACTGTCCCAAGGGTACTGCATGAACTATCTCCCATTTAATTTTTTCCAAAGGCTTGTCGTTGCTCAGGGCCCCATTTGAAATCAGTCTTCTTCCACGTCACTTGATAGAGAGGGCTTATGATCAGACTGTAATTTGGAGTATGCATTCTCCAAAAACCCACAACACCCAAGAAAGCTTGTGTTTCCTTTTTGCTAGTTGGTGGAGACATGGCTGTTATTTTGTTAATCACATCCATTGGGATCTGACGATGTCCATCTTGCCATTTTATTCCTAAAAACTGGATCTCCTGTGCAAGTCCCTTGACCTTACTTTGTTTTATGGCAAAACCGGCTTTCAGGAGGATTTGGACTATTTTCTTCCCTTTCTCAAAAACTTCTGCTGTATTGCCACACGCAATAATGTCATCAATATATTGCAGACGTTCTGGAGCTTCACCCTGTTGCAATGCAGTCTGGATCAGTCCATGGCAAATGGTAGGGCTGTGTTTCCACTCCTGGGGCAATCGATTCCAAGTGTACTGGACACCCCTCGAAGTGAAAGGAAACTGTGGCCTGCACTCTGCTGCCAAAGGGATTGAGAAAAACACATTAGCGATATCAGTTGTGGCATACCATTTGGCTGCCTTTGACTCCAGTTCGTGTTGAAGTTTTAGCATGCCCAGCACAGCAGCACTCAGTGGCAGCATGACTTCATTCAGGCCACGATAGTCTACTGTTAGTCTCCACTCTCCATTAGACTTTCTCACTGGCCATATGGGACTGTTGAAGGGTGAGCGAGTATTGCTGATCACTCCTTGGCTCTCCAGTCGACGAATCAGCTCATGGATGGGAATCAGGGAGTCTCGGTTGGTGCGATATTGCTGCTGGTGCACCGTTGTGGTAGTCATCGGGACCTGTTGTTCTTCGACCCTCAGCAACCCCACAACAGAAGGGTCCTCTGAGAGACTTGGCAAAGTAGACAGCTGTTTAATTTCCTCCATCTCCAAGGCAGCTATACCAAAAGCCCACCGGTACCCTTTTGGGCCCTTGAAATACCCTCTCCTGAGGGAGTCTATGCCAAGGATGCACGGAGCCTCTGGGCCAGCCACAATGGGGTGCTTTTGCCACTCATTCCCAGTTAGGCTCACTTCAGCCTCCAATACAGTTAGATGTTGGGTCCCCCGTCACTCCAGAAATACAGATGGGTTCTGCCCCTTTATAGCTTGATGGCATTAGGGTACACTGTGCCCCCGTGTCCACTAGAGCCTTATGCTCCTGTGGGTCTGATGTGCCAGGCCACCGAATCCACAGAGTCCAGTAAACCTGGTTGTCCCTTTCCTCCACCTGGCTGCAGGCAGGGCTCTTCTAGTCCTGGTCATAGTATTTGTTACCCACTTCTTGTACATATGAGTCAGGAGCTCCTTCATTAAAATCAGGAGTAAGATCAGCCCTTCTACTCTGTCTGGGGAGCTGCCCACTGGAAACTGGAGCAGCAATTTTCCTGGAAGAACCCCCTTGTGTGATTGTTTTTCCTTGCAACTCATGTACCCGTAACTCTAGGGTCGAGGTAGATTTTCCATCCCACTTCCTCATGCCTTCTCCGTGGTCACGCAGGTAAAACCATAGGGTGGCCCATGGTGTGTACCATCTATATCCTCTCTCTTGAGCAGAGGAACGCTGACTCCTAATACCTGAGATACTGGTCTGTACAGGTGGGGAGTAGGACATATCCTCTTTGAGTTGCTGGACCTCCTGGGACAGTTTCTCCACAGCCAAGATGAGGGAGGAAGAGATACTTTCTTTGTATTCCCGGAACTGGCTAGCTGCTTCATCCACTGTTGGACCCCGTCTGTCTTTCCAGGTCAGTATTGCCATTGAGTTGGCATACAACTCTGGTGTGCGCCGTACAAAATTCCACCACATGGGTCGTGTGCACCTGATTTCATCTGGGTCTTTGGATAACTGCTTGTTGTCCTGGTCACTATAAATCACCTCCATCACGGCTAATTCCCTCAGGTACTGGATACCTCTCTCCATGGTGGTCCATTTCCTGGAGCAATACCTAACATCTTCCTTGAAGGGATATCTTTCCTTCACACCTGACAGGAGTCACCTCCAGAGGCTGAGGCCTTGTGCCCCTTTTCCAATCGCTTTGTCAATGCCCCCTTCCCTAGAAAGGGATCCCAGATGTTTGGCTTCCTTGCCCTCTAATTCAGGCCACTGGCCCCGTTATCCCAGCATCGGAGCAGCCAGGTGACAACGTGCTCGCCTGGACGACGGCTGAAATCTTTTTGCATATCTGGCAGAGCACTTAGGTATAGGGATCAGGTGGTCTCCGTCTCGTTCACAAGTTCTTCCTCTTCCTCTCCTTGTGATGGCCCTGCTTTTTCATCTTCCTTTTCTAAACGAGCTGACTTCCACTTCCAAGATTTCTTCTTGTGTATAGGGGCAGCTGATACTGACACGGGTTGGTTCCCTGGTTCAACCGCATTACCTGTTGCCGGGCCTGGAGTACCTGCAGTATTTGTCATAGGTGGGGCTGGAGTAGCCACAGTGCCTGTCACAGGGGGGCTGAAGTGACTGCAGTGCCTGTCGCAGAGGGGCTGAAGTGACCGCAGTGCCTGTCGGTTTGTCATCAGATCCAGAGACCTTCTATTCCCCTTGAGGGTTCTGAATAGTGTTGAACAGGGCTCCGTAGGCATGGGCCAGGCCCCAGCACATTGCAGTGGTTTGTGTCTCCCCAGAATGGCCAGGGCCACAGCATACTGTTCCCCAATATTCTACTAATTTTTCAGGATTCTGCACTTGTTCAGGAGTGAAGTTCCAAAACACTGGAGGTGCCCACTGTCCTAGGCATTTGCCCATGCTATCCTACACACCCTGCCACTCGTAACTATCCAGCCTTGGGGCAGATCTCTGGATGGTATTCTTAAATCACTTATTAACCTTAGACAAAACTGAAACCATATTCCCAAGCAATACCAATAGAAGTACCTTAACTACCCAAGGATGTTCAAGATACTGAAAAGTTATTGTAACAAAGGAGGAAAACATTGCAGAAGAAAGTAGCAAAGGTGCCATTCTGTATTTCCTCCCTAAAAAACCTCTCAGAAGAAGAAGTATAATTGCTAATTGTCTCCACGAGGTGGTACCCGAAGTACAGTAATGGCTTCAGTACAAAACTTAGATATCAAATTAAGCTCAAGGTCACTGTTTTAATAATAAATCTCACAGGCAAAACATCACCAATTAAAGCAGAGCACAGCAAACTGCAAAAACCAACACTGATCTTTTAACATGTACAGCAAAAAAATGAGCATGGTGCAGATCAGGTAAACCAATATCGAGAACAGATGAATCAATATCATGGCCCGCAACTATTAACAGATCTAAATTCCTTAATACGCTCTGGTTAATCTGTTATTATCTCAAACTCTTCAAGCCCCATGTTGGGCGCCAAAAAGGACTGTCGTGGTTTAGCTTTAGTTGGCAACTAAGCACCACACAGCCACTTGCTCACCCTCACCCCCTGGTGGGATGGGGGAGAGAATCGGAAGAGCAAAAATAAGAAAACTCGTGAGTTGAGATAAGAACAGTTTAATAATTGGGAAAAAGGGAAAAAAATGTAATTAAAAGGAAAACAACAAAAGAGAGAGAGAGAGGAACAAAACCCAGGAAGAAAACCCCAAGTGATACAACCGCTCACCACCCGCCAACCGAAGCCCAGCCCGTCCCCAAGCAGCGATTGCTACCCCCTGGCCAACTCCCCCCCGTTTATATGCTGAGCATGACGCCATATGGTATGGAATAGCCTTTTGGTCAGTTGGGGTCAGCTGTCCCAGCTGTGCCCCCTCCCAGTTTCTTGTGCAGCTGGCAGAGCACGGGAAGCTGAAAAGTCCTTGACCAGTGTAAACATTACTTAGCAACAACTAAAATATTAGTGTGTTATCAACATTATTCTCATACTAAATCTGAAACACAGCACCATATTAGCTACTAGGAAGAAAATTAACCCTATCCCAGCTGAAACCAGGACAATCTCCAAGGATGGAGACTCCACAACCATTCTGGGCAACCTGTGCCAGTACTTGACCACATTCATAATAAGAAATCTTCTTCATAAGTTTGAGTGGAATTTCTTGAATTTAATTCGTGCTCATTGCCTCTTGTCCTGTCACTGTGCACCACTAAGAGTCTGGCTCTGTCTTGTTTACTACCCCCTATCAAGTCCTTATAAACATGGACAAGATTCCCCATGAACATCCTCTTCTCGAGGCTAAACGGCCCCTCTCAGTCACTTGTATGTCAGATGCTTCAATCCCTTAAATCCCTTCAGTCGTCTTCGTGGCTCTTCACTGGACTCACTCCAGTATGGCTGTGTCTTTCTTGTACTGGAGAACCCAGCAGTGGACACAGCACTCCAGAGGTGGCCTCACCAGTGCTAAACAGAGGGGAAGGATGAACTCCCTCAACTTGCTGGCAGTGTTCTTCCTAATGGCGGCCAGGATGCTCCTGGTCTTCTTTGACGCAAGGATGCATCACTGGCCCATCTCCTGCCTGTTGAGGTCCCTCTGAATAGCAGCACAACCATCTGGTGTATCAACCTTTCCTCCCAATTTTATATCTAAGGGTGCACTCTGTCCCATTGTCCAGCTCATTAATGAAGTTGTTAAACAATATTGACTCAGTACCAACCCCTGGGGTGCTCCACTAGTGGCTGGCCTCCAGCTGGATTTCCTGTCACTGATCACAAGGCTTTCAGACTGGTAGTTTAGCCAGTTTTCAGTCCCCTTAATTGCCTACTTACCTATCCCGTACTTCATCAATTTGTCCATGAGTATGTTATGGGATGCAGCATTGAAATGCTTGCTAAAGTCAAGGTAGACAACATCCAGTGCTCTCCCCTTGTCCACCAAGATAGTAATTTTATGATAGAATGCTATCAGATTGGTTAGGCATGTTTTTCCCTTTGTAAATCTATGCTGACTACTTCCAGTCACCATCTTGCCCTTCATATGTTTGGAAATGGCTTCCAGGGGTATTTGATCCATCACTTTTCTAGAGATTTGAGGTAGGGCTGACTGGCCTGTAGTTCCTGCCCTTCTCGCCTTTCTCAAAGACAGGAGTGACATTTCCTTTCTTCCAGACCTCAGGAGCCTCCTCCAAGCACCATGACCTTTCAAAGATGATTAGCAGCCTTGCAATCATAGAGTCATAGAGTAGTTGGTGTTGGAAGGGACTTTTCAAGGTCATCTAGTCCAATCCCCCTGCCACGAGCAGGGACATCTTCAACTAGATCAGGTTGCTCAGAGCCCTGTCCAACTTCACCTTGAATGTTTCCAGGGATGGGCCATCTCCCACCTCTCTGGGCAACCTGTTCCAGCATTTCATCACCTTCATCATAAAAAACCCCTTCCTTATATCTAGTCTAAATCTACCCTCTTTTAGTTTAAAACCATTACCCCTTTTCCTGTTGCTACTCATCAGGTCCCATGGACTATGTCTATGTCGAGTTTGTTTAAATGCTCCCTAATGTGATCCTCCTCTATCAAGGGTAAGTCTTCCTTGCTCCAGACTTTCCCTCTAATCTCAGTGGCATGGGATTCCTGAAGAAAAATCTTAACAGTAAACACCAAAGTGAAGAAGGGACTAAGTACCTCGGTCTTTTCCAAGCCCTTTGTCACCAGGTCACCTGTCCCATTCAGCAGCAGGACTACATTTCCCCTAGTCTTCCTTTTGCTGCTAATATACCTGTAGAATCCTTTCTTGCCCTTCAAGTCCCTCCCCAGATTCAACTCCAGATAGGCTTTGACTTTCTTAACCCTGTCATTGTGTGCTTGGACAGTATCTCAGGATCCCTGGTCACCTGTTCCTGCTTCCACCTCTTGTACACTTCTTTCTGATGTTTGAGTTTAGTCAGGAGCTCCTTTTTCACCCATGCAGGCCTCCTGCCACTGTTGTGTGGCTTCTTGTGCATGGGGATGGACCATTCTTGAGCATGGAGGACGTGATCCTTGAAAGTCGATCAGCTCTCCAGGACCCCTCATCTCTCCAGGACGGTCTCCCATGGGATGCTTCCAAGCAACTCCCTGAACAGACTAAAATCTGCTCTTCTAAAGTCCCAGATTGTGATCCTGTTATTTGCCTTGTTTCATCTTCTCAGGAGGAATCCTCTCTTTTAAAAAAAAACAAACCACCTCTGTTTGTTTGTTTGTTTGTTTTTAAAGAACTGTATTATATGGGTCCTAAAGTTCAGTTATGCCTGTAATTGTTTGTAAGTATTGGAGGAATATTAACTGTGACAGAAAGTGTCTATTCTTGAACACAGAAAATATAGTGTACTCAGTACTTAGATTGTAGTTTGGCTGGTTCTTGGAAGACTTGTGATGAAATCATATAGCAGGAATACTGAAAAAAATAGTAATAAACTAGGAGAATAGATGCTGTGTTGGAATTAAACATTATTGTTGGCAATGACTTTTAAGTTTATAATAATTCATGTTATCCCCATGTGCAGTACAAGAAAGAAATTTCTGAGGCTTTTAAAGGAAACATAAAAGGTTATTTTACTTCTCATGGATATCAGTCCTTAATAGAAAACAAATTAAAATCACTTGGTACAAAAATCAACATTTAAAATGCATTTCATTTTGTGGTAAATAGAGCAAAGCATGTATGATAAACAAGACCTCTTCTTTTGTAAGCTCTTCAGAACAGGACTGTAGATATATTTAAGGTGATATGAGACCTTGAATATTTTAATGGCAAAATAGAAACTAAAAATAGTAGTAGTAATTAATATTAAACATCCATGTTAAAGCATGAACCTAAGAAAATCTTGAAAACTACAGTGATCTCCTCCAAGCCATTTCCCTGTGCTACACATAGATACCTACACATAACCTGCATTCAATATGTAAACTACATTTATTTATAACTTTTTGCTCAGTTCCAATAACACATGAAGCCCATTTTTCCTTTCCTATGTGTAGGATACTCATACATTCCTGAAGCGTGATGATAGTTCCTGAATTTATTGAAATTACAAGGTTTTATTTAAAAGTATCAATTGTATAATAAAAACTAATTTGCATTAATATAATGAGGTATTTAGTCCAAATTATTCTAGTGAGAGTAGCTATGAAAATTGTTTTGAAGGATTTATTTTCCACTTATGAGTTTCTTTCTTAATGAGGATTACATCCTCAAAGGGGAACAAGTAATTGATAAAAATAGTTTTTTGCCTTTCAGTAATATTTTCACTCCCATTATCTTGTTTTAGAATAAGATGTTAAATCCTTACAATTCGAGACAATGAAATAATAACCATCCCTAAATCCTTACTGTAGGTCAAAGAGTTTTAAATTGTTGGCTACCCGCATTATAAAACTCACCTAACATAGTTGTTCAAGGTCTCACAATTTTCTTTTGTGCTTTGTTCAATTGTATGGAAGCAGTTCTCATTTGATTATATTATACAACGAAAACAAGTCTCTGGATTTGCCACATGCTAGTGGCTTTATTAATATTGTAATAAAGTAATTTACAACCCAGAGATGGGGCTTGGCTACTGCTGAAGAGTCATAAATCCGAAGCAAATACAAAAAGCAGCTGTTTTATGAATGGATGTAATACTTCTTGGGTACATCCATGGACGGTTTTGCCCACATCAGAACTGGAGTGCATACTCTAACTTGTCTGCCATCCACCTGGTACCATGATGATGATAGTAACTGTAATGAACTCAGTGCCCTGCTAGCCTATGCTTAGTTGGATTCAATGGTATCATCCTTATAACCATGGAGCATCATTCACTCCAATCCTACCCTTACACAAACCTGTAGAGCTGAAAATCCGCACTGGTGTAAAACAGCACTTAGTTCCGACGTGAGTTTCTGTGTCCCAGGCACCCAAATCATCTTTTCTGATATGCTCAGAGATAAAAGACCATTTTTAACTGTTTTGTTACGTGATAATATCACAATTATCTTTTCTCCAGTTTTAGTCACCTAGACCATTGTACCTGAAGCCTCCTAGCAACAGACCTATTACAATGAATCAGTTTCTTTTTGATGTGTAGATTGCACACACATATATATAGCTGTATATCTTTTAATGTAAAGGGTGCTCTTGAAGTTGGGCTGAAAATGGACCCAAAGCTCCACAATGAAGTTCATTTTCTCTTCAGGGAGTATTTTCAGACAAAGGCCTTTTGTTTCCATTTGAAATTATACAGACTACAGTGAAGTCATTATGTACGATTACAGTACCCTGCACCAAGAGAAATAGTCTTCAGGAAAAAGGAAGAGCCATGACACAGTCCTGATGATCTTGAATATTGCAGGAAAATGCAATATTGCAGCTTTGAATAAAGCTGGTGGTCAGATAATCAGGAAATGATTGAGTAAAATATTGGTAAGGCATAAAGATTTATAGGAATTTTTTTAAAGTCAATTTTGGATAAACAATTTTACAGGATTTCCTTGATATTTGGAAATATTTGGGGCCCAAAGAACCTGACCAGCACATGTAGACAAGGTCAGGAAGAAAGAAACAGGACTTTTTCTTCATTCTGTTCCTTGTACAGGCTTGGGAACTGTTCCATCAAGGAAAAGAGAATTGCTTACCAATACTTCTGAAGAGATCTGGATGATGGCCCTATCTGACCTTCTGGCAGCAGAACCATCGTCCTGGTATGCATCATCAACAAAGTCAGAAATCTTCCCCAGACTCCCACTACAGCTCTGCTCACATGAGCCTCAGAAACTACAACAGCCTCTATTTTTGATGTGTTCCTTTTCCATGGTCAAATTAGCACTTTTTACTCAAATATTATTGTAATATTAAGGTTATACAGAATCATTTCTGAAGAAAACAAGCATTTATTTTTGGTCACCAACTTTTCTGTTCTGGACTCTACCCATGTAAAATCTTTGTATAAATGGAAAAGCTGTGACTGTTTTCCTTGTGGAATATTGGCCATTTAATGGTGGTGAAACTATTTTTAAACAAGATCCTCTGTCTTAATCTTTTTATCTATTAGAGTCATATTAATCCTTTCTTACAACTGATAATAAACTAAGCAGTCTGTAATTTCCTGCTACATATTCCTAGGACACCTAATAAATTGCTTGCATTGGACTTCTTCCAAAGTTCAGAAATCACTTTCTCCAAAACGGACATTCTAGATGTCTTTAAAATGTTCATTTAACTCTTCACTCTATTTGCCCCTTCCCAGAACTGTATCTACTGTTCCTTCTCAAACTAGATTTCATATGAAGTCTTGCAATTTTTCCAAGGCTACAAAGAAAATAATTCTTAGCAACAAGGTTAATCTGAATTATCCAATAAAATTCTGCATTACAATAACTAAATAACCTATTGAGCCGTACTTAGGTGCCTGCTAATAAAATACTTCCTTGAAAATAGTTTTTCTGAAAAATATACAGTAAATATTTTACACATGTGTGTGTGTATATATATATATGTTATCTAAAAAGGCTGTGAGCATTTGAAGGTCTTTTTGCTGAACTTTCCTGACTTTTAAATGGAAAGCTGAACACTTTTTAAGAATGTGTTTTGAAGTGTGAGGCACTCTCTTTACTTCCTGTTAAAAAGCATTCAGATTTGAAACATTAGTTCAAAAAACATAGCAACATAACAGTATTCTGAATAGTCAATACAGGAAGGCAAAACTTAGGAAGATGTTACTAAGTCAATTTATATTTTTCTAGACTATGCTGTTTAGAACCTGAATTCTTGCAAGAATAGTATGAAACCTTTTTTTTGACCTGAAGGTAGTCTTCCACCTCCAAACTAATCAGAAGGTTGAAAACGTGGACATCATAGCACTTTCTAACACTATGAGTTCAGACAAAAGCGTACTGCCTACTAGGCCATTAATATCATCCCATTTGGGAACATAAGTTTTCTGTGACGGACACATACGTTCCTAGATCATGTACCCATCAAGTGTGATTCCACCTGTCAAAATCATAGGCCAAGGCTAAACAGCCACAGGTAGCTCATAAACTACATGGGAAACATTGTTATCATTTAAAAAAAATTACTTTGCCAAGTTCATATATTCTAATGGTTATTATCTTTAATGGTTATTTTCTTTAGCTAGATGACAATTAATTTAAAAAAGATGTTGCTGTGATGTCTTGGAGCCTAAAGCAAAGCAGAATCTAGGCAAAGAAGCTTTCCTATTTGTATTCTTTAATTAACTAAATTATTTTAGAAGGCTTGACCCCAAATAAATTATTTCTCTAAATACTAACGTTAATTACTTCACAATACCAGATACAATGCAGCACTAAGCCAAATTCATTAGAGGCTTTTATTCTGAATTTCAGATTTGAACAAATTATCTTTCACCTTCTCTTGAGCTAAGACAAAAGAAGCGGTGTTATAATTTATGGTCAATGAAGAAAAAATAAAGCAAAATATGAAAATAATTTCCTTTCTCTTCCTCAGCCTGCACCACCGATCTCATCCAGAATTGTGTTTCTCCTGGGAGGCACCTGCAACTTGCCTTTTAGTACAAGAGCAGAAAACATTCATGTAGAAAAGCTGTAGAAGCCAGGTTCAGCATCCAGCTTGCACTGCTGTATCTGACGTGTTTTACTGGTGAGCTAAACAGCTCGACTGCAAAGACTGAAGAACAGAGGAGGTGGATCAGGAGAGCAGGTACAGGACCTCTCTATCAGGATCTCTCTGTCACAGGCTCTGACCTGTGTAACACCACTGTGGGACGTGATTAAAGAGCAGAGTGAATAGAACAAATTGCACTAGATGCTCCTTTTCAGGCCCTTAGCTTCTTTTCTATATTCACATTACAGTGTGTGGGATTTGAATACTCTGGCTGTAAACCGTTGCCCAGTATTTCCAAACAATCCAAGCTCAAGAACTGGACTCACGCTTTCAGAAAACTAGAGGACTTTCAGGTAGAAGCAGCTATTTTTAAAGCAAATTTTAGAGTTCCAGAGTAGGGTTAGGCTGTCCACATAAATATTGATTATTTTAACCCTTCTGATTTGTGTAAGGAATTTTGTTGATAAATTTCTTTTGAATGTATTAAACAGAAAAAAAATAGTAGAAGGAGGTAGTTGTGCTATTTAAAACATGACTGCCCATTTGAAAAACTAATTTGTCTCTTAAGTACAATACTCTGCTTTGTGCATTGTTCTGTGACTAAGCCTACCTATTTGGTAGCAGAAGTTAGGTACTGATGAACGATTCAAGAAGAAAGGGAGTGAATACACACAAAAAAGAGAAAAGGTAATTATGCTGCAGGGATGAACACTCAGTATTATCCTGGCATTTAAAGAATTTCTTAATGTATAGAGTGGCTAGTCTTTTAGACAACTGCATGCTCCCCAATTTCACAGAATCACAGAGTGGTTGAGGTTGGAAGGGACCACTGGAGGTCATCTTGTCCAACCCCCCTGCTCAAGCAGGGCCACCTAGAGCCAGTTGCCCAGGACCATGTCCAGATGGCTTTTGAATATCTTCAAGGATGGAGACTCCACAACCTCTCTGGGCAACCTGTGCCAGCGCTCGGTCACCCTCACAGTAAAAAAGTGTTTCCTGATGTTCAGACTGAGCCTCCTGTGTTTCAGTTTGTGCCCATTGCCTCTTGGCATGAGTTTGGATTTGTATTGCTCTTTCTTAATATGTTCACTTTTTTGTTGTTGTTCTTTGAATTGATGGTTGAATTTTCAAGCCCATCTTGAATATTGTAAAATTGAAGAGAACTTTTCAGTTTGGTCTAGATGTTTCTTTCTTTAATCTCAACATTAGAGTGTTATTCAGCCAAGAAAACACCCTCCTTTTGATTAGACCTAGTGCATTTTTCTACACTCCTCATGTTCATTCTAAATCCTAACTAATCCATGTTTAAATATTTCTGGGTGAAAGTCACACTTTTACCGAACCAATCCTATTTTAAGGATTTTAAAATGGTGCATAGGTCTTAGCTGGCCTTCAGCAGAAAAGACCTTTGCATTTAGAATGTGTATTTTACACATCGGTAAATTACCAAGATATCCTACCACTGAATATATCACTAGGTGTGAAATCTGTGGTCACCTAAAATCAGTTATTTTTTGCAGTTTCAACTGGGATAAACACGAAGAATTCAAACTAAGTATCTGTGATTTAGTAGCATAAGAGCTATTAACTTTCTGTGGGATTTAGACTTGTAAGTTACAAATATACTTTGAGAAATTTGCCGAGACCTCTATGAAATATACTGTGGCTAGATATAATAAAGTAACTAATTATCAAGTGTAATTTTTTCTGGAATATGAAGTATTCTATAATAAACTACTAATCCAATTGAAAACTGTAATTACTAAAAACTGTTTGCTTCTTCCATCAAATTTCAAATGTCATTAAAGCCCATCTTTGACCTTATACTTTGCTGTCTGATACTTTATTTTTGTCACAGAATGATGGTACAGGCTTATGAAAAGATGACTCATTTTAACAAAAGGAAAATTAAATTAAAAAGTAGGACTTCATACAGTCTTGCTTCCTTAGACTTCAAAGATGAAGTGAAACTGTTTCAAAGCTTTCAGATAGCTAAATTATTCTCACTGCAGTTTTTAATGATTCTTTATCATCTCATCTGTGAGGTTTACATTAGTCATAGCTGGAGACTTAGATGTAGCCATGGTTAGGAACATGGAGTTCTGAGGCTAGTTCTTTAAACATTCAATTCTACCCTAAAATAATTGTTTAGCCTCTTTCTGTGTAGTAGAAAGGCTGCAGTGGGAATCCATTCCACCTATTTTAGGCAGCTGGCATGGGTGGAATGAAAGGATTGCCTCATGTAGTGCCTGTCCCTTCCTGCTGACCTAGAGGGAGTCCAGGAAGCTTGTTTAGATAGGACATGTAGTTACTACAGGTTTAGCATGAGGCACTAATCCCTCACAACTGAAATACCATGTACCTTAATATCTCCAAAGGGTCTCTGGCTATGCTTCTGTAGAGGAAACACATTTTCTCACTTATATTTATCTCCTGTTCTGCTTGCTGTTAGTGGTATAACCTCTGTTGATACCAGCTGTACTGCCTCAAGTCCACAAAAAGCAATGTGGCATTTTTGTCTGCTAAAGGATCAGAGGAATCCAAGTACAAGAGAATAGCATATTTCCCTGAACCTGGCCTGTCACCTTTCTTCCTCCCTGGTTTTGTTGAGTCCAAGGCACGCTTTAGTCATCATGCTGCTTATATAGGGGTTAGAGAATAAATACCTTTTGCTATTCTTTAAGAAACAGAGGATGGATAAAGACAGGGTGAATAAAACACTGTATGTCCTTGTTCTCAAGGAGAAAGTGATCATTCTTTTTGCAGAAAGTAGTGGCTTAGATTGCTTGATATCATATGAAATATGTAACCTGAGTCAGTACTGACTTCCATATAGCCAGTTGTGAAAATAATGCTAATTCAGTACAATTGCAAACCAAGCAGAATGTGGCTAAGCTTGTCCTTCAAATGAAACATTCTGGTATTTATAGTACCACATACTGAAAGCAGAGCAACTTGGGTAACATGAAGGGATATATAAATAACAAAATAATTAATAATATTTTTATATAGATTTTTCAGATATTTTAAATTGTCTGATTTAGTGAGCTAAGCACATAGTATACATCTCTGAATATTGCAATTATTAATAATGTTTGGATTTTTCCCCACAGATTTCAATGGCAAATGAGACAATTTTGATCACTGATCTGACTGACTGCCCAACACAGGTCATGTAGTTGTACAGCTGTACCTCGAGTCCTGCTTCAAACTGGTAACTTCTCATTGGAAACACACCCTTCCAGAAGGATCACGAACCTTGATCCCCAGAATTCAAGTCACATAGAACCACCCAAACATTTTAGCAGACCTTTCCAAACTTGTTAATTATCTTCAGCTTTGATAACATATGAATATGGAACTGAGTCAGTACCCAGTATTTGAGGCTTTGGTCAGGTATGAAAAACAAAACCCAAAACGAGTCAAAATGATATTTTTGCTCCACTTCAGTAAATTTTTACTTTCCGTAAGACTGCAGATATTGGAAATGTGTTCTAGAGTTGAAAATATGGAAAAATAGTCTCCACAGAATATTGCCAGCTCATAATATCATATCATGCAGCCAGATATAATGTGAATTTATAATTACAGTTGCCAGATGACAGTTTCATGTAATAAGAGAAAGTCTGTTTTTTAAAAGCTGGTAGGTTGCTCAGTAATAAACAGAAGACTGCCAGCTGGACAAGGAAAACATTGTCAGAAATATCAAAGTATTTGTAAACAAAATAGGACTAATTAATTGTAAAAGACATACCAATACAAAGTGCTAGCCTCATCTCCCTTTTATCCCTGTACCTTTAATCATAGAATTTAATTTTTCTTCCTTGGCGAAAAAAAATCTGTCATTTTCTATCCTAACTTTTGCAACAGACATGGGTCCAAACTTACTGCCTTAATTAAACAAAAGAAAAGACAAGGTTCTAAAAATTCCTTACATGAATCAAGAAAGTTCTTTGTATCTGTAGCACACACACAAGTCAAAGTAAGCTAAATCTATTTTGCTAACAAAAATTAATTTGCTGCTGACTTCAAACCCTGTAATGACTAATAACTGCAGTAAAACCATAAAATCTGTTCCTTTTTTCATATACTGTAACTTTTTCCACATACTGTAACTTTTTCCACCACTGCAAAACCCAGGGATTTTTGATAACTTTCAAAGACCTGTTAATCTTACCTGTTGCAAAACTGTGATACTCTGATAGTAGATTCTCCATATTTGGAAGATTCCCATGAATATATAAACATTCGGCAGTCCATATTCATAGTTTAGCCATTTTCATATTAAGGTTTTATTCATATTATGCTTTTTTTTTCCTAAAAACTAAAGTTTAAAGTAAAAAAAAATGAAACTCAAAACTGATACACTATCCCTTCAAAATGGCAAATGAAATACAGCAACTGACCCAACCTCAGCACTTTTCAGGTTTTCAGTACACTTTTTAAAATACTCCATATTATCAAAATAACATGGGTTGGGCTCCAGTTTAACCTTTTAGGGTCTTGATCTAACAGCATGCTGTTAGAATGATAAAGCATCAAGAAGTCCTGCAGACATCTGTGGAGCTCTGTAAAGATGCAACAGTCTGTTCACACATTATTAATTGCAGGATGGGTCTCTAAACTAGTTTATCAGGCAGGTTAACTGGCAACAGCAACCACCACAAAACCTCAATTATCAAAACCCTTCTTTCCTGTAGAGATTAAAAGCAGCTGAAAATCTGAAAATTATTTTGCATTACAAGTATGCAAATTGGTAACTAGAGAAAAACTTACAGGTATCAGAAATGAAATTAAAACCTGCATATATTTTTAAATGGCAAAAAATTAATGTTAGCTAGATTATCTATCCTACGGTCACAATCATTCTGCTGTGAGTGAAATTTCTTATAATGAACTCATTTGAAGGTAGCAATGCCTCTGTATAAATCTTGTTCCAGTGGAAAGAAGAAAAGAAGACTCAGAATCGTCATCAGTTGTTCCCAGTTAAAATTCCACACTGTATTTTTTTGACATCAATGCTGTTTCCCAAGACTCTGATGTTGAAGTGAATTAACAACTTGTTTTATTCCCATGTCACGAAGTGTACCATATATCCTGGATTCTCACAATGAGGTCCAAAAATGAAGCAGAAAGATTTTTTTTTTAATAGAAAATGAAATGAAAAAGTATCAGTGCAATTATCAAAGATAACTAAAGAAGGGCTAAAATGAACCAGAGAACTTGACTGAACCAGAAGAACCAGTTGGGAAGTTGGGCTGGTTATATTTAACCTGGATTGCTTATCACTTTCTGTCAAAGAAACAAACTATTATCGTGCTGATGTGGAAAAGTTAAAAAAAAAAAAAAAAAGGCAAGCAAGCACAGCATTATTCCTACCTCTGCAAGGGGAGATTTTTTCCTCCTAGTTCTGTGCTTGGTTTCTTTCTGGGCTTACTGAGAAGAAGAACCTGTGCCAGTGTCATTTTTCCTGAGTGGAGGAAAGCGACTCGCGTGTTGGAGTCCTCTGCCCTGGGACTCAGTGCTCTTTCTGTTACACTGCCTGGAATTTGAAACATGATTAGAATTTTTCTGCAGTTTAAAGCTTTTATAAACATAGACATAGCATGGGAGTGTGCACACATGACCTGCTGCAGCGTGTGTTTGCCATCCTGTATTTATAGGAGAAAAATAGTGCAGTCAGGTGTTAAACATGAGTAGCCGTAGGCAGTATATTCATTTTTCCATATATTCTGTGGAAATGCCGTTGCGGCTGTGAATGCCAGTTACACTATGCCAGGAGCAGAGGAACACTACTGGACTTGCTGTCTGTGGCAGAGGATAATGTTTTATGTATTGTGATCTATCTGCTAAACAAGATGCTTCTTCTGTAAGATGTTTCTCTGTATTTTGTTTCTGCTATTTATTCATGGACAGTATAGACAAATTTGTGGGGGAAACGTCTGTGGAGTTATGTCTGCATGCATTTGCTTCGATAATTAGTCTGGCTTTCAAGAGCTGTGAGCAGGCTGCTGCCTACTCCTGGCGACTGGATCAGTGACAAATCAGCTGTTTAATTTCACTGGACTGTTTAGTATAAAGTGTTTCGTGTGCTACTTAAGTATTTCTGTAAGAAAATGCAAACTGAAATGTAGAAACAATTTTTAAAAAGGAAGAGATGTCATGCTTGTCATCAGACACTAATGTATATCATAAAAAAGAAAACACAAATATATATAATGATGAAATACTAAAATGGGATATAGAGCCAAATGGCTTTTTTTAACCTACGCATACCGCATATTCCTCATCGCATGGGGAGCAGACTTGAAGTCCATGCTGAGTAAGTACATATTTTCCTAGGAAATAAATTCTGACTCCTAGTCACAGTTTGTTGCTTGTTTTCACATCTCTGCTTAAGAGTTATACAGTTACTGTCTGGACGAGCAGCTAAGCTGTTAATTCATCCCAATGGCTCTGCTCTACTAACTGGAGACCTAGGAGCAAGGCAGAAATTTTGCTAGCAGGGAAGCTCATACACCAGGAGACATCTGTGCCTCCTTTTCCTGCTGCAGAGATGAACAGAGCTTTTCTCCTAAAGGGAGGTGGCCTTCTCCAGATCCTTTCTAGCCCCCAGGTGGACCCTTTTCAGGTGACACAGAAGTCCAGAAATCCATCTATTCCCTGACAAAGACTTTGGGTTCATCTTCTTGGTTGCAGACCTAACAATCTTAACATCAATATCTGCACAGGTTTCCTACCAGGAGCTATGGAGCACTATGCTGACTTCTGAAAAATAAAAAGTTTACTTGCCAAAGGATGTGACTCAGAGTTTTAAATGGATTTAAAACAAAGTAAAAGTGACACAGAGCAGGAGGGATTCATGTGGTAAAATGTAGATGGCTACAGCTGAGCTAGTCACAGTGGTCCTTCTTCATTGTCAGAGAAGAGACATGGACCTGTCTGAGCTGGGGTGATCTAAAAGTCTGATTCCTCATGACTTTAAATGATCTGAAAGCAAGCAGCTCAGAAATAAGTGTGTATGTTGTAGTCGTCTAAAGTTAGGCAACGTGAATGTCACCCATTCTGTCCCACTGACATCAACTTCCAGTCTGCTCACCACGAACTTGGACATCTCAGCCTTTCTGAGCTGATGGCTATTTCTATGACAGAGAAGTCCCTCAAAATCCTTCCCTTTTGTAGCTGGCATACAGGAGTTAACAGTCTTCTCCTTCGAAGCAACTTAGTCATCAAAAAACCTATGTCCATCTGGATAGATGAGGCATTTTCTAATTAACAGATTCTCCATTTTTTCTCCAAGAACTTTTATCTGCATCATAGTTTTGACTCCTCCTTGGTCTCTTCTACAAATCCTCTAGATGCAGCTCCATTGTAAACTTGCTAGTTTTCTACTATAAAAAGCACATGGATGGGTAATACAACTTTAATGCAAGATGATACTGAGATTTCCCACTTGGTTATCCATGAGCCAGAAAAAATTTCATACTTGTTAGCAAATATATTTTCTATTTTTGAGTGAGTAGTCTATGGCATAATTAATTCTAAGCAATTTAAATTCCAAATATACCATTGTACATAACATATTTTGCTTTCTTGTCACCTTTCCAATTATCTTTTTATACTTTAGTACTAAAGAAAAATTTTTAGTGTACCTGCCTTACTGGTTCACCTCATGCATTTTCAACCATGGGGAGCACTTACTGATATTAAAATTATTAGGCAGTGTGTGCAATATGTGTTATGAATATTTCAACATTTTTACCACTTTTAAAATAAAAAAGCCAACATTGTAAACCTGTAAAATTTGCTTCTCTTTTATATTTGTATAATACAAACTATTAGAAGCAGTTGCAATCTGTAAAATCTCTTTAGTCCTATAGTTTTTGGCCTACTTGTCATCCACCATTTTTAATATTATGTCAGATTATCTCACATTATTTATCTCCATTATTGAAAATAACTCTGGCAGCACTAAATAATAATTGATGACTAAGAAAATATTTCTCATGACTTAGAACACAGAGGTCCCTTTTTAATACCTCTGCTTAGATAATAAAAGGAGACAAGTCTTAAATTGTTTTCTCTGGTGTCCATTTGTTTGGAAGTTTTCTTTATAAGTACTCCCATGAGGAGCAGTAATGTCTCAGTGCACATAGGTCTTGTCACCATCTTTCCTTTTTACAACCTTTATTTGGAGAGGCTTGTTGGAGCTGGTGTGACTCAAACCTGATGTAATGCCACTTCTCAGGGTTATATAAATATAAATATAAATATAAATATAAATATAAATATAAATATAAATATAAATATACATATCTGAGCTCCATTGCCTTTTAGAGCCAGTGACTCAAGCCCTGCTTCATTCTAGCAAAATACCTCTGTGTTTTCTCCCAACCAGAGCAATGCAGAAAACGTCAGAAAACATGTGCCTCTGAAGATACTACTTTTTGAGAATGTAATGGTGGGAGATCTACCTTCCTCCCAGCAGAGCTCCCCTTTTGGCTTGTGAAACTGGCCATTTGACATAGAAATTGCTCATCAGTGATGGAAAATAACTTGATATCAAGTATTCTTTTTAATCCTATACATTACTTCTATTTCTGTAGTACTTAGGAGCTGTATCCATAAACAGACACCTGCATATGCCAAGCCCTGTACAAACACAGATTTAAAAAGAAAAATCTCTGCCTCCACCCCCAAATTTCTACATCAGCATGAAAGGAAGGGCAACAGATGGGTACAAACAAAGGGATAGTACAGAAACATTGAGGCTCTGTTGCTCAGCAGCATAGACCTCAGTAGAGGTCTAAGCGCATTGGCAGTCTAAATCATGTCAGGCACTTCTAGTGTATAGACATCACAGTAAAGAGAGGATTTGGTGGAGAATAAGTAGGTTTGCAGCTTTTTACATGGAGCTCCTTCCAAGTATGGTGGGTAGAGTAGGAGAAAGCAAGACATTGTCTGACTTGCAAAAGGCTGCAGTCAGTTTAAAACATGTTGGTCAGCATAAGGCTATTCTGCCTCCAACGTTGGGTCAGTAGGGGTAGGATTTTTTCCACCTGCCTCCCTCTAACTAATACGTAGACATGCGGTCTATCCTAGTCACTCAGGCTCCGCCAATAATCAGGAGAGAGAAGCAGGCAACCTTTGGGGGAGATTTATCCCCTCCCAAGTCAGCCATCTGCAATGGATGAGTGGTATCACTTGTTCTGCAGGGGTGCCTGTGATGCCCTTGACAGAGCGTAGGTAGCAACCTCACATATCGAACTGCTAGACAGGTAGAGCTAGGGAGTTTGGCCTACAGATGGAATCTTTAGTCTTGATTTACCAATTAGGCAGTTCAACTTGCTTTTAAATGCTTTAAATTTAAAATTATTTGAACAGTCAGATGGTTGCTCTTTATACTAAGGCTTTTGGCATGCATATCTGTGAAGGTGTACAGAAAGAAATCAAAGTTTTCAGAGGCTTACCTGAAAGGTCTGCTGGTTTCCATAACAGATATTTGAACCTCAAATTCAAAGCATATTACATACATATAAAGCATATTGTTCCTGTTGGAATTATAACGATGAACTATTCAGTGAATTTATGCTCTAGATTTGAAATGTTTAATGCCAGGTAATAAGGGTAATCTAGAATGAAATATCTTTCAAAACAAACAAGCCAGGTTTTCACATTTGATAATATTGTATGTCTAGAGCTTTTCTAATACAGAAGTGACGTAAATATATCAGCCTGTACAATGAAATATTTTAAGTTTGGTCTAAGATACATAAATAGTACCAGAGTTTGCAAAAGCATGTGTAAATCAGATGGTTCAGGATAAAAGCATATTGAGGATTTAACAGGAATTTTTCTGTTCTTGATCAGAAGGCCAAATCTTTTTGAAGGGAGTTAACTGATCTGTCATTATTGAAGTAGCAACAGGGAGAAAGATCCCACTTGCTCTGATCCATCAGCTGACATAAACATTATAAACCACATTTTGTACTGTTATTTGAGAAAAGGCACATATATTTAGCTGGACTTTTTGAAAGAAGAGATGAAATACTTTTATCACGTTATGTTGAGCTGACCTAGATTTTCCCCAGGGCTTGGTCCACTCTGGTGTAGCGGTACTGCTGTCTGCCATTTGCACCTGGTTCTTAGCCACCCAGCCCCAGAGCAGCATACAGCTGCTGGGAGGCAGCAACTCTCTTCTCCAGCAGCAGTGGGTGACTGGGTGAAGCAGAAGCTTTCTGTGCCATGTCTCTGTCCTTCTTGTCATGTCCCTGTCATGTTTCTTTCAGCACAGACAAAATACACTTGGGAAACCAGACTGAACTTGTGAGGGAGATGAGCTATTTGAATTGCGTTCTTATCTTGTGCTGCACTCCTGCCTCATTTCATTTATACTGGTTAATTTAAGATAGCATACCTGGAACAGGGAGGAAGCCACTGAATTTCCATGCCCAGCAAGACAAGGACAGTCTTAGGCAGAGGGTAATTCTTGAGCTGCATTTTGCAACTAAACAGTGCTTCCTATGCTGCAAAGTTATATTTATGGTATCCTCTATAATCTTCCTTAAATAACAGAGAATTTGGAGAAATTTACTGATGTTCCTGGACTGCCTGAAGCTACTGATGAGAAAAGATAAAATGAATGTATTTGTATGTTTCAAAATATCTTCATCAAATCAATTCTGCAAAGGTTTTGCTTCTCGGGAGCACAGCACTCCAACAGAACAACTGTTCCACGGAGAAGAAAATTTTTCACATTTTATCCTTGTTGATATTTCAATTCTATTACATTGGCAGTTGCTAATTGCTAAATAATACAAGTCACTTGTCAGAAGTTTCTATTAGCATGTTATTATCTCTGCTGAAAAAGGGAGATTAGCTTAGCACTTCAGTTACAGGACCTAGGCAGGTTTTCATACAGAAAAACATCAACATGCATAGCACAAAGTTTTCTCCTAAGGCCAGATAAGTATGGGAATTTTCATTTTGACTGTTAATATGAAGTAGCATCAGAATATAGATACAAAGTCCGCAGTGCTGAAACATTAGCTATAAAGTTATCAAATTTATGAATTACAGATATTTCTTTCCTTTTATTTCAAATTAATTTCAAGAGAGTTTTTTGTTTGCTTTTGAAAAAATGTTCACTGATGCAACAAAACCTCTCCATTCTCTGATATTAACTGGTTACTAGATGAAATTAATGTTTGAAATACAATTTGTTGTCAGACTCATAGTATAAAATATTATGTTAGAAGCAGCATGTAATTAAGGTGTTTCTCTTAACAGTAATGAAATATTTCACCAGTCATGAAGTCATAATAAAAACTGTTGTCTGTGCTATTTATTTGGCAAATAGAAAGTTTTCTACTCTTTTTTTCCCATTTTGTAAACATTCAATTACTCTGATCAAAAAAATCTGACTGCAGCACTAGAAAGACACAGTCCTGCCCTGAAGAGTTTATAGTCTAAAAGGCAGAAGACTGCAAAAAGGATTAAAGCACGCAGGTATCTGTGTGATTAAGGCTATGGTTCACGTCTTTAATGATAGTGTCTTCTGTAGATTCCTAACTAGTTGTTAGGTTTTCCTATTTTACTATATGTCCTGAATCTTTTTGACAGCATCTCTCATTTACCTGTTCGTTCTCTACTTCTAACGTAGACTTATTCTCCGCAGTGTATCCCCACCTTTCCAACTCCCTTAACATCCATCTTCCCTACCTTGTCCTGGCTTTTGAACAAAAGAAAATAATAAAATAATGCCATCAGACAGAGACAACACCACCAATCTTGACTCTGAACGTGGAGAGTATTTTTTTTATCTAATAATTCAGAGGAATCACTTTTCTTCATGATAGCCATATTCCATGAAGAACACATGGCTTTGTTTTGGGGCAAAAGATATGGGAAGTAGAGAGGGGCTGCCCATAAAGATGGAGATTGTTCGTAGTCCCCAGGTTATACAGGGGCCAGTCTCTCATTTCCCAGAGACTGAAGGATCTGAAGTTTCCTTCTGGTATGCACTTCTGCAAAAGCAGATCACAGGCAGGCCATCTGATAGTGAGATTACTGCAATGGCATGATAAACTGCTTCTGTTCCCAAGTATGAATGAGAGACAGCCCTCAGAATTGCAAATCCAGCCAGAAATCGTGAGTTTCATACACAGGAGGTTTTATACTTTTTACTGTCATTTTTGTCTGATCTTTATTCAATATCCAAATACATACAGGCTTTTATTTTTAAATTATAGACTGCTTTTTTTCATCAGTTCAGCAACCCAGCTGGAAGAGATTTTCTAGATAGTTCAGCAACCAGCAATTCTCGTTCCTGTGTTCACTGACAGGTAGTCAGAAGAGCTTAGCACTGAAGATAAGATCTCCTTAGTCATTGCAGCTAGTTCTCTGCCCTTGCAGGCAAACAGGACACACAAATCCCCTTCATAAACTTATTTAATTCAATTCTAAACATGTGATAATGTTTTGTCCCCGTTACTCTTTCTGGAAAGTTGTTCCAGACAGGTCACTGGATAGATTTGTTTCAGTAGCTTCAGTGTTAAAAGATACTCATATCCAGTTTATTACCCCCAGTTGTTCTTGTGCAAGCATTGTTCTTTAGCATAAAAGTTTTATTTGCTCTTAGCATTTAACCCAGCATGTATTTATAAGCAGCCATGTATTTTCTTAGCCTGCATTTTGCCAGGCCAAACAAGCAAAGCCTGTCACACTGTCTGATCCCAGCGGTGCTATTTGGCACCTTTTCCAAGTCAGAAGTCACTCTTCTTGAGCATTGGTGACAGGCGTTATGGGCCATACTGAGGACGAAGTGTCACGAGCACCTTCTACAACAGCACTGATGCTTCACTGCCTGTACAGATAATACTGCCTAATGTTGTGTTTTGTTGTTTCACACTGATAGCTTGTTGTTACCTCCCCTCATGATCATTTCCATTCGTTACCTTCTAACTTGCAGCACAAGTTCCTCTTCACTGTCTCCAAATCCTGGATTCATCCCAGCCAACTAGTTTTCTTAGGGGTGTGTGGTCCTTGTGTAGACCATGAAGAGATGTAAGCACTTCCAGTGAGGGTTCAGAACAGAACTGCTCTCTGAAGATGTCTCTTTCTGTCTCTTTTTATTGGCTTCTGGGCAACAGACTTCTTAAGTAGCTGAAGTGAGGTGCCTGAGTTAAAGTGGTCGATACAGATCTGAGTACATGGCACCTGGCCCATTCCCTGTGATCCTTGTCCTTAGGGTCTTCAAGCTCCTGCTGTAAGTGGTGAAGATCCCCCTCGGTATCAACTGTGCCTCTTTGTTTTATGTCACCAGCAAATTTGTCAGCACAAGATGTGCCAGTTTAATTCATGGAAACATTAAAAATTATAAGGCTGAGATCTAATCCACAGCAAAGTCTGCAAGAAATCTGTTTCCATACTCCCTTTCAATACTTACCTACTGCAGCCTCCTCTTAACCTATTTCCTTAATGTCCTCCAGTTTTTTGTCCTATCACATTTGTCTGTTTTCTTAAGTATGAGTATTACTTTTAGTATTCTCCAGACATCTGGGACATCACCCTCCATACAATGGATGTGGAACACCGGCTACCTGAGTAGCACTATCCAGTACCTGTAATTTTGGCCAGCAGTGTGTGAGATGTTTATTTCAGAAGGATGTGCGGAACAGCTGCTCCATCTGCCACCATGCTGGCTGTGCCAGTCATCCACAGAATGATTCCTTATTACAAATTTAAGATCTGCAGTAAAAGACAAAAAGTCTTCATTCTTTAAGTGCCACAAAACAAATCAGGGGAAACAAACTACCAATGTCCTGGGTTTTCCTTTTTGTTAAACATGGTAAACAGTACAGTGTTAGAAAAACCTTGCTGCAGAATCTGCAAGCTGATATGGCAGCTCTTCCAGAGCTTTGGAAGATAGCTATCTTTGATCAAAATTCACTAATGTCTTGGGGTTTTGCTTCTACGTAAGTTGAGATAATTTCCATTCCCATTATCTGTCTTGCTTTTGCCCCCAAATTCAACATCATTATCTGTATTGACAAGTGAAGCAAATGCTCATTTAGTTTTGAGGACCTTCCAAGATTATCTTTAATCTTGACCTTCTCAACAAATTTCTTTTTTCCTTGCTTTATTTTAATTAGAATGGTTGAGAAATGTTTGCTACTATTTCGAATAACCTTTGAAAACTCTGGCAGAGCTTGACTTGCTGTCCTCTTGAACTCTTGAAATATGACTGTTTATTCTAGCATTTCAGTGGGAGGTGAATGCTAACCTCTTCTGAAAATCTAGCTCCAGGAGTGAGTTCCAAGCTCATAAAAATTCTAGCCTAAATCCTTAAGTATTTTCAAAAGCATGCAAGAAATGAAGAAGGTTAATTATCAGTGACTTTCATGTAAGTCATTTAGATATTTTTGAAATTTTTATCCAGGGTATAAAGAGTGTCAGTCATGTAATCTGAATCTTTTGTAGTTAGCTCATTTTGTATACAATGAAGAACCACTCATTTATACCTTCTGTATTTTCAAGTATAAAAAGGCTACAATTTTTCAGAAACAGCTTTCCATATGTCCTTATGATCAGTATCATTTCACTGCACATGTTCCTTATTTACCATTTCACACTTTTGTTTTGAGTTGATATAAAAATTACAACATATCAGCTTGTAACATTTTCACTTGCTGGTTTATCTAAATATTGTCAACGTTTGTTTTATTACGAATTAGTAAAAATTATCGTAGTTTAGAATCAAGAACTGAAAAGATCAAAGCCACCTACTAAATCTTTTTGGGGGTTGCACTAACAATTCTAAGACTGTTCCTTCAAACAAGTTTGAGGCATTTTTTAAAATGAGATACTGTTTCATGATTCTACATTCTGGATTATTACTGGGGAACCAGCTGCAAATGTCCTGTCACTTTTAATACAGACAATATTTTTTACTTCTGTTTCATATATAACCACTGGCAGTAAACCGGAGATTTAAAATGCTTTTTAAAATGAGGTCTCTTGGTATTTCTCATTGAGTATATACACTATGACGATCCTGACAGCTGGATAAACACTAAATAGACTTTTTCCTAAAATACAATAACTTTATAGAAATTAGAAAGTGAGAATCTGACATACTCTCAAGGTTATATAAAGACAAAGCAATTAAATACCAAGACTGTGTACATAGAAGAAAGACTGCCTGTCTCTATACTTTAGACGCAGCCTGCACATACTGGGATGGAGAGCACAAAGGACTATTCTGCCAGTCCCAACACACATGCAGGTGCTACGAATGCTAAAGTGTTACCCTTGTGGTAGGAGCAAATCACTGCAGTTTGGGTCACTGATCCTCCATCCATTGGCATAGAGTACGAATGACACAGAAGAGAAGAAGATTAGTTTGACAGCTTCCATCTTGTCTGGGAGCCAAACTCAGGACTGGAATGGTTATTTTATTAAAAAGTAGTAATCTCTGCACAAACAAATAAAAGTTTCATGTGCAGATCCTTTTTTATTTGACGTTATGTGAATATGACATATTCACTGTGCTGCCTTTGGGAGGTGTCCTGTTATTCCCAAGCAATGGGACATGTTCTGTGTGTGTCCACACTCCTGACACCTCGGTCTGCTTGGTGAAGATACAGCATGCTTGTTCAGCACATGGCCGGAGTGGTTGTCCCTGCTTTGGCTATCCTGTAGTCCTTGTGCCCTGACAACACTGACTCTTTTTAATACACCCTACCCTGAGTGGTCTGCATCACACCCTGTGTGGTGGCACTGGCATGCTCCATGGATGGGGGAGCAAGTCTGACACAACCAGCCCCTTGCCCCTCACTGAGGTCCTTCTGTCTCCTGCTGCGCCTGTGGGCCAGTGCCTGGTTTTGCTTGGACTGGGGTTGTTTGGACCCTCTGCATCTCACAGCACATGGCAGAGATGGGCAGCAACCTGCTGCTGTGCCAAGCCTGGAGTCAGGGATCTCACCCCACTCCTGGAAGGAAGGTGGGGGGTCCCTACCTGTGTGCTCCTCTTTACCCTCCCCAAACTTCCAGATGTCAGTCAAGGCCATGGCCCAACTCCATTTTACCCACACAGAGATGCAGTTTTGGCAGAAGGCCTCAAGTGAATGTTCTGTAGGTATAGGGCAACCAGGCATATCCTCTTATCCAAACCTACCCTCTTTAGTGCAAAGAGGCCACATTCCTAGATCCATGCAAATATCTTGCAATTGCCCAGCAGCTCTAGAACAACTCCTCCTGAGGCACCACTTCCTTGGGCGAGAAGGTCACCATGGTCCTGCGCTGCCCAGTTGCTCTCACTGATTCACATACTCAGATTAAAGTGAAAAAAACTCTTATTGGCTTGGATGTGACCAAAGCACATGAGGCCAACTCTCTCTTTAACTCTAATTGTAGCATTTTGCCAGGTGCAGTAGTCTGGAGCAACAGGGAAGCAGGGATGGCAAGCAAAATACACCATGACCTAGGTATCTTCCATATTAGAGAGGTCAGCTCTGGGAGGCTCATCCTACCTTCAAATCCCCAGATGTGCCAAGCCACCAATAGCTGACAGACAGTGTGAGTTTGGTAACTCACCATCTGCCCACATTAAGCACAATTATGGACTCAGCAGTTCCAAATGACACAACATACCTTTACGGGGAAACCTGGTAGCAAAACAGCTTTAAACAGAAAGTGATTACTGGAGGCTTGATCCTTTGTCTTTTGCATGTAGGGTGTGATGTCTTGTGTCTCAGTGGCTTCGTAGCCGGGATGCTCAAGGAACATGAGCAAGTATTATTATCCAGTCACTGAGTCACATTTGGCTACTGACAGAACAGGAAGATGGTCCAAGTCCAAGGAGGAACTTCTGTATTGAAGACAAAATTGCCTCAGACACAACTGATCTTCCTTTGCCAACAGAACAGTTATTAATTTACCATTAATACCTCTATTTTTAAAAGCAAGGGAAGGGTCTGTAAAGAATATGAGATTTAAACACTCAGAGTGACAACCTGTAGATTATCTCTAATGCCTATGGAATCAGTGACATCTGATGATTTATCCTAGTTGAAAATCTAAATTCTGGTACCTACAAGTAGCCCCATGAACACCACTAAATTCAGTAGTCTCCTCTTTCGTGTGCCTGCACAGGAACTTGAAGTTTGGTACCAGTATAACTATTGGTCTTATTCTTTATTTCATGATCTAAATTTCTAGACATTTACATGTAATTGAAATAAATGTTATTGCCTTTATTGTCCAGTATCATGGAATTGTCTTCCAATATTCTCATTTTATTATTTCAAATTTTTTTAGGGATGCAGAAAGCTTATAATTTTACTCCATTTTTACTCTTTAAGAAATGTAGCTAACAGTTTTTGTGCTCTGAAATAACCATGAAAAGAAACAAAACCAGCAATAGAATAAGTATTTCATTCTTTCTGGTATTTTGCTCTGAAAAACTAATATGAACCACTGGAAAATGTTATAGCGTCTGACCTCACTGAATAGTAATTTACAGTGCAAATATATGTAATTTTCCTTAGGCATAGTAGACTCGGGGGAAAAAAAAAAGGTATGCAGTCCTGCTCTGTAAACACACGAAGAAAACTGCCCCTGAAACTGCTATTCCAATCTCCTTTTTCTTTAACAGCTCTATTTTCATTAAGATTATATTATATTGTTGGGTTTTAATGACTGTCCTGGCAGTCTTATGTGGAGACTTTAAACACTGATAAATATTAATAAATAACTCTTAAAATTAAGATCTCAAAAAGCATAAAATAATTGATTCCTTTTAACAAATGCTTAAGTCTCAGTTCAAAAGGAATAGGCTTATCTTATCTCTCATGTTTTAAGCCATGGTGAGGAATAGATATGTTGGTATCTATGTTGGCAGTCGCTGAGGCGAGCAGCTCCGGTGCCGGCACGACCAGCAGCGGAGCCTCTAGCACGGTGCACAGGGGGGTTCCCGAACCAGGGGAACCTCCAGGGGAGCCGAGAGAGCTGCCAGGAGCCCGCAGCTCGCGTGAGAGCGGCTGACGAGACCTGGGCAGGGCCAGGAGCAACAGCGGCCAAGCCCCGCCATGTGTAAAAGAAGCCCTTAGCGAGCGCTGGGGACTAGGAGCACCGCCAACGGGGCAGGCCAACAGGGCTTGGCGCATCAGCAAGGGCGAGGCACAGCAGTTGGCGCGGCAGGGCGTGCAGGCAGGGCGCTGAAGCTCTGCCAGCTCGACCCAGCAGCAACGCTATCCCCCGGCAGAAAGCCATGGCCTCTCTAAGCTCTGCACCCACCACGACTGACGCAGCTTCCCAGAGCGAGCTCCGGCGGGAGCACGCTGCCAGCCAGGTGCCAGGCTGCAGGGCGCGCCCTGCGCTGCTGCCCGTACCGGAGGGCGGCAGTGAGCAGACCCGTGGGAGGTGCGCCAGGTAGAGGAACTCCTCCGCTTGGTGACAGAGCTCCGGGAGGAGGCGAGTAGGTTGAGGAGTATCAGGGAGTGCGAGAGAGAGACAGACTGCTGGATCGCACCCTACCTTCCCTGGGACAGGCCCGACGGGCAGGCAGGACACGTAGGAGGATTCCCTGTCCTCTCCCCGCCTGGCTGAACACACTGACTTAAGGGATGGGGGGCAATGGCGACGAGTTCCTGCCCGGCGCAGCAGGCGCGTCTCCTCTGCGACTGCCCCACCTGCCCAGGTGCCCTTGCGTAATAGGTATGAGGCTCTGCAAGTGGAACCCAACAATAACGAGGACGATGGTTCATCTAGCTTGGAGGTGTCGCTGAGGTTAAGTCGGCCTACGCCCTGCGTCAAAACTGCTTCCATAAAGAAAATAGATGGGTCATTGTCATAGGAGACTCCCTTCTGAAGGGAACAGAAGGCCCAGTGTGCAGACCAGACCCACTCCTTAGGGAAGTCTGCTGCCTCCCTGGGGCCCGCGTTAAAGATGTGAAGAGAAAACTTCCTACCCTGGTACGGCCCTCAGATTATTATCCATTATTGATTTTTCAGGTAGGCAGCGATGAAGTTGCAACAAGAAGTCCAAGGGCAATCAAGAGAGACTTCAGGGCCTTGGGACGACAGGTTAAGGGATGAGGAGCACGAGTAGTGTTCTCCTCTATCCTTCCAGTTGCAGGGAATGATGAGGGAAGAAACAGGAAGAGCCAGCAGATCAGTCCCTGGCTCTGAGCCTGGTGTCACTGGCAGAATTTGGGGGGTTTTGATCATGGGTCGGACTACACGACTCCAGGCCTGCTGGTGACAGACGGGGTACACTTGTCTCAAAGGGGGAAAAGGATCTTTGCACAGGAGTTAGCAGGGCTCATTGAAAGAGCTTTAAACTAGAGTTGAAGGGGCAAAGGGGTAAAACTGGACTTGCTAGACAGAAGCCTGGGGGTGGCAGGCCAATGTTTGAGGGATGATGTGTTAGCGAGTCCTTCGGTCTGCCGTCTCAGTGGAGGTAGGAGATGGAGATCCATGCAGCAGCAAAGATGCAAAGGTTATGGATGTGTTAGAAACGACAGAAGCGCCTGAGAATGGTCACATAGGAATTAGGGTTTCTTCCCCCAAAAGGTGGCAGGATCAATAGCCCAACTGAAGTGCATCTACAGCAATGCACGCAGCATGGGCAGCAAACAGGAGGAGCTGGAAGCCATTGTGCAGCAGGAAAACTATGATATAGTTGCCATCACAGAAGCATGGTGGGATGACTCACACAACTGGAGTGCTGCAATGGATGGCTATAAAATCTTCAGAAGGGATAGGCAAGGGAGGAGAGGCAGTGGGGTAGCCCTGTATATTAGGGAGTGTTTTGACTGTCTAGAGCTTAATGATAGTGATGATAGGGTTGAATGTTTATGGGTAAGGATGAGGGGGAAGGCCAACAAGGCAGATATCATGGTGGGAGTCTGTTATAGACCACCCAACCAGGATGAAGAGGCAGATGAAATATTCTATAAGCAGCTGGGAGAAGTCTCACAATTGCTAGCCCTTGTTCTTGTGGGGGAGTCCAACTTACCAGATGTCTGCTGGAAACACAATACAGCAGAGAGGAAACAGTCTAGGAGGTTCCTGGAGTGTGTGGCAGATAACTTCCTGACACAGCTGGTGAGTGAGCCACCAAGGGAAGGTGCCCCGCTGGACCTGTTGTTTGCAAACAGAGAAGGACTTGTGGGTGATGTGATGGTTGCAGGCCGCCTTGGGCGTAGTGATCACACAATGATAGAGTTTTCGATTCTTGGAGAAGTAAGGAGGGGGGTCAGCAGAACTGCTGCCTTGGACTTCCGGAGGGCAGACCTTGGCCTGTTAAGGAGCCTGGTTGCCAGAGTCCCTTGGGAGTCAGTCCTGAAGGGCAAAGGAGTCCAGGAAGGCTGGACATTCTTCAAGAGGGAAATCTTAAAGGCGCAGGAGCAGGCTGTCCCCATGTGCTGAAACATGAGCCAGCAGGGAAGAAGACTGGCCTGGCTGAACAGAGAGCTTTGGCTGGAACTCAGGAAAAAAAGGAGAGTTTATGACCTTTGGAAGAAGGGGCAGACCACTCAGGAGGACTACAAGGATGTTGTGCGGTTATGCAAGGAGAAAGTTTGAAGGGCCAAAGCCCAACTAGAACTTAACATGGCTACTGCTGTAAAAGACAATAAAAAATGTTTCTATAAATCTGTTAGCAACAAAAGGAGGGCTAAGGAGAATCTCCATCCTTTATTGGATGCAGGGGGAAACACAGTGACAAAGGATGAGGAAAAGGCTGATGTCCTTAATGCCTTCTTTGCCTCAGTCTTTAATAGTAAGAGCAGTTGTTCTCCGGGTACCCAGCCCCCTGAGCTGGAAGACAGGGACGAGGAACAGGATGAAGCCCCCATAATCCAAGGGGAAATGGTTAGTGACCTGCTATACCACTTAGACACACGCACAAGTCTATGGTGCCGGATGGAATCCACCCAAGGGTACTGAGGGAGCTGGTGGAAGTGCTCACCAAGCCAATTTCCATCCATTATCAGCAGTCCTGGCTAACTGCGGAGGTCGCAGTTGACTGGAGGTTAGCAAGTGTGATGCCCATCTACAAGAAGGGCTGGAAGGAGGATCCGTGGAACTACAGACCTGTCAATCTGACTTTGGTGCTGGGGAAGGTTATGGAGCAGATCATCTTGAGTGCCATCATGCAGCACATACAGGACAACCAGGCGATCAGGCCCAGTCAGCATGGGTTTATGAAAGGCAGAGGTCCTGCTTTACTAACCTGATCTCCTTCTATGACAAGGTGACCCGCTTAGTGGATGAAGGAAAGGCTGTGCATGCTGTCTACCTAGACTTTAGTAAAGCCTTTGACACCGTTTCCCACAGCATTCTCCTGGAGAAACTGGCTGCTCATGGCTTGGATGGGTGCACTCTTCGCTAAGTAAAAAACTGGCCGGATGGCCAGGCCCAAGGAGTTGTGGTGAATGGAGTTAAATCCAGTTGGTGGCCGGTCACAAGTGGTGTTCCACAGGGCTCTGTGTTGGGGCCAGTTCTGTTTAATATCTTTATCAATGATCTGGACGAAGGGATTGAGTGCACCCTCAGTAAGTTTGCAGAAGACACTGAGCTGGGCAGGAGTGTTGATCTGCTTGAGGGGAGGAAGGCTCTGCAGAGGGATCTGGACAGGCTGGATTGATGGGCTGAGGCCAATTGTATGAGGTTCAACAAGGCTAAGTGTTGGGTCCTCAACTTGGTCACAGCAACCTCATGGAACGCTACAGACTTGGGGAAGAGTGGTTAGAAAGCTGCCTGGCAGAAAAGGACCTGGGAGTGTTGGTGGGCAAGATGGATAAATATGAGCCAGCAGTGTGCCCAGGTGGCCAAGAAGGCCAATAGCATCCTGGCTTGCATGAGAAATAGTGTGGCCAGCAGGACTGGGGAAATGATTGTCACCCTGTACTCGTGTTGTGGTTCAACCCCAGCCAGCAACCAAGCACCACCCAGTTGCTCGCTCACCCTCCCCACCCGGTAGGTGGGGGGAGAGAATTGGAAGGGTAAAAGTAAGAAAACTCATGGGTAGAGATAAGAACAGTTTAATGATTGAAATAAAATCAAAATAACAATAATAATGACAACATTAATAATAAATTGTAATGTAAAGGAAAACCATAAAAAGAGAGAGAGAAACAAAACCCAGGAAAAACAAGTGATGCAACTGCTCACCACCCACTGACTGACACCCAGACAGTGCCCAAGCAGTGATCACTGCCCCCCGGCCAACTCCCCCTAGTGTATATACTGAGCATGTCATCATATGGTATGGAATAGCCCTTTGGCCAGTTTGGGTCAGCTGTCCTGGCTATGCTCCCTCCCAGCTTCTTGTGCTCCCTCCTCGCTGGCAGAGCATGGGAAGCTGAAAAGTCCTTGACTTAGTATAAGCACTGCTTACCAACAGCTAAAACATCAGTGTGTTATCACATTATTCTCATGCTAAATCCAAAACACAGCACTATACCAGCTACTAGGAAGAGAATTTATCCCAGCCAAAACCAGGACAACTCGGCACTGGTGAGGTCACACCTCAAATTCTGTGTTCAGTTTTAGGCCCCTCACTACAAGGAAGACATTGAGGTGCTGGAGCGTGTCCAAAGAAAGGCAATGAAGCTGGTGAAGGGTCTGGAGCACAAGTCTGATGAGGAGCAGCTGAGGCAGCTGGGGTTGTTTAGCCTGGAGAAAAGGAGGCTGAGGGGAGACCTTATCGCTCTCTACAACTACCTGAAAGGAGGCTGTAGCGAGGTGGGGGTCAGGCTCTTCTCCCAAGTAACAAGTGATAGGATGAGAGGAAATGGCCTCAAGTTGCGCCAGAGGAGGTTTAGATTGGATGTTAGGAAAAATTTCTTCACCGAAAGAGTTGTCAAGCATTGGAACAGGCTGCCCAGGGAATTGGTGGAGTCACCATCCCTGGAGGTATTTAAAAGACCTGTAGATGTGGTGCTTAGGGACATGGTTTAGTGGTGGGCTTGGCAGTGCTAGGTTAACAGTTGGACTTGATGATCTTAAAGGTCTTTTCCAACCTAAATGATTCTATGATTCTATAATTGAAGGTCTCAGTGTCTGTCCCAGCAGAATGATAGCTCTAGGCTCTTTTGTGTATTTGCTGTGAAATGGTAGTAGGAAGGAAGGAGGACCAGAGGAGAGGTGGCAGGGTCCATGGATCTGCTTTGCTGGGATCACATGAAAGAAATATGGCTGTAGGAGTTAACTGTGAAATACGTTTTCTTACAAGCCTCCTCTCCTTGCCCATGGAGCCCGGCATTCCTCATCTCTAGCTGGCTCTATGCAAGAAACTGGAAAGCACTTTTAGCAAAAATATTACAGTCTGTGGAATTTTTCTTGGTGATCAGATTCATTTTTTCCTGTCACCTCTGCACATTGTTAGTGCTAGGATGCGTCATGACTATGGTGTAGACTTTCAAGATTTACAGAGTTACGTGAAATCTAGTATTGTCTGACTAATAGCCCAATAAAATGTCCCTCTGTTCTTTTCAAACCTAAGGCAGATACTTCCAGTGACCTCCCTCACATTCAGAGCCTATGGCTTAACCTCCATTAGGGTTTTGGGTGGGAACAACAGTGTGGGCTTGAAGGGAATCCCTGAGTGTCCTCATTTCCCACATCTCAAAACTTGTAAAGCAGTTCTGGGCAGTGGGGACTGGATTTCTTTTGGAGGAAACTGAAGGAGAAGCTCCCCTCCCAGATCCATTACGTTCACTGCAACCACAAATGCACATAGATGTAGGAACCAAAGACTGGCCCTTCAACCAGCTTCAGGCTGTATGCTTCGTGACAATGTTTGATCCAGGGCACCAGTCTACCTCTAGCCAGATAATATCCCTGAGCCACAGGTTATGTGGGATTAAGGGGCTCAGCACCACCTCTTTTGGTCTATTAACCCACTCCTTTAATGTAAAATTAGGTGCTTGCATAGACATACCCTGAGTCTCACAGAGATTCCCCTCTTCTTAGAGGAGCCATTATATATATATATATTCTTTTTTATACTGAGTGTAAGCACAGTGACTATCAGCAAAATTGAAATTGTAATCTTTTTTCAACTTCCTAAAAATGCTGTAATGGAAATTTCCATGGAAATTCAATGCTTACAGGGTGTGATTTTCAGTGGGACTCTGTTAATCATTCAATTTTCCAGCAGGACTGATTGATACTGAGTGGGTGGCAATCAAGTAACCTGCCAAGGTCACACACTGAGTCGTTGCTTTCCCTAAAACTGCAGCCCAGCATCCTGCTGACTAGCAGTCCTTCTTTATGTAGGCAGCTTCCATCTGCTAGGAATTAATAGAAATGGCCATATAACTACCAACCACTGAGAAAAATGGAAAAACATTTAATGGTCCCCACATTAATGGTTCTAGTTTTCAGGTGAATACTGAAAAAAAGCAGAAACAATTCTGTTGGCTGGATTACTGAATAATGTTTTCGTCTGTAGTGATTGCAGTCACATTATTTTGTTGGCCAATTTAAGATGTCCAATGCACTTTTAGAGTGCATTCTGAAAGATTTTTTTAAAGATTAATAAGTATTTAGGATTAAAAACATAGCCCTGTGCTCTTCTTATTCATGACCTACTTTGATAAAGATGAATGTTTATGTTGCCCTGTGTTAATTATAATGTGTAGAGGAGTGACATTCTTTTATCTATGGTTCTTGTGATGAAATAATTTCTTGTATTCTTAGTGATGCCTCATCTCCTGCTGCCCAGGTATGCTGTTTTGCTCCGTATGAAGTCTAAATGTGAAGAAAATTATACTTTTGCCATTCAGACCAGAATAACTGAAGTGTTGTTCTTTTTAGTCAGAATTACTGGAAATATTTCATGCCACTTGATTCTTCCTTGTGCTGAGAATCATCAACTAAATGGATGAGAAAAGGGTAGTGAAGCCTGTAAGCATGTTAAGAGAAAATAATTATGAAATGCTTGATTATGTCACTCAGTGGCAGTGTAAGCATACTTTGAAGGTATGTATCAGCCTAAGGTTCCAAAATCAGGGATGGTGTAGAGAAAATGAAATGATCTCTTTCAAAAGTAGAAGAATAACATGAAAATAAAATAAAAAGAACTTGACACAGGTTATAATAGCTAAATTATTTAGATTTTAAAAAAATGTTGCCAGATGGCTTTACAGCATGACAAAACAGAGATCCGAACTCAGAAAACTCACCCATCAACTTAGGAAACATCCTCTACAGTGCACAGAAACACCTATAGATGCAGGACCCATCCCCCCATTATTCATATGCATAGAAAAGATGTAAAAGAAGCCAAAAAAAGATTGTGATCAGAAGCAGTTGCAAGAAGCCCACTACTCCTTGTTCTGGGTCTTTATATGCTGTCATGCTGTGGTGGGTTGACCTTGACTAGACACCAGGTGCCCATCAAACTGCTCTATCACTCCTCTCCTCAGCTGGACAGTGGAGAGAAAATATAATGAAAAGCCCGTGGGTCGAGATAAGGACAGGGAGAGATCACTCAGCAATTACCATCATGGGCAAAACAGACTTGACTTGGGGAAATTAATTTAATTTCTTGCCAATCAAATCAGAGTAGGGTAATGAGAAATAAAACCAAATCTTAAAACACCTTCCTCCCACCCCTCCCTTCTTCCTGGGCTCAACTTCACTCCTGAATTCTCTACCTCCTCCCCCTGACCAGCGCATGGGGACAGGGAGTGGGGATTGCGGTCAGTTCATCACATGCTGTCTCTGCTGCTCCTTCCTCCTCACACTCTTCCCCTGCTCCAGCATGGGGTCCCTGCCACGGGAGACAGTCCTCCACAAAATTCTCCAATGTGGGTCCTTCCCACGGGCTGCAGTTCTTCACAAACTGCTCCAGCGTGGGTCCCCCACGGGGTCACAAGTCCTGCCAGCAAACCTGCTCCAGTGTGGGCTTCCCACGGGGTCACAGCCTCCTTCAGGTGCATCCACCTGCTCTGGCATGGGGTCCTCCCCAGGCTGCAGGTGGAGATCTGCTCCACCGTTAACTCCATGGGCTGCAGGGCACAGCCTGCCTCACCATGGTCTTCACAAAGGGCTGCAGCCTGGGAATCTCCGCTCCGGCACCTCCTCCCCTCCTTCTTCACTGACCTTGGTGTCTGCAGGGCTGTTCCTCTCACTCCTCTCTCTGGCTGCTGTTGCACAGCAGTTTTTCCCCTTCTTAAATATGTTATCACAGAGGCGCTACCACCGTCTCTGATGGGCTTGGCCTTGGCCAGCAGCGGGTCCATCTTGGAGCCAGCTGGCATTGGCTTTATTGGACATGGGGGAAGCTGCTGGCAGCTTCTCACAGAAGCCACCCCTGTAGCCGCCCCGCTACCAAACCTGGCCACGCAAACCCAATACACATGCTCACACTTTGCATTGCAAGGGGAACAGTCCATCTTGGGGGTGGTGTTTGAGAGTCCCTCAAACCTAGAAAACCTGCAGCCTTACTCAGAGACATGCCTCTCGGTCAGGTTCGGGTAGCACTGCCGCAGCCCATCGCCGCAGGCGAGTCAGTCACTGACCTGTGTACCTACTGGAGGATCTCTGCTCTGAGGTTACTTTGCTTTTTCTGATAAACCTGTGGACCTGCGAACCAGATGGTGGAAATACCAGTCATTTCCATGAAACCAACCTGTCACCCAGTGAAAAACAACTGCAGAAGAGAATGTTCAAAGATAAAACATATTTTTATATTCTGCTTTAATTCATGCACTTGTCCATTTAAATGACATTGACAAGACCATAAGAATTGCTTTGTGGGAAGGAAAAGCTTTCTCCTTGTTAAAAAACCAGTTTGGTTCAAGCATAGAATAAAGAAAGTGGACACTTTAAGTCTTTAAATATTCATATTATTTTTACCTATGTGATCTAAAAAGATTATTTCAATTAATTTATTTTTTGCCTTGATTAATTAAAGGCAATGCTTTCAAATGCAAATATGCAAGTAAACAATGTATCTCCTAGTGAAATCACCAAAATATGTTAGGACCACTAATTCAGGCAATGATCTTTGGAACTGCTGACTATAAAATGTCTGTCTGCCTGATATTCAAATCACTGTACTGTGCAATCACATAAAAAGCATTCACAAAGTGACAAGTTGTGCCTGACTGGTTTTGAACATCTGCCTGATAAGCAAATCCTTATTAATCTTAAGCATCTCTTTTTGCAGTGTTCTGCTGTTTTAAATCCAAATCACCAAGAGATATTTCCTCAGAACAAGCATTTTAAGTAAGTATGATGTCACATAGTATGTGATGACTAACGTCTCTTTTGCTCCAGAACAAGAACTAAGGATTTTCTTGTTACTCCAAACAATCTCTAACAATTGCTGTAATTTAAAAATATACTACATTGTATCATTGAAACAGGTTATTTAATGTTAGATCTTATGTTGACACTTTGTTATCAATCACTCTTGAAGTTTTTTATGCATATACTTAAGGAGAATTCTTATGTATAGAACAGGGTTTTCACAATTCAAGACACATTCTGTAAATGACATTGTCGCTTTAGAAACTCCACTATAGACCAACCAAAATTAAGAAGAATATGGTAATCCTAGCTGTGAAGGAAAACCTACATATATTTCAGACTAGGGTCATCTAAGGGATCTTTCAGACATCACAGTGAGGTGTTCCTAAACAGCCATGAATGCATGCAGTTTTACCCGTTTCCGCTAAAAGTAGTTAACCATCTGAGAGACGATCTTCTCAGGAAGATGAAAAACTAGAAACAGACTTTTTTTTCCACAAGCCTCTCCGTGTTGGGCTGCCTAGCAGTACAGGAACTGCAGGGATCCCTCTAGCTCCAAAGCTGGAGAGAGGGATCGATAAAGCTGCTTTACCAGGAAATCTTTGCACCTGGTGTGAAGGGCCATGCATTCCCCTTGCCATTCACATCGGTGCTTCAGCTGCTGAAGGTCTGGGGTGGTTTCAACTCATTTGCTGTGTTGCTGCATTCAGAACTGTTTTGTGTGGACAAAGAGCAGATTTAGATGCCTCAGAGAAAAGCAAAAGTGAAGGGGCCAAGAATTTTAGATGCTGTCTGGGAATATCTTGCTCGCCATCTGCAGCCTAAACAATTCAAAAAACAGCCTGTCTAGTGCATGGTGTGCTTTGCTGCAATGGGGTATCTAAATCTATAACAGGATGTTTTACAGTGTTTACTGGAGCCTTTGTTTCCTCCTCATATAAATAGATAAACTAAAAACTGATCCTATCAAGGAAGTACAGATAATTTATTCATTAATATAGCCAATAAATAGGAATAAGGACGTGCAGAGAGCTATTAATGAGACTATCATCCCCTAAAAGTATTTCAAGAGAGGAAAAGAAAAGTAGCCTGTTGGTGTGTGTGGACATCATAATCCCCTCAAAACAAGAAGATCAAAACTGCCAACGAGAAGCAGAAGGTCTGTTTGAAGTTACTTTTTTCACTGGAGAACTCTGATACAGGTCTTGCATCACGGTTACAAGACTAGTAGCCTTATAAATCTAGGGTCAGTTAGATCATTTACCAAACACCTAGTTGTTAGGTACAGCCTAATGGGATGCTTGTAAGTGTACCTGAAAGTGCATTATTGTTAACGCAGTAGATAATGTTCAAAAACAGTTTAAATGAACCAACTTGCTTGAAAAAGACATTTTCAGATTCTGAAATCTTTCCAGAGCTTTGTTCCTTCAAAGACAATAGCTGGCAGGCTGCCTAAAAGAGTGAATGTGATAAAGAGAAAACTATTATATCTGGCACTTCTTTTGCAGGAAACTGTAACTCCTGTGTCTCATTTTTCTGCTCTGCTTGATAATGTAATAATTCTCATGAAAGGAATACACGGAAATATAATGAAAAATGATATGATTGTGCAGTGAAAGATAAAGCTATTTGAAATTCCGTGGGTTCAAAGTACTGCACTGTGCTTTAGTTGTGTGGCCGTCTGTTGAAGTCAACAGGACTCATTTGCCTCCAGATATTCACACTACCTTGAAAATTGAGTTGAGTTCAGTTGAGTCTCAGTCTCTGTCTACCTGGACATATCTCTAGGTGAGTCATTTCAGGCTCTGTGCGTGCATGGGGCAAGTGCCACAGAACTGCATCTAAATTTTACTTCTAATCACAGGCAAAGCCCATTCAGGAGGTGTGGGGGTGATACTCCAGCGTTAACAGTTCAACTCCTCTTTCCTGTTCCACAATAAATTTCTGCCGCACCTGATTCTCTTTTAAAAATATGAAATATGAAAATATACAAAATGTTTCTAAATAATAAAAAAGTACAATCTGCAACTGATATTGGGATATTATTATTAATGCTGTTGTTATCAGTCAATCAACTACAGGCAAACCGCAGGTTTACTTGTAGACATTCCTGGGAAATAATTCATTCAAGACTTAATCCGAATTGTACCAACTTCATCAGCAGTTTTTTATTGACTACAGTAGTCAGCTTTTTGACAAACCCTTAACATCTCCCATTAGATGAGTACGTTGAGAATTTGATGTACCTGATTTATTAAAATAAGCACTGAGCAATTTTTCTTATGCGGTATCAGCAAGTAGCATTCAAATCTGGAAAATAACATCAAGTGTCAGAATATCTCTGTTTCTCAAAACACGGAAGCATTTGGAAACACTTGAAAGCCTCCGTACTAATGAGGGCAGAGTGCTCTTTGCAGGCAAAGCGTCACCGCTGGGGACTCAGCCTCCTGCGTGCTCCGCAGTGGGATGTGCTGCCCAGTCTCTTCCCGTGGGTAAATAAAATTCTCCCGCTGGGTTGCAGGGCTGTGCGATGAATAATGTGCTGCGGAGTCAGAGAGAAACAGAAGGAAATCTAAGACCTGCAGACTACTCCTGCCATAACGGAGCACAAGACCCAAGTTCAGGTGTCCAGGGTTGATTTCTATTTAGACACATCCTCAGAGCACTCAGAATACACAGCAGCCTCAGGGCAAAGCCCGTCAAAACAAGTGCTATCTGCCACTGAACCCAAATATTGCTCTTCAGGAGATAAACCAAGTGTCTGTATTTTTGTGACATAATAGCTACTAGATTCATTTTAAGCTAATCTGGCAAGTTCCGAAAACAATAACAAGAGGAAAAGATCAAAGTCATTTAAAGGTATTGCTGAACCCATAAATAACGGTTTCTTGTACAGAGAGATGACATTTGGGGACTGAGATACAAAGATCAAATCAGCATCAATAATATATGACCCCAAGGAGCAACAACTCAAGAACTTATCCTTGAGGGACCGCTTCAAGGCTATAAGCAGCTTCAGATCACTGGTCTTTACAAAATAGTTATTTTATGTGGACCTGATGAATAACACTTCAGCCAGGCTAAGGCCAGCTCTGGTGCATGCTTATTCTATTACTTTCAGCTATGCTGGCAAAAGTGATGCTTAAATATCAAATAAAGAAATATATTTTTCTATGAACATCTGTTATCTTAGGATGAAGAAATGTCAGTCATGCGAACAGTGGCAAAGATAATGCAATGCGGAGATGTAAGTCAAAATATTGGAACATTAAAATTGCATTAGTAATTGTATTAGCAGTACAATAAGTTATGATATGGAAGCACTTTACAGCTGTCACTAGAAAAGAGAGAGAGAAATCATTGCAACAGAGACAACAGGCTGACCCGGGACAGCACATCCATCAGCATCAGCTGGACAAGTAAATAGGACAACTGGGAAATGACAGTTATATGAACAACTTTTACTTTTAAGGCTTAAGGATAAAGAAATTTTCTAGTTTGTAAAGTTAGATAGAGGTTTTTTAAAAATCCTCCTTACTTCAGAGAAAAGGTAAATACACTGTATGTTAATGACTAGAAGTTACAAAAAAATTCTCATTGAATAAGGAGCTCTTAGTCATAAAATGAGTAAGAGTGGTGGAATCCAGCTTCATGTAATGCAGTGGAATCAGCCTAAAAAAATATAATTCACAGTTTCATTAGAAGTATAATGAAATGAGAGCTTGCAGATCAAACAAACTCATCATTAAAAGCTGTGAATCAAAGAAGCATTAAAGCACAGGCATATTTGACATCTGATACAGATATCAAAATTGGTATTGGGCTAATTAAAATATTCACTAGAATACAGAATCTTTTAGATTTAAAAATGTTATCATAAGCTGCCAAAAATAAAGATTTAAAAGGCTGATAAAGCAATTCCCTAAATGACTTAAATCCCTCACTCTTTCCTTGTAGGGTTTTGGGGTTTACTTCAAACCCAGCATAGCGTTTAGAACAGAATAATGAGAAGTTGCATGGAAGAAGATGCTTATTCCAAAGACTGGTTTCAGAGAATCATGAAGTGGTAGAGGTTGGAAGGGACCTCTTGAGATCATCTAGTCCACCCCCCCCTGCTCAAGCAGAGTCAGCTAGACTAGGTTGCCCAGGACTGTGTCCAGTTGGGTTTTGAATATCTCCACTGATGGAGACTGCACAACCTCTCTGGACAACCTGTTCCAGTGTTTAATCACCCTCATAGTAAAAAAAAGTGTTTTCTTGTATTCAGATGGAATTTAATGTGTTGTAATTTGTGTCCATTACCTCTTGTCCTGTCACTGGGCACTACTGAACAGATTCTAGCTCCTCATCTGAATCCTTCCAACAGGTATCAGTACACATTGATAAGATTCCCCCTAGCCTTCTCCTCTCCAGGTTTCCTTTTAACCTCAGCAGAAAAAAATATTTTTCATAATTCAGCAGGGCATTGGGTAAATCTTACAAAAAATTCTGGAGTTAAAATACTTGGAAATTGTGGCCCCTGCTCCAGCTTTTTAAACCAAGTGGGATTCCCAGAGATTTTTCCATCACAGATTTTATGGGGCATTTTGAGAAACCTTGGAGAGACTTTCTGCTCTTGGGTCTTTAATTGTAATAAGTTGCTAATGGAAAGCTGTGAGCATAGTTAACTTCAAAAGGTTTGTTTTCCTTTGCTGAAGGGAGAATCCTAAATAGTGTCTCTTTGTAGTGCTGTGTCTGTCAGCAAAGAAACATTCTACCCTGAAATCCTTACACAGATCTAAATACATAAGGCTATAAATAAATGAGGTTATAAGCTAATTTACCAGAGGGGCCATAGTTTGGCCTTTAATTATACTCCCACAAAAAAATTCTGGTATCAATCAATTGAAAGCAAAAATGGATGCTGCCCTGTATAATATGAAGGCACAATTTACCTTTTGTTCTGTAGATCACAGACTGGGAGTTGTACCGTGTCTAAATTCTAACAATTATGTCCTCAAATAATTGTGCTTGAAAAGTGATATGTGCAATTAATTTCAAGCCTTGTAGATCTTTTGGATCCACGTGGCCCTGAGCTGAACCAGCTCATAGCTCACAGGAGAACTGACAGAGGGAACGCTGTCCACGGGGCCCCAGCCCCTCTCCAGAGGATCCCGTATCGCAAGGATCCCCCTTGCAGTTGACCAGGCTCAAAGAAAGTATGTAGACAAGGGTCCTCTACTGCAAAGTGTTGTGTGGGGGGGTCATGTCCAAAAAAGGTGATGTAATACCCCTGAACCCTTATATCATTTTGGAGTTGCCTTGGACGCCACCAAAAGACAACCGTTCAGGGTCCTTTTAGTAAGTAGTAGTTCACTGTCACTTGAAATTAGTCTTGATTTGCAGATTGAAAAACTGTAGGAAAAAATGAAGTATACTAGGCTTCTTTAGTGATCAGAAAGCAATTAATATTCTACAGATCCCAGTGCTGGAAACACATACTGTGTTTTCTCTGCTTTCAGAAGAAAGAAAAAAAATGTGAACATCCTGAGGAAAATATTAAGCAATATGTGGTACGTTGCCAGGCATGCTGGAAATACCCTTTTGTTGGAGAGGTTACCTGGCAGTTTATTCAGCTGCTTTGCTGGCAGGAAGAATGCAATGGTGATATTTCAAACTGGCTGAAAAACAGTCAGAGCAGTTTCACATAGCTGAGTATTCAAAATGAGATAATAGAATTCTTGGCATTTAAATCTGTGAGCATATTGGTTGTTTTTATTTTTAACTGCATTATTAGGTGTTCATTGTAATTTTGAAATCTATGTTTTGCTGAAGTAAACAGTGACATTAAGACCCTTCCAACAAAATACTCAATGAATGGTTTAATTTCTTTAAAATCAAACTTCATACTTCTGTACCTGATTTGTCCATCTGAGTCACATTTTAAAAGTAGCTATCAGAGCATTTGAGTGAAGGTGCTCTCAGTTTAGCTAAAAGTGATAATTATAATGAAGGTAAGACACCCAAAGCTAATAATTCTCAGAAACAAAGAAGAAGAAGAAGAAGAAGAAGATCTATTTTGGATGAAATGAAAGACTTAGGAACACTGAATACATTCTTTTGTATACCTACGCACTCGCTGGTTTAGAAAAGGCAGCAAACAGTTTAATAAGTAGCAGAAATAGCACACAGTCACTTAGTACATTAAATATAATGTCTACTCAGTGTGAATATAGTTTGCATCAACTGCAGACATACCAGGGAAGATTATTCACGGAATAGAAATCACATTAATTAAATGTGAAGATGATACCAAACTCGGAACTTTTCTTAATATTAGGGAAGAAAGCAAAAATGACATGAGAATACAGAAGTATTAATATGTTCAGTAAATGAGAATTCAGAATACCTATTAGAGAAAGGCAAGCTAACAGATCTGCTTGAAAATCATCTGTGATAATCGATATGAGAGAAACATGAAAAGCAGAGGAAACAGTGGGCATCAAATGATATGTTCATTTGTAACATGATACAGCAAGAAAATAGAGGAAGACTGCCTGTGCAGCTGCATTAAGCCTGCATTAAGCTGGTGATGGTCTCATGCTACACAGCTCTAGCAGCGCAGTTCCTGAAATATTGCTTTTATTTCAGAGGCTCTCTTTAAATGAAGGGAGTAAAAAAACTGAAAAGGAGTTCAGAAACAACTGTGAGGAAGGACTGCTCCAACAGAAGCTGCTGAAAGACTTCCCTATGCTCATTCTGGTCAGGCGATTACCGAAGAAGAGTCTGCAGTGCTGTGTTAGGTCATGGCTCAGCACAGTAAAGCAATGTATGATCATTATAAGATAGGTGTGTACCTGTGCACGTGGTTTTATGAGGGCTACAGCTGGCTGTATCTGGAAAACACATCTTTTGGATCTTGCATAATATTAATTCCTTTTCCATTCCCATGTGCCTGACACAGCTAGTAGTTTCACCAAGCTAGACAGCTGGATGTGGCATGTGATGCTGCAGAACTGGAAAGAGGGTAGGACCCAGCACCTCTGGTGGGAGAGTGTAAGGAAGGCGTCAAAGACTGTGTGAGATGTAACAGGTCTGCCGAGAGGTATAGGAGGCCTCACTACAGACCGCTTAACTTAGTGAGACCAGATTTCATCTGATGAGGGGCACGACTCGTGCACTGAATTATAAAAACTAAGCTGGGGTTGAAGCAGGATCTGAGGTTTTCTACCCTGGTAAATCCTCGGTTCTCTGAGCACTGGGAAGCACTCTGGGCTCTCTAAGGAAGGTGAAGGTTTTTTTCAAATGGACATCTGAGGACAAAGAGACGTAATAAATATGAAAAGGAAAATATATGTTGGGAAGCCAAAACTGCAATCTAATACATTGTAGACGTGACTGAAAAAAACAGTTTGAGATTTCCAAACCATCTGGAGAGAGCAGATGCAGAGATACAAATGGACCATATGGAACCAGTTTGAAATGAGATTTTTGAATGCCGTTGATAATCTTTGAAGTCCAGATTTAATGTCAATACCTAGTGTTTGTAAAATGATCATCCTGCTTCATCGCTGTTACCTTTATTGTCGGTATCGGTATAGTAAGATTCTGATTCAGCATGATGGTTAAACACACGTGGGATAGTGAGCCCAAAGTCCAATCTTAATACTCCAAGTACTTAAGTATGTACTTGAATATCGTTAAAGTCAATGTCATGTTTTATAGTCAAGTACTTTGGACCTTAATACAGTTTAATGACAATTCCAAAACATTTCAAAGTCTAATCTTGGTGATCCCTAAAACTAGGTTTCAGTCCCTAATTTTGCTACTCTGGTTCCATAAAATCTCTTGATCTTTATCAGAAGAAAGACTACTTGGAAAATAAATCTGGTAGTCTTGGGAATAAAAGACAGGACAGACGGCTGTGTTCTGTTAAAATACAGGAATGCATGCAGAAAGGAAAGTATCTGAGGTTCCTTTTATGTAGGTCAAAATATAATTACAAAATTTCAGGTAATAATTTAATGTATTTTAGGTTAGAAAGCCACACTGCAAATGATCTGTCTGGATCTCTTTTATTTTATTCTTTTGTAGCAACAGGTGAACTATCTGCATGCCTTCAAGTGAACGGGTTAATCCAAGGGTTATCTGTACTCCAGCCTCTCCCTCTTCTGTACAGAGGAGAGGGAAAATTACAAGGTTACAAATTTTACAGTCCTCTGTGGTATGTTGAGGGAGAATAGCAAATGCCAGCCAGATCTGCCCAGGACATGCGGCTACTGAAAGAAAACCTCAGAAAAGTGGTGAAAAGGTCTGCTTTGGAAAATTGCAGCCACTGTTAGAGTGGCTGTTCAGATTATTTTTCCCACTAAACACTGTTCAGATTATTTTTCCCACTAAACACTTATGACTCTTTCTAACCTTGTTGTAACAGCAAGCTGAACATGAGTCAGCAGTGTGCCGCTGCAAGCGACAAAGGCAAGTAGGATCTGGGGCTGCATTGCAGGGGCCTTGCTAGCAGAGATAGAGACATGATAGACACTCCACTTGGCACTTGTCAGGCTGCACCTGGAGTACTGTGTCCAGTTCTGGTCCCCACAATTCAAAAAAGAAGCGGACAGACTGGAGAGGGTCCAAAGGAGGGCCACAAAGATGATCAAGGGGCTGGAGAACCTGCCCTATGAGATCTTTTCTCCCTGGAGAAGAGAAGGCTTGGATGGCTAAAAGGAGATGGAGGTTATCTCTTCACAAAGAGCCACATGGAGCAGACAAGAGGCAAAGGGTACAAGTTGTACCAGGGGAGCTTTCATCTCAATATAAGAAAAAAATTTTTTACAGTGAGAAGAATCGTTCACTGGAACAACCTCCCCAGGGACATGGTAGAGTCCCCATCACTGGAGGTTCTCAAGATGCAATTGGACAGCATCCTGGATAATCTCATCTAGGCTCCCTTTCCCACAAAAGTTTGGAGCAGGTGGTCTTTCGAGGTCCCTTTCAACCTGGGCCATTCTATGATTCTAACCTAGTTTAGAAAAACTGGGCTAGGTAACAGCCAATGCTGTTTTGGGGCAACCTCTTGAATGCGATTAAGTACCATCTTAGGAAATCACTGTGAAGAGTACCTTTGACAAGCATACATTGAATTAAGTAAGATTCAAACATAATTAGTTTTCACTGAATCCAGATGGGTGGTTTATGTAGCTAACATTAAGTACATTTTCTTGACTGGGACCTTTCCACAGAAATAAATTACACTATTTATTCATCTCAGTTTTCCAGTAACAGAAAGAGCAAAATAGACCAAAGTTGAAATCTTCAGCCCAGCTTCAGACAGTTGTGATGGTCATGTTATTTAAAGTGACCTAGGAACGTAGAAGACCAAGTATCATTGCAGAAGACCTAGGTATGAACTTGCAAATCAGAACTGGGAGGAAAGAGTTGCATTTCATTTAAGGACTTTAGCTTAGAGTTCTGGCTTTTTCTCATTGTTTGGGAAGAACGCTGCCTACCTTGGACTTTTCGGGGTATAAATAATGCAGGGAATTACATTTGCTGTCCATAAACAGTGGAAATAAAATCTAAAGATCGATCCTGGTGGACATAAGTATTTCTAAAAGTATAGTTTTGATTAGTTTAAAATAATTTTGAAATAGTATGAAATATATCATACTAATTTTTTTTTTTTTACAGTTCTAGAAGGAATTACACACTGAAGTAGAGCATGTGAGTACAGACTACACATATTACTAGAGATACTGTTTTTGAATGACGAATATTCAAAGTTGCCCTGTGTTATTTGTTTAAAATTGGTTAATTGCTTTTTGCATAAGTTGCTAACTAAACAGCAAAATGAAGAGGCATGGATATGCCTCAGTTTACAACAGATTGATTCTGTACTAACCTTTCAAAAGGGTAGACCTAAAAAAATATCTATTGAAAGAAAATGTGGACGATTTCTCTACTAGGCTGCCCTTTGGTAACCATGGAAACTGCAGACTTGCCCAGGACATAAAAGAGAACTATATTGCATTGGACACATTTATTTGTTTAGATTTGAAGTTTTACAGCAATGAAAGTCGTATAACATTGTACGGTGGTTCTTTGTCAGGACCGTGACCTCCACACTGCAGCAATACTCCTTGGAAATAAGAAACTCTGTAAATCTCTGGTGATCTGGTACAACAACAGCTGTTATTGCTGTCAGGTCTGTGTTCCTGTGAAGCAGAAAATCATTACTGATCAATAAATCAGTCTTCTAAGGAAATATTGGAAGATGACGGCATCATCTCTCACTCTTCCATCCTTGCAGTGAGGAGAGATACAGGGAACACAGGGGCTGCCCCAGCAGCGTCTCATCCCTGCAGATACGCACAAGAGAAGTAGCCCTCGAGCACTCACCCCCTCTTTATGAAAATGGTATGTTGCATTCAAGAATTATTAGCTCATAAAGATGGCCCAGATCCCTGCTGTCTGGAGACACGGAGTCACATCTATGCTATAGGTACTACTATGATACCCAACAATTCTGTTTTGCTTCAAGGTAAAGATGATGGAAAGTGCAAGGTAGTAAAGAACTGGCCAGCTGAAACTTGAAATGATAAGGAGGTTGTTCCTAAAGAAGGGAAGACAAATTTAAAAGGAAAGGAATTTTAAAACAGTTTTGTCTGAGAATTGTTCACTGCAGCATTCAGTGATGAGGCAGTTGCACAGATGTTTTTCCCAAATAACTCCATAACAAGAAGGGATACTATTTTAATTGCCAATTTTGTCCAATGTCATTCGGAAAAGATACTTAAAACGTAAAATGGTGATACATTTTAATTAGAAAGACTTTTAAGAGTTTTGAGTTAACTGTTGTTTATACATATACACCCCACAATTAGAATATTAGCTATAATGAACATTCACCCCCCAAATCCTGAATATACTAAGGGTTATTGAAATGTACTGAGGGTTAGCTTTTAGAATGAAAATTTTATTTTTCTCCTTAATTTAACTTAAACAATTTTTGAATGTACTTTGGAGAGAATAATATTTATTCCCTGGTGACTAAATGTGACTAGCTGCTGCTCTACAGGTTTTTAATCAAACCTGTGCCCTATGCATTGCAGATCAATGTAATGCATTGTACAAACCAAAGGTATTCTGAACTGGAGACACTGCTGGGTTTATTGGAAGCATTCCCTACTGCTTTAGGCACCACATGGCCAGTTGAGCTGTGTGAACAACAGAATTTGCAGTTCTGTGACCAAAAAAAAAAAAAAAAAAAAAAAAAAAAGAGAAATGTTTTGAGTTTATGAATTGAATTTAAGTAAACCTCTTTAGCCTAAAATTCTTGTCTTTAAAAACCATTTCTAAAGTCAGATTGATTTCAAAATGAAAAAATTATAAAACCCAAATTAGTTAAGATTTTTAAAGTATCTATTTTTCCTTTTTTACCTGAAAATATTCAACAAGTACTATTTGTAGCATGAGCAGTTTCAGTTATGCTTTGCAGCTAATTGTAGGCTGTGTACTTCATAACAAATGTTTTGCCAAGATCTGGTGAGCACTTCATAATATCATAAAAATCTTTACACAGAGGACAAGATTGTAAGGACTAGATCCAAAGAAACAGACTTCGAAATATGTGAAGATAGTTTTTTTTCCTTGCACTGAAAGGTGGGTTGGGGTTTTTGTTGTTTTGTTTTCATTAAATATCAAGAGTGTTAATTTGGCACATAAAATGCTGTCCTGTTTCATCAGCAAAACTACTTTTCTTCCTTTTAAATTTCCGCTTTTCAGAATTCAGTGTTTAAAAATGGTACAGGGAACACTTTTCCGCATAGTGTTGTGACTTCATTTTAACTTTTTTTCACCTTTTGCATATTTTAAATGAAAATATATTTCATAGCATTAGTTATGAAATACATGCATGAACAGAGAAACAATATTAGTGCAGACAGTTTATTTATGCCTTGAAGAGTTTTGACATAATCTTTAAAATCTTATTCCAGCAACTCTTTCTTAGCTTTAATGAGACTTTGGCTTGAATATGAATTTGGGCAAGGGTCCAAAGAGGAGGAAAGAAAGGGTGACCCTTCTGCTATTATGGACTGTAAGAATGAAAAATTAATAAAATTATTTGGAAAGCTGCCAAGGCTGTAAGAGATGTATTTATTAATCTTGAATAACTTTGAAAGAAAACAAAATAAATACAAAATAAATAACATGATTGTCAAAGAGCAAACTCACACAGAATCTCAGCACGAAAAAGAAATTAATACTATATTTAAATTTCAGAGATTACAGATAAACAGAAATTTTCATCACACTGGACAAACACAATTCTCTTGTCATTTAGGGTCTTCCAGGTAATTTGAGAAAAGGAATACATGTGTATTCTAAAAAGCTAAGACAAAAGAGAAATATTGTGTGGAGATCATAGAAAGTAATTAAATGCCAACTCCCTTGGCAATTAGTAATATGAAAACTCTGTAAACATGCTCTTAGGATTATGGGATTATTATAATTTACTAGCTCAATGCATTCCTTTGTCTTTACATGCAGGAAAAGCATTTGACAAGGTTGAGTGGTCAGTTTTTAATCAAGTAAACATTTTAAAAGTGTTTCAAGGATACAGAAGTGCAAAATGAGTTTTAAAATGCAGTAGCCTTGACATGTTTTCCAACGAAATTTACTTCCAAAGAGAAAGTAAAAGATTTCAGAAGTTCACAGCTGTTTTGAGAGTTATTTTTAATTCCATTTCCCATATCTGCTGGTGTCCTCCCAAGTAATCATAGCAAAAATAAAGCATTTTGTTAGGAAGCTCTTGATGTCTGTATGTGCCATTTACATTGGAAATTCTATTACACTGAGGATGTGCGTTATAAAAGGGAATTTCAATACTGATATGTGAGCTGAAACTGTATTAAAACTACCAAACATATGGACTGTATTTGTCAGAGGACAGTAACATACCTGTAACACAGCCACTATAGAGTGGAACATCAGTAAACCTCACCATACCAGGCAATCAAGTCTTTGCTGGAGCAGGCTGCAGGACAGGAACTTTGCCACTTCTGACCTTCATTCAGAGTATAGCTTATAGAATTACTGATATTAGTGGAAAGCGGGGAAAATCCTGATTATGGTGAGTCAATCCTGCTCTCACCACGTGTTAGGGAGCAAAGAAACATTGACTTAACTCTCTGCTGCTTCTCATGAGAGGGAGAGCACAGGATGTACAGCCCAGGAAGGGGGTGGGTGTTTAAGTAAAGGGCGTGTTTAAGGAAACCCTCTAGAGCAGATGAAGTGAATCCTGTGGGAACACAGTGCTGCGTACCTCAACACGATGCAGCCCAGGTGTCGCAATGACTCCTACCTAAACTGTTGGCAAGCCTAACACGCTGATAGGGTTGTGTTAAGAGCTGGTTTAGAAGCCAGTATCTGGCCCATTTATTTTAAGTTGTTAACTGTGGACTTTACTCCTCTTTATTTTTTATTTTTTCAAGGGAATTTATAGTAGTAAAGATTTAGTACAGTTTTATTTTAAATGTTTCATTAAGTTCTATTATAACTGAGGATATTGGTGGAGAAAAGGTGTAATTTTTCCTAGGTTATTATTATTATTATTATGTATTTATTGTTCACTTATTTAAATTTTGCAGCACTTGTTACAAATTAAAATAATTTTTTTTCAGTAAATTGGAAACTGAAGTAGTGTGTGATTCCCCTGAGATTTGGGACTGCTGTTGGCTTGTGTATGCCATTCGCTTTGTGACTGAATGAGAGCATCACATCATGTTGCTTATAAATATGCCGTTGTGATATACGGTAGACTTTAACTCTCCAAATGCAGCAACCCATCCACATCTTTTTCTTAATCATAGACTGGAATTAAACTTGTTCAGCTCATCCCTTAGCTTAACAGGGGCATCCTCTCCTCTAATTGCAGCCAAGGTTTCATAGTATCTTGCTTGCTAAAAAATCTTTATTAGGTTTTGCAAACTGTATTAAATTGGGTAAGGGTTATGCCAAGTGATTTGTCACTCTCAGCAAGCCCGCATGAGAGGAACAGTAGCTTTATTCAGGGTATTTTTCCAGTCAATGTATTTACAGCCTCCAAATTTATTTTAGATAACGCTAAGCCAATTCGTAGAGTTTTTTTCTTTTTTAATAATTTACAGAAGAGTCCTCCTGCATATTTTCTCTCTTGATTTCTATTTCTCCATCTCTTCTGATCATTGGAAAAATCATCCCCAGGTGAGTGGAACTGGTTCCTCTAAGAATATCTCCGCTTTTTTGGGTCACCTCAGAGGACACAAGTGCTATGTTTGGGGCAGTAAATTAAATTGCTTTTGGCTTGCATTTGTCTTTTGCTTGCTAGAAATCTCCCAGATACTTTCATGACTTAGAAGGGGCTGTGGACAATAATTTACCTCTCACGTATTTTCTGTTCTTTATTGTAGAAGAACAGAAGTTTATAAAAAAGCTTAGTATACAAAATTAGATTGGAAAGTATTAATGAGTGTTTTAAATAATTCATTTTACCTTTATTTTCCATACCTTCCTTTTATCTCTTATTACAGCACAGCAATATTGCCACGCCAGTACGTATATTTCTTTTTTTATAGGAAGAGCACTTCTGTGAATTTTTTCTAGTGCCACAGCTGAGCACTTCTGCACAGTTGTGCATGTTCAGAAACGCCATGGCTGGCTGATCGGATGTGGCACGAAGGTCTGTGAGTGCACAGTGTAGTGGCTCAAGTACAAACCTAGATCAAATGCCATCCTAGGCTCTGATGCCAGGGGCTGCAGGCAAACCTGGGCTGGAGTCGTGCCTACAATGCTGGAAAAATGGTGGAGATGACTCTGGTACATTGGCTATGAAAGCCAAACGACAAGGAGTAAGGAGCAGAGAAGTACAGGTGCTGCTCCACCTATTCCCTCGATCTAAGGCTTTACTATTTTTCTCTCAACAACTAAATGAGAGTATTTGGGTGTTAGTGTCTTCAAAAAAACAACATAAAAAATGGCCATTACCTTGTAAAGGACCTCGTAACTCTGCTATTTGCTGCTTTTTACAATTAACTGTCATTGCTATTCCAAGTTACAATGTGTAACAGGTTTCCATTGATATCTCTTTTCAGTGGGGCTTATGTGCACTGCAAACTTATGATTGCATTGGCACACCCATGCAATACTTTCAGAGTGGATTTTGCTGCCATGGACAAGTTTGCAGAGCAAGTACTGGCTCAGGTTGAGCATCAAAGGAGGCATGGAGGAGAAATTACATTATCTACAGAGTACATCTAACAGCATTGTTTAAACTTTTTGGGGTGAGGAGGGCTCACTCAATGGGGGCAGCAGAGCAGGTTGGGATGCATCCATGGGCAGTCCAGTCATTTCTCTTTGCCTACATACCTATTTTTATCCTTTGGCATGGGAGAGATTCAGAGTGGACATAGAGAGAAACTTTTTCCCCATGAGGGCAGTCACCCCTTGGCACAAGTTGCCCAGGGAAGTTGTGCAGTCCATGCCTCCAGGGCATTTTCCAAACCTGCCTCTTCCAGCCTGGGTTGTCCTGTGATCCTACAGAAAGGGAGGAATTGCCTTTTGCCTGTCAGAATGCTGGAGGAGCTTTAAGTCAAGATTATTCTCCTTGTATATATGGATACACAGGTAATATAAACACCATTCCTCAAAGATTTGCTTTATAGTGTAAATACAGAGGCAACATACAGTAAAAATCAAATACTGAATATATTTATGGTGAGCCCTTAACACAGCTAAGAATACTTAAAGAAAAAGCTGTTCCAGCATTTCCCTTTCTCAGCAGAACAGGCTGGTATCACCATGTAATTTCACAGTAAATCTAAGTCACAGTCTTGCTAGCTAGTGGCTGAAGATCTAGAAAATTTCAGGCTCCAGGTGATGTGTATATTTCTATATTCACAGCTGTAATAATATAAAGTTCACATTTACACCGAGATAAATGACCAGCCAAAGTTGTCAGCTTTTGGGCAGCAGAAAGATGTAAAACTGAGGGTGATTGTAGTTAAAATGAAAGAGCCATTAGGTGATGTTGTCTTGTCTTAGTACAGCACTGCTACTTACATCAGTAGACCAGGTGGCTAAGAAAGAGCAGAAACACAGTCTGGTCTGGAGACAAGTACTTATCCAGGATTTTCTCAAATAGCTCCAAGTCCAGGGCACTCACAAGACCAGAAAAAGTCAGCTCCATCCATGCTCCTAAACTTTAAGGATAAGAACATGCTTAGATGTTCTGCTGAATCAGGACTGAATTCACTGTAACACATTCAGTCTGATCTCACTGAAATCTGAGTGAATGTTATCTCCATCATTTCAGGATTTGTTCTTGTACGCCCATTGTGAGTCTCTACCAACATGGCTATACCAGAGAATAAAGCACATTACGCTCAATAAACTGAAAACCAGCAAGGAAGTTCTTCTTCATCCATGGACCTTGAAATGTCAAGCACACTGAAGCTCACAAGTGCAATAGATTTTAATTATGTGAACACTTTATGTTCTGCATCACATGAACCATACGAAATCTTTCTGAAATCTAGCTTAATTCCAATGTATTATTCATCAGGTTTTCTTTTTGTCTGGAAATGTTACAATAACCTTGGCTGAAAAGGCTGGACATTACAGCCTCACAATGCATGTGGAGAATACCAGCACCGCTCGGTTACAGGAGAAGCATTACCCATTGTCCTGCGTATAATCTTACTGAAATACTTTGGAAACTTGATGATGAGAGGATCGTATTTCAGACTTGTTCCTCTAGCTCTCTTTTGGGAAAATTAAATGGTCAATAGAGCTTTCTCATCTTATATTTGCTCAAGGCAAGACAAAAGAAAAAAAGGTATTTGCATATACGTAGGTATCTGATAAGAATTATACCTCTATTAATAATTTTCCCCACACATTGCATTTCCAAAATAAAGATAAACCCCTTACAATTTAATTTATATTTAATATATGCACATGTTACTGATTTGCATATTAGTCACAGTAGCACAACCCTAATTCTGTGAGAGTTGTGGATGTCCTACATGATTCCTATTAAAGTGAATGGCAATTGAGAACCCTCAACACAATAGAGGATCAGGCCACATAGAGGGTACAGTATAATGTAACTCCTCTATATTAATTTCTTTGTTGTTCTGGTAATGGAAAGGTTTTTCTTTTCATTCCTTATCAGTTATTTGCTGGATCCGGTTTTCTCCCTCAAGACTGTGAGCAAAGTTCTTTGCTGACGCAGATGGGTACATCTGCTTTCACTGATGTTGCTCTTGTCTGCACCAGCAAATCATTGACTCCTACCTTGAGAACAACAGTGGTTCCATGATATGAATAGGCTGTATTATTTTGCACCCAAATATTTGAATAATGAACTGAGAAACACCTGTATTATTTCTGTGACTGTGGCACACTGTCTGTTCTCGCTGAGCTGGCTGCTGTGGCATTACACAAAAGAGACTGCTAAAAGGAGACAGTAGGCAAGGTGAAACGATGACCTTGGTATGGGGCAGGCCACCAACAGCAGCAAGGTACAGACGTGGCACAGGCAAACCCCAAGCCCGGGTGACAGTGACACATGAAAAAGAAACAGATGTGAAATGAAAGGCCAGAGTTTCCCCACAGCCCTAGCGAGCATTGTCAGGCTGCAGTCACTCCGCTCCAGCACTTTGTGGCCAGGATACTCACAGACTCAGCAAGCAGCTGTACCAGGTAGAGCTAAATTAATGGCAAAATTAAGATTAAATTAAGACACATTTGTGTGCAGCCTGTTTGCTGTTTTGAGAGTCCAACGTGTAAGACACCTTGTAACCACAACAATTTGCACACACTAACAATAATATTGGCTTGTGAGCAGATGCCTGGTCTTACAGGATGAGACGGAAGGGGAACGCCTGGATGTCCTGCATCCGTCTCTCAGCACAGCAAGAGAAGGAGACGTTTCTCTTTCCCTTAGTGACCAGTTTGGCCATGTCAAGAGGAATTTGAGCAGGAAGATGGACCTCAGAAAATCAGATGATGCCAGGAAATAGCAATGGACATCTAATAAAGCAAACTGCCTGCTGTGTAGCACTGTTGAATTAATTGTTTTGCTCCCAATATTCCTCCTGGAACTGCTCGCAAACCCATGCTATTCAATGGCCATTTTTAAATACTGGGATTACAGCTTGTGGTAAAACACTTGCAATAGTAACGGATATCTCTACTTCTTGCTGACACTGAAAAGGTAGCATTTGTCTAATAACGTGTTGATATGTTTGAAGAATCCATTTTTTAAAATAAAATTCATATTACAAGTTTTACATAACCTTTATTTTCTTGGAAATTTAAGAGGTGGATTAAAGCCCCTTCAATTCACTATTGCTTTAAAATGGTTGATTTGATAATGCCAGATAGTATTTAAATCGCCTTGTCTATTCAATCACTGTCAGTCTTATTTCAGGCAGCCCAATGGCATTCTCTGCTTTATCTGGAATGATTACGGAGGGATTGTAAATGCAAAAAATGTCCTTGATAAAATACTCCTTTTTATTATTATCTCTTTGTTCATTGAACAACAAATGGCTTTGGTCTATCAGTCTGCAAGTTTCTAATAATCATTCAACGTGATCTCATCTTTGCTTATTCTTAATGAATCTGGTTTAATCATGGTTTCTGTAATCTGAGAATGTGATTTAAATCAGGTTAAAGAAATTCCAGCCTAGCCAGTTGGTTCGCATGAACCCTTTCTCTTGCAATCCAACAATAGCATGGCCAGGTGAGATGGCTGTATATAAAGTTGTTCATGCTACAATCTCCTGTCCCAAAGTAGCTTGCCTTGTCTTTGGAAAGAGAGATTAATTAGATGACCTTTTCAAGATATCTTTCAGGCTTTTCCCAGTAGTTATCATAACTCTCAATAAGTTGCTGATTTTTTCCCCAATATAACACCATTAAAACCATTCAAGGACCAAGTTTTACTTAGAATACCTTAAAGTGCACTTGGAAAACAAATGGGTTTCTAGAGTTTTGCCAGGCTTTGTATTGCATACTCCCTCAAGGTTTTCTTGGTTAGACAAGTGCTCAGGAACAGCGGAAACAGCAAGTGGTAAGTTGATAATTATTGGTAGTGAAAGCACAGAGGAGGAAACAAGGATGATCAAAATTATGGAGAAGCTTCTATAGAGGAAACAACACAGATGAGGACTCTGCAGCTTGGAAAAAGGAGGGCCAAGGGAGAATACAATACAGTTCTATAAAATCATAAGTGGCAAAGATGAGATAAATAGAGAAAAAATATTTGCTGTCTTTTTGAAGAAAATTGAAATGAAATCAGAAGGTGAATATTTCAAGATAGATAGAAGTGGTTGTTCACACAGCAGTGGTAAAGCTGTGAAACTGTGTGCAAGAGAAAGTGGAACACAACTTGCAGAGGTTTACACTGAGTAAAAAAAGGTAGGACAAATGCACAGAAGAAAAAGTTACACAGGACTATTAAATAAAACCAACAATAAAAAATGCCCTACCTCTCGCTTAGGAAATCTCTGATCCATAATTTTTGGATGTGGGAAGAATATATACAGGAGGTATCACTATTTGCTTGTCCTCTTTTTTGTTCTTTCCTAGGCACTCACCATTAGTCATTGCCAGGGACAAGAAACTGGGCTAGAGGAATATTTAGTCTTACTCAGTAGAGCTCCTTTTGTGTTACTCCTTTACAAGTTTCACATTGCTTTAGCAAGCTTGCTATTTCTAGAGTTTTCTTCCCATTTCTTAGAGGACTGATGTATAGACTTTTTCTTCATAACAAGCTTCAAAAGTAGCGTATACTGCATTAGAGATTGTAAATAACCCTTACCCGTTGGTTTTGTATGTAAAATAAGAGATAGTTCCTGAGTCATTTTAAGCTTTAGCACCAATAAGTTACAACTTTAATTTCCTTTTTCAGAAAATGTTTTGTATGCCTAAGGGTTTTTCTAATGGTTTCTGTCATCATATGCTGTTTCCCTCTAGTATTAGTGACTTCTCAATATACTGTTTTGCATCGGCATTCTTGTGATCCACTTAGACTTTTTTTTTATCTTTTGTCCTAGTTTTAACTTTTATTCAGCTCTGTTTATCAGCTGACTGTCAAAGACTGTTTTACAACATCTTTTAGAAGATCTTTCTCTATGCTGTCCTTCCAATTTATTTGAAAGCAATGTCTAATTTTTGTAAGTGAATCTCAATCCTGGAGAAGATTTAGTTTCTTAAACATGTGATCTCACTTCCACTGGGATGTGATCCAACCATGCTAAAATAGCAGAAGCGTTACCACTTCATTAACAAATTTGAAAGTTAGTCTGGAATAAATGTATAGTGTGACTAATTTACACAGTCTTATTCCTCTAGTAGAACTATTGATCGAACTGTGAAAATAAAAAGGTTAAATACTTCATTATCTATTATCTTTTTATTTTCTTTCTTTTTATAATGAAATGATATACAACTGAAGTCCTTCTAGACATAATTTTCTTTCCCAGGTTATTGCAGTAATTCAAGGAAACACGTAATGTAAGAGTTTCTTTTTAATTGGCAGTGTACTTTATTGTTAACTAATAACTGAAAAATGTCCCTATTAATAAGACCAGTTATCTCTTCTTTTTCTTAAACAGATATTTTCTTTCGAAAATATACATTTGACAGATGTTTCTTATTATTTTTTCTAAAGCAATAAATGTCTGCCTAAAGGGGCTCTCTTTAACACACTTTGAAAAATGGTAAAATAATTTAAGTAAAAAAATTGTAGTGTTTCCAGTGTTTTCTTCCCTTTAATAGAGCTAATTAAAAGCTGCTCCTTTAAAAGAAAGAGATATTCACATTCAAATTTTCAAAAAGCCTGGAAAGTTTAGTGGTTCTTTGGATGTTTGATAGGATTAGGCCTTATTGGCAAAGTTTTTTTTTTTTGTATGTACATATGGAGTATGCCTGCATATGGCTTGACTGTAAACTTTGTATACTGATTCCTCACTGTGTGCCAGTCCCTGTCTCTCCTGCAGCCTCTTCAAGTTAAAAAAAAAGAAGAAAAGAAGGAAAGATCTAAATCAGCTCTAAATGGCTAGAGATTGCTGAACTATAACTTTCCAGACAGTACGCCTGGATATGTGAACTATTTCTTTTGCAGTCTAGAAGAGGTACATTTCCCACCTATGGTGTTAGCTGTGTCAGGGGCAAATTACCTCCAGGTTCTGGCGTTACCCACCCAGGACGTGCCGGGCACTTTGTCCTCTCCCTTTTCTCTGCTCTCATCCCAGAGGGCACTCTGGTTCTTTCTTTTTAGCCTTTATTTTCTGTTTTAACATACAGAGACTTGTTCTGCCCAAGTTTAACCAAGCTGTAAGGATGCATGAGGTCACAGTTAGTATGCAATCGGTAGTGCTTGACAGTCACTCAAACCCTGTAATATTTTGGGAAGAGCAAACACAGTTATTGCAGTATGACCGTGCCACAATTAAATCAAACTTCGTACAGGTTTCTCCACAGCTTTACCCTAATTTCGACTCAAGTGTTTGACACGTGACGTTGGATTCATAGTGCCTATCTCTCTCTGTCTAGACACTGGGTGTTTAATGTGAGCTGGTCGTCTAGGTCCTGTTTGCAGGAGATATCTCTTTAGCGGGATTCATCCCAACTGTGTTACATATTACCTTAAAAGAGGGTGAATTTCCTCTGTCATTTCTCAGTCCTTTGAAATGCAGGAACACCTGAGAAAACTGCAGGTAAGTGCCAAAAGACTTTATATTGCCCCTTTGTAGTAACCCTGACCAGAAGACTGTTGCACACGGAGCAGTTAGTGGTCCACACAGCAGTTATCTGAGCACACCTGGGCCTCTGCTGTGCCGTGCTGCACGTACAGCAGGGCTTTCAAGCCTATGCTAGGCTGCACGAATCCCTGGGCCACGGGATAAACTCAACCAGCTTACCGTAACAGAGCATCCTGCAGGCAACTCCCACCCATTACCGGTGATTATGCCACCTGCGTGGCCTTGCCTGAAGTTCTCATGTAAACATATTTTGACTCTAGAAATGATAAATAGAGTTGTTTACTTGTAAGAAAGTCCTAAAATAGCTTGAATGACTGAGAGGAGAGAATCTCTGCTATGGACAGGGTCTGCATGGTGTGCTGCGCATGGGTTGGAGTCCTCTTTGATGGTACACCACCTGGCGTCCCCAGCATCTAAAGGAACGTAAGATTATTTGTGCTGTTCTCTTCTTATAGTGCTAGCTCTAATAAATAGCTTTGTGAATGATACCTTAGGGAATCTGAGTGCCTTTCTTACTGGTATCAGAAGGGACTCGCGCCTCCTGGTGCAAAACACCTGTGTTAGGCAATGTTAATACCAGAAGGCAATAGCTGCTTCTCCTGCAGTGTAAAGAACACAGAATACCTGGTTCCCATGGGACTCCTTTAACAAATCTTATTTTCAGACTGTTGTTACATATGAAGACCAAAGCTTTTAGAATTTTGGCATTTGTACTGTATTCCTCCTTTTAAATAAAAAATTCTGGGCAAATGTAACACGATTAAGTCCATGGCAAAACAGAGTTGTGTATGTGCATATGCAGATGCTAGCTTTCAATTACCCAAGTATAAATATAGCATCTGGAAAAAAGTTCTTAAAACATGAAAGAGACTTCTTCTGTTGTTAATTCTATATCTCAAGCAGCCAAATGGAGTAGACTGATATTTCCAAATCCATTCTTTGGGCCAAGAAAAAATATGAGAAACTTCAGCCTGAAGGTATTTTTATTCAGGAAAGAATTTTTAGTTTGAAACAGCGGTACTGTGAGAAAGATGCTTCCAGAATGTAAGGCCACCCTATTTTTGATGGGATAAGGAAATTAATTCAACAATGAAAAGCTATAGCACAGATTAACACAGCTAAGGCATTTACAAAATTGGCCACATGGGTTTTTCTGAACCACTGAAGATATACATCTTGCATTTAAACCCAGTGAACAAAACACTGATATGGTGGGAAGCAGATGACCTAATTAACTGGTAGTGGGTCCTTTAGATATTAATTTAAGAGCTGTAAATTCTAGGACAACAGAAGAGGTTGGTCCTCTAGCCCCTCAGTTTGATCCTTTGCAATCTAATATGAACTAGATTTAGCAGAGTTTGTGCTCAGGGCCAGCTATTTCTCCAGAATGAAAGCTGAAAGAGATACAGATGGTTAGGTTAGTCCTGTTGAAATTATTAAAAATTCAGCTCTTGCCAAACTGACAAGGGAAGTAATTAGCTTCATATTTCTAAAACATCATTTAGATAGTGCAGAATAAAATCAGACTAGCTCTCAATACTGCTGAATACTGTGGCAACATGATCTCATGCTACCTATTACATAGGTTTCTCCTAGACACACTATGACGCATCCAAGTACGTGTGGTGACTGTGGGTGTCCAGCCACCACGACACCCCAAGGCAGCATTCGTCCTGTACAGTTTTCTTGTACCACTATGTGCCTCCGAGTGGCATGTTTATTTAGGCAATCATGTTAAGTTTAAAAAGCTGCCTCGAACAGGTGTTGGCCTTTGAAAGGCAGATGGGTTTACTCCAGCATGCCTTTGGAGTGAGTTTTGGCTTTGAACCAAGCTCATAACACCTCAATCTGGAAACATCTGTGATAACTGCTAACCAAGCTGAGCTGCTCAGTTTTACTACAGTAATTGAAAATGAGTATGAAATAAATACAGATAAGCTAGCACTAATATGAAATGTGGGCCTGACCTACCTTGATCTATGTTATGATATTTTTTTAAATTTAAATTTGATTGACCTGCAATCACTTAGGAATATTCAGGTGAGACTCCGAGGTCTGGAAATAATTATCTGTCAAAAGCAAAACTCAGCAGGAGAAAGGATTGGGCTTTGAAGCCTTCTCATGTGATACTGACATGGCTGGAACATGCCTTTTCAACTTTTAAAATAAAAATTTCAATACATTTCTAAATTTTATCTACTGCTTTCCTTAAGATGTGAAGGTTTTTTAGCAAAGGGAAAATGAAAAAGAATTTTTCAGATATGTTAAGACAGACTTTTCTGTATCAGAGCTTTATTGTTCTTTTAATATAGTTGAGTCATGTAAAATGTCAACATTTTAACTTTTTGTTATATTTAGTTAGAGATAAAATTTTCAAAACCTCAGAAGCTCTCACAGGATGGAAAGCTCAACCTGCTAGACCCAGGTCTAGTTTTGAAGATCTTTTGCATACATTTACTTTGAACAAATTCGAACAATCTGTTCCAGCACTCCTAGTCTTGTTACTTTGGAAATAAAGGTTAGAAACATTAGAAAACAAGGTCACTGGTGCCAGTGAGAGCTTGATTAGATGCAGAAGGTAGGATTTATCTGAGCAAGAAATAGACACTTCTAAGGCATGGGACACTTCATCCTGAAATAGACACTTAAAATAGGTCAGATGAAGGCTACCCTGAAAGTGCCCGTTTCCTTTGGCTGGCTATAAAAAGATGACTAGTTTGAATCGAGACAGCTACACTTTAGACACAGAGATGAGATCAATCCCACCCACAGAGACTAAAAAGCATTAAAATAGCTGGTGGCATCTCCATTGTCATCAAGTGAGGATGTCTGAAGTGTCTGAAATATTGTTATTGACCATTCATGGCAGGCAGCATGGGAGGTGGGATGAAAATGCAACTGTTCACTAGTAGGGTGGACAGAGAAATCTGGGAGACATACTGGGAGACAAGACCAGAGACATTGACTGGTTTACGGGCACCATTTACATGAACAGAGAAACAAGGGGGAGGCTTGAATTTCATAGAATCATAGAATGGTTTGGGTTGGGAGAGACCTTTAAAGACCATCTGGTGCAACGCCCCTGCCATGGGCAGGGACATCTTTCACTAGATCAGGTTGCTCAAATGCCTGCCCAACCTGACTTTGAACACTTCCAATGATGGGGCATCCACAACCTCTCTAGGCAACTTGTTCCAGTGTCTCACCACCCTCATCATAAAAATTTTCTTCCTTATGTCCAATCTAAATCTACCCTCTTTCAGTTTAAAACCATTGCCCTTTATCCTGTCACTACAGATTCATATTGAGGAGATGATGTGATCAGATCAAGAAGGGATGTGGCAAGAGTTCTTAGCAACAGTAAGGAAAAACACAGGCCCCAGTCAGGAAGAGGTGATGTTACAGGATCCAGAAGGCCAAAGTCCTTGACACCATGGGGTGCCCAGCTCCAGAGAAACCTGGTAGCTAAGCCACTGAGGAGCAGGATAATCAGCATGGTAGGAAAAGGCATTGCTTCTGTTCTGCCAGCATCCCTGAAATCAAAGGGTATCTGTGACATGTTTGGATCTTGAGAACTGGGAGGATCAAATGGAAAGATGTGTCGTCAGAGGTTTTTTCATCCAGCTTAAAGCAAGAGCTAATTTTTCAGCAGTTTTGATTTTAAAATAATGTTGTTCTTTTCCAAAGAAGATAGAGGAGAAGCAGTGAGAGGTGACATCACCATTAGCTTTATAAGATTTTATGGAGCAGTGGTGTGATTTGGCATTTCTCTTGAGAATAATTAGAACTAGGTTCACATACGAAAATGTCCAGGCTTATTTAGCCAGTCATTTTAGATAGTTGCCTTCAGACTTGCCACACATCTGTTTGGATTCTGTATCTTGCTACACATCTGTTTGGATTCTGTACCTTACTAAACAATAACAGCACATTTTAAGAAATGTTCTGTTGCTCCATTTCAGCATCTACAGCTTAGGAGAATTTATTGTGCAGTCACCTTTTTGTATCTACAGTTCAACACCCTCACTATAGATGATTTTATCCATAGACAGTATCCTAGACACTAAAGCAACAATTGTTTTCTTTGCAATGCAGTGCACTGAGCATAATTAGAGAGTTTGAAGCATATCTAAAAATAATTTGTAGGACAACAGCATCTAATTAGGTTGGATGCAGAAGTCTGGCAAGTAGCACTAACTGCTGTCAGTTGTAGCACTGAAAGAACTTCAACTGAATAAGAAATGTAATTTAAATGGCAACATCAGGATGATGAAACTAGTTTATGTAACTGAAGGAAAACAAGAACTAATTAAATATATCGTGGACTGTGCAAAAAGTCCCTCTATAACGTAACATTATAAAAGTTAATTCTCACCATTGTTGTGGCTGTTGATGTGTTTTGTTTTTTGAAAAAAGACTAATTAGCCCACATAGATTTCTGTGTTTAGATAAAAATTAATGCTCTTTGAGCTCCTTTGGTTTCCCAGCATGATGTGTTTTGTAGAACTAATCCTTTCCACAGCCTGTCACATAATTAGCGTTGGTACGCATCTGCATTGATGTTTTAAGACACTGGTGGTATATAATTTTATCTGGGAACATTTCTTGGGACAAACAAGTTACACAGTGATGGCCTACTAGTCTTTTTTGTTGTATTACCCATTTGCAAAAGAGTTAATGAGCCCCAAGAAGATGCTTTTTCCCCCCAAACATAGATTTTTTCAATATTTCTGAATTACTTTTGAACTTGGAGCAAGTACTATCCTAAGAGCAAGAACAGGTGGCTGCCTGGGGCAGCCAAATTCCAGGGGCAGCAAAACTGTTTGCACAGGTAACTTCAAGCTGGCAAGGTTGATTGGGCATTCAGCGACAGACTGGTTGGGCTGGGCAGTTTGCCTAGGGCAGCAGACCCCTCTGGAGCTTACCCTGTTTGATCTGACCAGGCAAATAAGGACTAATGCTCATTGAACATATGGCTGTACTGCTTAATGTGTAGGCCCTCCTTCGATAAGAAGTAATTTTGAGCAGCTGGGTAGCCTTGGACTTAGTCAGTGGCTGGTTTCTTTCTTAGGCAAGAAAAATGAGCAGGTACTGAGTAAATAAATTATCCCAATTAAGTTTTATTTTTAGTATAGCATTGGGTAAACATGGGTATTAAGGCCAAATTTCAGGTATAAGCTTGAGATTATACAGGAGGGTTCAGTAGGGTGCAGAAAGAAAAATCCTTGCCTCTGTGAAGTGGTTGTCAAGTTGTTGTGACCTAAGATGCTAAGACACTTTTAACGATACAAAACTTACTATATCATTAGCTTAGTCACTCACCAGACAAGGTATCTTTGCTCATGAATAGATTCAAGTTTCAGGGTGGGGTTTTTTGTGGAAGATAAAACAGAACTTCGCATTGCTTTGTACAACAGGTACATGCTCCAAGGGAAGAATAGTGAAAATTCATGACAAGACAGAAAGTGCAATTAACTGGATGATTGGTTCCACCAAAGACTGGAGATAAAAGAGGGATGTGAGGCCAATTACCTGGTGTTGAGGCAACAACACTATGTTATCTGAAATACAGTGTTTGGTAAGCATAGCATTAGTGGCAGGTGGAAAGGTCTGCAACCTCTGCCTTGTAGGCAGTGCTAAACTGATAATTTAACAGCACTGAAATAAGCAGGAATGACAGTAAAATTTAGACAGCTTGGCTGTTGAAGTAGACAAGATAAAACAGAAGGAATTTTGACACTAAGTAATTAAGACCACAAGCGAGAAAACCAGAGGAATGAACCGCTTCAGCGTAGTATTAGGAAAGAAAGGGAATGTGAAAAAGAAGTGGGAAGTGGAATTTTCCCTTGTGGTAGTAGGACTTACTAAGCTTGAAAAGATCTGTAGAAGTAGGACTTGTTCAAATGCAAATAAGATATAAATGTCTTAGAGTGATGATGTTTTCAATAGTGCCTTTGTGGATGTAAAAACTGAATTCTAATAGAAGCTAAAGAACTACGGTACCATATACATGCATGGGCTGAACACTTTGCCAGGTATAAATACTTAGCATCATCATATTATTAGTAACTGATTCTCAGGAGTAAATGTCCTGATTGTAAACTGAATGTCAAGAGTAAAAGTATGGTGGACATGAGAAGACAAAAAGGCCTAGTACCATAGTTCTTCAGGAAACCGTCAATCAGAACAGGCCAAGAAGCCACATACAAATAACTTGGTATGAAACCACCGCAATCTGAGAAAGAGCTTCTCTGCTGTTTCACTTCTACTGAAAAGGAAATTCTGCAAAATTATGCCCTGATATTAAAATTGGCTGTGCAAGAACAGCAGAAGCATCATCTTGGAGGGCTGTCTCAATGGCAGAAAAGGAATTCCTTCCTCATAAAAACACCCTGTAGTTAAAGAGGAGAAAGGTACTATCGAAATACTCAAATGCCATATATTTCACATTTATAACTATTTCCTCTTCTTTTCACTGTATCTTTAACAAAAACCTCAAAAGATTTATTAACATTTATCAGCCATAGTATTAAGAAAGACAATAATTTTTTTTTAAACCTCAAATATTATTTAATAGTGTGATGATGTAGAGAGGCAGGCACATATCATATCCATGACTCATTTATTCCAAAGAGATTAGCATGACCTATTGAATACATAGTTGTAGTAACTGCCAAACTCATGCCAAGACACGCTATTTCAAAATGAAAGCAACACGAACTTTCCCTTTTTCTTTCGAGTAATATTATGGGACAAAAAAATCTTTTAAACATACTTTTAATGAAAAAATATCATTAGCTACAGCACCTCTACTACTAAGGCTGCGCTTGTTTTAGCAAAATGTGTATCATAAAGAAGACTTTTTATTAAACTTCAATTAGATGCTGGAATTTCATAGATATTCTCATAGGAAATTTTCAGATAACTTCAAGGTGAGCTTTTGTATCTTGGACTACAGCTTCAAAAAACCATAAAGTGAATGATTGTGCATTTTATTTCCAATGAAGTTAGACAGCTGGGAACTGAATGTTATATTTTGTGGGGTTTTGAGTAAATGTCTGAGGATCTGTAAACAGGGTAAAATAAACCATTACTGAGGTAATATAAATTAGGAACCAGGATTGTTGACAATGTAAGTACTTTTAATGTGCTTTTAACAGAGGGACTGTTTAACTAATGAGGTACAACATCAATAGTGTATTTTAAAGTATTAATATATAATGCTCACATATTTGTTAAACCATAATAAATCCGATTAATATTCTCTTGCTATTTAATTAGGCGTTCAGCTAGATTACAGTAAACAGGCTATTTAATCTAGCAGTTTATATTTAATCAAATAGCTACATTCTTGAAAACACGCGCCATCAACATTAAAATAATATAATTACTGTCTTGTAAATACTGTTAGGTGCCCCATAAAAGTACAAATGGATAAGGACACAGCCCTGTGCTTCTATAAATAGTCCTCCCTTAGTTTGGGATTTACAGCCAAATGCAGGATGTACCGGTGCCTGCTCTGGAGCAGGAGGTACCTGCCCAGGGCTCTATGTGAAAAAGGTCAGCGTCCTCCAAAAATGATGAGTCACTGCCCGTCCAGCACCTAAACACAAATCTGCTGGCCAAAATAGTCCTGGCTGGAGCTGCTGTCACCCCAAGTGGAGAAGCCTGCAGGAAGTTCAGTGTCCCACCATGCTCCACTGTGGCTCCGGCCCCTCGGGGCTGGGACTGCCCGTGGCTCCCTGCGGTGCGGGTGCCCCGCGGGGCTGGGGAACACTGCAGTGGCCCTTCGCACGCTGCCTGAGGGAGCTGGGAGGGCTCCCTCTGGTTCTCCACTTCCCACTTGCTCACAGTGGGATTGTATAACAGTTTTAGAAAATAATGTGCATTTTCTGAATAAAGCCCCATGATTAGCTTGTCTTCTAGAATGCAGTTTCTGATCCCTTCTTCAAGCGTTCCAGATTAGAGTAAAAACAATGGGAAAAAACCCAAAAAGACCAACATAATGGAGCAGGAGTTATTTTGCTCCATGTTACACCAACATAACATGAAGTTGCTGCCAGCAGAGCCTCATTCCCCCATTTCACCATGTCTAACAAACCTGGCGACAAAGACATTGTGCCCACATAATGGGATCTGAAAAGCCCCTCGGCTTCCCAGTGGTCTCCATGAAGCTGAGAACCTGCCCGGGGGACAGAGGTGAGCGCCCCGTCCCAGCCCACAGCTGGCTGGAGGTGGCATGGTGGGAAGCTGTCCCTGGGCAAAGGGAGCAGGAGCCAAGCCCAGGGTGCTGCCCGACACAGGACTTGCAAGAGACAGTGAAAGTCCTTCAAGGAGGCTCTGTGTGGTCTAAATGATGGCACAGCCTATAGGACAACAGTTAGGTTCACACGAGAAGGTAGCTTAATCCATGTATGTGCTGAGGAGAGGGGTCCCTAGGAAGGTTCTGAACCTAAGCGGGTGTTTACATGAACGCTCGTCTTGATGTATTTCTGTTACACAGGGTATAACCTGTTTCCTGAGTCCCTCCCCACCCCAATAAGGAAGACTGGTAAAGAGAGGAGGAGGATGCTAAGGAAAGCAGAAGGTTCTAAGAAAGTCACAGAAAATGAAAGCAAGTTGGACTCCAAGTAATAGGAAGAATTTTAATTAAAAAAAAATCCATAACATCATAAGAAAGATTACAAAATTACACCTTTTCAAGGGGAGGGTATGGAAGAAGAATATGAGTTGCTAAATAAGAGGGAAAAATTAAATGTGCATCAGAAAGTGATATGGAGAAAGCAGTATCGGTATACAAGAAATAAGAAAAATGCAAATAAAAAGTGTTGGGTGTGTGTAGTAGTAATGCTACTAATGCTAATGTAGAAGTAATGCTTCTTAAATTACTTGGAAGCACAGTTTGAAAATGGAATTAAAAAATGAAACGCTTGGTTCACCACGAAAGTTGCAAAATTAAATATTGCCTATCAATATGTGGTAGACCACAATAAAAAAATGAAAGTAAATTAAATAATTTACTTCTACAGTGTAACATGGGAAATATTTGAGAAAGAATGCAGCAAAGATTGGATTACTTCTTTAAGTAGTCTTTTCTCTTCCCCTGCTGACTTTGTCATTTCCCCTTCATTTGACTAGTTTAACAGAAAATAATTCTTACTGTACATGATTTTATTTAACCTTTTATTGAAGTCAGTAGTTTAAAACAATGTAAAGATTACCTCTGGATCATTCATCAAATTTAACATGTATAAAAGTCTTCTGAATGCAAAAAATGTTTTCAATATATTTTATGTTTATTTTTTCTATGCTATCAATAGCTCTGAGATTTGCATTTAGGGTCAAAATTTTGGGTACAATTTGAGCAAAAGAGGTGCACATTTCACATGGTAATTCCCTGAATTGCCTTTTGTCCTTCGTCCAGCTACAGCTTTGTTCTCTGAAAATACTTCCTCTCCCTAAAAACAGTTGATAGAAAACCCTATCTCAAACCTTACAAAAGGATAATGGCATTTTTTAATTATCTAATGTAGTTTAAGAACAGCAATGGATAATTTCATTGCTGTTCTCACATGTTCTGTTCTCACTCCCTTTGCAAGAATTCCCAGTGATAGCCATAGGAATTCCACAGACAAAATAAATACATTATCTAACAGACACCTTCTGAAACAGACTATAACTTTAAAAGAAAGGGTGGTATCATCTATACGGTTTCTCTGTTTAGCCCGTGATTATGTCTGGGCATATATTGCCTAGAAATTGCCTAGAAGAGTCATTTGAATTCCAAAATTTGTTTTGGCTGGGTCCATGCTCATATTGTATTCACTTTCTATTTGAGTCAAGAACAAAATTATACCTTGTGCCCAATTGAAAACTTTAATTCTGACTCACAAGCAGCAGACATTGAATGTTTCACAAACAAGCCACAGCGACTATATTAGAAAAACTAATAATTTCTCAAATGTAATGTTTTTGGGAGGGAGAAGTTATTTGCAGAAAACAAGATACTTTACCAAATATATGATTTGATATTAATTATTCACCTGGTGTTAACTTTAAGAATAAGAAAGAAAGCACAGTTCTTTGCCTTGTTTGTACATCATGTTCCCTCTGCAAGGTCAGGCCTTGCCAGAGCTTGCATGAGAAACTTTCAGAACAAGTAGTATGATCAATATGAGAACTAAGGATGCCTGGTTCCCCACAGATTTCTTTTGAGGTTAGTTGACTTTGATGTCTAAGCAGGCGAGATCTATGAATGAAGCTTTTCACTTCTTGACAATATTAATAATGGCTCGCTCCACATGGATCCTCTGATGTCTAATCAAGGTTAAACCTCCACCGCAGCCTTTTCATCAGTGGAGGCCCTAAACAGGCTGCCTCGGCTGCCTTTTCCTCTTGGCACTTGTAAGAAGCAGGTTGCTTTAGGAACCAGACAACTTTCACCAGTTTGGGTGCCGCTGGCCAGTGTTTGCTGGGGAGGTAATTTATTTGGGAGGCAAGGCAGACATGCAAAGCTAGGACAGGATCACAGAAGTTTTCCCTGGAAAACAAAGTAAAAACCACAGTGCTTAGGAAGTGGTGCTGAAGCTGAGACCCTCTCCTCTCAATCTGAGTTAGATAATCTAAGGCTTCTTGCTGTTACAAGGAGGCAATACATTCCTGGGTGTCTCATGAGAGACAAACTGAAGAGCTGACCTCTGATGGCTTTCTCTACTCATGTAGGAGGAGCTGTTATGGATTTCTCATTCCAAGTGAAGGGGTCTCTGCCCATGATTAACCTATGTGGTTTCCTACACAGAGTCACTGGTATCCAGTAATGACTTTGGCTATTTTGTGCCAGATGACTGAATCTTTCTCAGCAGGACGTAGGTAAGTCACTAAGAGAAAGATTTGAAAACACAATTACAGAAACGTTCCCAAAGTCAGTACATATTTCCAAAGGTAGTGACATCTTTGCAGAGTCACAAAGTAAACAAACGCAAAATCAGTGTTAATACAGCTTATGAAAAGTCAGGTTATTGCTAGCAGGTGTTGAGGGTATCCTATCAGGCATGAGCAGGAGCCGAGAAACTGCTCCCATTTATGACAGCCCTTATCAATATACTGAACAGATCAAGCTCTTCCATCCTTCTGATTTTTGCTGAGAAACTTTTGAACTACTCAAAATCATGGGGTTTGTTCAACTTCAGACAGATGAAGCCTTTTTAAAAACACATCAACACGTCAGTGATAAAAATAAACGTTCTTTTGTGCTGCAAAATTGAACTGAGAGATTAAAAGTAGCCGTTTCTTTAATTTTATCTTGTTTGCACTACCTTGCCAATCTCTATCTTTTCTCTTACTTTCCAAGCCTGACCAACCTTCAGAGGGAGCAAAAGGGGCTGCTGGAGAGCTTTACTTGGTTTTGGCTTGCAAAGTCGGACCATGAGCTCCTGATGTCATCCAAAGTAAGCTGAAGACAGTGACAGTCTTTCCATTGACTTCAGGGAGCACTAGATCAAGCTCTAAATTCTTATGGATAATGAAAATGGTGATATGTTCAGATCTGATCCTCCAGGTTGCAAAAGATCATAAATTCTCATTGGGATCAATAGAATTGATCCCAATTCTAAAAGCCTCATGGCTTTCTGTACCTGCAGGATCCAGTCTTGTTGTGGGTTACTTTTTTAGCTGTTCAAGCAGAAACAGATCCTGTGCTCGAGAAGCTGAAATAGATATTGATTTAAGATGTTACCACTGTTTTTTTGTGTTCTTGAGAGGGTAAAGGCAACAGGGAAATTAATTTGTACCAGTGATCCCAGGAGTCAGACAAACACAAGAGGCTGTCTGAGTTCTTCCTGCTAAGTGGAAAATTAGATACCACATAAATTCAAATCTCTAACAATACTAAATGATTGTTTACTGTTTATTAAATGAAGCAGTTTAAAACAAGTGAAATAGCTAAGTGGAAAAAGAGGGAAAAGTGCCTACAAGTTAGTTTTCTTGTATTTTTCAAGAAAGCTTCCCTGACTTGTCAATGAAGGCAAAAGGGCTGTACACACACTCATGATTCTGCTGTAGTCAGCAACGTCTAAAAGAAGAAAGCAGTTTGGCTAAAAAATTGCACTTGTTATATTTATACAGCAGCATGTGGGGCAGCGTGTTTTATTTGACTTTCCATTGCAGCTGTTGCAGTTGGTCTTTGTGAATCCTATAGGCAGGTATAAAAATAATATTTGACTTTAATTTGCACGTTTCTCATGCACTGAGGAAAATCTACTAGAGCTCCAATTCTCCTATTTTAAAGTATAATAACTCACCTGCACCTTTTCAGCAAAGAAAGGCTTTATAAGGCACTTGCCAGTTGTCATGGAATCACACACTCTTTTTAAATAGCATATCCCTCCTGGGCACAGGCAGCAATGATCATAAATCACATATAGGTTAGAAAAAATGATACTGACATTAGTGAGAAAAGTATGATCTACATTTTTTAGAAGTATATGCTCTTCTTGCTCAGATCGAAGCATTTGAGTCTTTTCTTTGCTTGTTCCCTTACAAAGAAAAGAGGTTCTCTAAGTACAATTTTCTTATTTTTTCTCACAGAAAAAATAAAGACAGAAGACATTTTTATGACAATGTGTTCCAGTGTATTGACATCATAAACATCTTCCAGTATCACATACATTTATAAATCTTGGTTTTAAGATTCCACAGAATCCCAGCAAGCATAAAACATATTTTAGGCTTCCCACATGAAAAATCTTTCAAAATGAGCCTATGGGAAATGTTTGCCAAATGTTTAGGTCCTAAAAACTTGAAATGTCATGTGAAAGAACCATAGTCTTAGGAATGTTTAAGAATACTCAGCTGAGTATTTCATCACTTTAGTAGAATGAGTGAAATGCCATAACAAGTTCATTAGAAAAAATAGGTTATTACAAAATTCACAGTGGTACTAATAAGCTAACAATAGGTAAAAGTAATGTATATGGATTTAAAGAATACTGTCATCCATACTGTTGTATCTCCCTTGCTCTACCTGAGCAAAAAACAGTCTGAGATAAGAAGGGTGTGCAAGCAAGTTGAGAGGTATGGTTTTGATGTACTGAGCAATGAGACGTGAATGTGTCCTGCAAAATTAAAGTTTTTTGGTATGTGTGTATATATATATATATATAAAAAAATGTATAATAGGTATAGTGTTTAAACATATAATTTTAATTCTAAAAAAAATGTAACCAGTGGCAAAGAGTAAATCAGTAGAAGCAGCTCTCAAAACTAAAATCCTCCCAAATAAATTATGTATTTTACTTCTTACTTAATACTTCCTCATAGATAGAGATAGTTTGGAAACTTCCATAGAAATATTTTTACATGAGAAGGGAGTAACCCTTAATACTGTTGGTAGTGTAAGAATTTGTTAGCTGTGCTCCGAGCCATCCGTATTTGGCAAAAACTTTAAAACAGACAGTAGAGGAGATAACTTCTTCCACCTGGAAGACTCAGAAATTCATTATGCAATTTTTCATCTACAACAACCACTAAAGTCAAATACTTGTTTCCTTCAAGTCTTGATAGCAAGCAGAAGCAGCATCTGCATTCTCATAGATGAGAATAGAATATTATTCAGTTCACTGGACCTGTTTGAGCTTCAAAGATGTTTTACTGGTAGTGTATTGAAATAACTGAGGACTGATTCTGCTGTAAATCAGTATCATTAGGACTTGCCTTTATTTACACTGGCCTCATTTTTAAATAAATGATGCCATTTACTCAAGTAGTGTTATTCATCATTCATAGCAAAGTAGCTTAGAGCAGAAATGTACCTCCCTGAGGGTTCTTCTCCCCCAGTTTTAGTTAACTTACTTTGTCAACTTTATTTCTGAAAATTTAATAAGTAGAAAATAATAACTTCCATCAGGTACTTTGATTTGACAAAGGGGCAAAGGATTTGCTTCTTTCTGCTTGGCTTTTTTGGAGGTGGAATGAAGAGGTACCTTTGGCCAGCTAAAGCAGTATTATTTGACTCACCGTATAGAGTCACAGTGTCTCCGTTAGCTGAACAACAGAGGGAACCTGTGAAAGTATTTGTCATTTAGGAGTCTTAAGGAAACAGGATTACTCAGAAATGGCATAAGTCTTGATTCCTTACAGGGCTGCTCGTTTTTGTTACTGCTTTTCAGATTTTTACCCAAGTGTGGTTGCTAGGGCTTAAAGCAAGAGTGAAACATTTCCGCTCTGTTCATGGATTTCCGCTCTGGACAGCCCTGAAAAAAATGAGAGAATGGAGGGCAAATGAAATGGATGTCTGCTAGATGTAAACCATGTTCAATATATTGCTTTATTACCCGAGAGACATTTCTGTTAAAGAAAACATAAAATAAGTGCGGAAAAGTTTCTTAAGCAAATAGTACATGGTAACTCAGACCAGCTACCTTTGCTTAAATGAATCTGGCATAAGTGATCACCTATTCTAAGATGACAGCCACCCTCAGGTCCAAAAACTATAGCCTGCAAGTAAAACCAAGGGTCATCTGTCATCTTTAAAGGAGGTGAAGCTGTTTAAGAGTCTTCTTTATGCAAGACCTGCACAAGTCCTCAGTGATACAAGCATGCTTGCCAAGCACTGAAATCACAGGAAGAGTCAACCTAGCTGCAGTGGTGAGACACAGCAGGTAGCAGAGCAGGATGCACCAAGAAAAGGCTCATAGGAACAGAGCAAGGAGAAATAAGCCTTGCTACATGGCTGGGTGTGGCAGTCCCAACCTGGCCTTTGGGTGTGACTGCAGGGTCGAGGCATCCAACTTGCCTGCAAGCAGAGAGTGTGACTATGCAATTCTTACAGCTCTATCTTGGGCAATGATTAATGGGATGAAATTTAACAAGTCGAAATGCCGGATTCTGCACCTAGGATGGAGCAATGCTGGGCACAAGAATAAAGTGGGAGAGGAGTGGCTGGAGAGCAGCCCTGCAGAAAGGGATGCGGCGGTGCTGGTGGGCAGCAGGCTCAACAGGAGTCAGCAGTGTGCCCCAGCAGCCAAGAGGGCAAACCGCATCCTGGGATGCATCAAACACCGCACAACCAGCCAGCCAAAAGAGGTGATTATCCCGCTGTATTCAGCGTTGGTGCGGCCTCACCTTGAGCGTTGTGTGCAGTTCTGGGCCCCACAATTTAAGAAGGATGTTAAGGTCATAGAATCATAGAATACCAGGTTGGAAGGGACCTCAAGGATTATCTGGTCCAACCTTTCTTGGCAAAAGCACGGTCTAGACAAGATGGCTCAGCACCTTGTCCAGCTGAATCTTAAAAGTGTCCAATGTTGGGGAATCCACCACTTCCCTGTGGAGATTATTGCAATGGCTGATTGTTCTCATTGTGAAAAATTTTCCTCTTGTGTCCAGTCAGAATCTCCCCAGGAGTAACTTTTACCCATTACCCCTCATCTTTTCCATGTGACTCCTTGTAAAAGGGAGTCTCTGTCTTCTTTGTAGCCACCCTTCAAATACTGGAACATGGTGAGAAGGTCTCCCCTAAGCCTTCCTTTCTAAAGGCTGAACAAACCCAGTTCTCTCAGCCTTTCCTCATATGGCAGGCTTCCCAGTCCTTTGATCATCTTTGTGGCCCTTCTGGACCCTGTCCAGCCTGTCCACATCTTTTTCATATAGTGGGTCCTTGAATGCATCCAGAGGAGAACAACAAAGCTGGTGAAAGGGCTGGAAGGCGTGTCCTATGAGGAGCAGCTAAGGACTTTGGGCTTGTCTACCTTGGAGAAAAGGAGGCTGAGGGGCAACTTCATTGCTCTCCACAGCTTCCTGAGGAGGGGAAGTGGAGAGGGAGGTGCTGATCTCCAATCCCTGGTGCCCAGTGATAGGACACGTGGGAATGGTTCAAAGCTGCGCCAGGGGAGGTTTAGACTGGACATTAGGAAGGATTTCTTTACCAAGAGCATGGTCAAACACTGGAACAGGCTTCCTAGAGAGGTGGTCGATGCCCCAAGCCTGTCAGTGTTTAAGAGGCATTTGGACAATGCCCTTAATACCATGCTTTAACTTTTGGTCAGCCCCGAAGTGGTCGGGCAGTTGGACCAGATGATGATTGTAGGTCCCTTGCAACTGAAATTCTATTCTTCTATTCTATTCTATTCTATTCCGTTCCATTCCGTTCCGTTCCGTTCCATTCCATTCCATTCCATTCCATTCTATTCTATTCTATTCTATTCTATTCTATTCTATTCTATTCTATTCTATTCTATTCTATTCTATTTCTATTCCATTCTGTTCCATTCCATCTTTAAAATTAACTATTAAGGTTGCCCTATTTTTCTAACTTACTTTTCATGCATAAAATAGTATTTGTAAAGCCAGTTGATTCATGTTTGAGAAAGGGAAAAATTATTTTAGTTACTTTACTTTACACAACCTTCCAGGGACAGGCTACACCTGGCGTGTTCTTAGCAATCTCCTTCAATCTGACCCTGACCTTGCTGATGCCAGTCACGTCCTGGAAGAAAAGTTATGTGTATATTTATTTTACTTTACCACCATTGCTTTTACAAGAATAACCTAATAAAATGATTAATTATGTTTAGGAAAGCAAAACAAGACTTCTTTTCAGTGGAGTTCACCTTAAATCAGAACACTTCTAAAAGCTACTCGAAACAGGTTGTGATTTGAATAGCATGGGTGAGGTTTCATGGTCAAAGGCACTGGCCAAAAATAAGAATTCCTCTACTGAGCAGGGCCTTAGTCTCTGAGACACACTTCTTTGCTCTTACTTACTCTAGAAACAGACGTCCCTCCTGGCAAAAGGCAGGCAGGGCCATGGTCAGTAGCATGTATAATTAGCCTAATCTTGGGCAAAGGGTAAACATCCTTCCTTCCCTGTAAATGCTTGCTCCCCCTTCTGTTGTATTCAGGACCGAAGGCATGGAGCCACTCTGCCCCAGGACAGCAGTGTCACCTTGCCATCCCTGACCACCTCTGGGTCCTGTTGTGTCTTCCTCACAGCCTCTTGCCTGGGCGGTCTCTCAGCTTCTTTTCTCAGTGCTGCTGCCTCTCTGATTCAGCCTTCTCTCGCCTCTGCCAGGGTTGTCAGGAGGTTGGTTGGAAAGAGCATTGGGACTGTCTTCAACAAGGTCGCACCAAGGAGAACTCTCCTGTAGTTTCACCTTCTTTTAGCAAAGTTTTAGTCAGCAAGGCTCTGAGATACAGAAATTATTAAAATTGTCTTAATTTTCATGCTACTCATTCCATGAAGTGCTTTAGGTATCATTTGTTTCAGAATATCTGACAATTATAGTCATGATTATCAGTTTAATTGTATTATGGTGCAGACAGGTGATCATGAGGGAAGATTTTGTTAGGTGCACTGAAGCTTGTCAGAAAAAGACATCCTATATCAGTATTGTTAACTCAAATGTTCAAAACCTTGAGTATGTCCTTCTATCACAGCCTAAAGTTATGAGATTAAAAAAAAAAAAAGTTTTTTTCATTGTATGGTTTTGACTTTTCAGTTTTAGAATACTTAGAGATTTCAAACTTTTCTTCAACCAAGAATGCCTGTTAAAAAAAAAAAGAAATCCAATATTCTCATTAATTTGTATGTCTTGGGAGGCGCAAATGCTGAACAGATCACTTTTGTTGACACAGATTTTTTGAGCAACTGTATTGACTATATTGCTTGAGTTGGAAAAAAATAATCTGAAACAGTTGAAGGGAGAAAGAAATAGCTAATCTTTCCCATGCTGTCTTTTGTGTTTTGAATGTCTCATCTTCTTGTGGTTCTAATGACCAGAAAAGAAGAGAGAGATGAGGTGGTAAGAAAGCTTCTTATTTACACACCTGTTTGGGGAAATCAGGAAAAACACATTTACTATGTGATGAGAGCAAAAGATGTGCATGTGGTGTGATTAATATATGGCTAACAGTGCAAGTGGGACAAGAACTTTTTTTTGTTGTTCTCAAAAAGAAAACAAAGCCATAAATCAAAATATTTTCAATGAGGAAATAAAATGATGGATGATCTGGTGTGTCCCAAGGAAAGCTTTTGGGCCAGCACATTATCACATGAAAAAGCAAATCGCTCCTGGCAAAATCATGACAGGAAATTGTATATCCAGTGCAAAGTCATGCAATCCTCAGGAAGATAAACTTCCCGTATTCTTACAGTGTGCGGGAGCAGTCCCACCCGAGAGATGTACTTACTGATGAAGCAAAACCACGAAAAAGATGCTGCAAAATGCAGTCTCAGGCCACCTAGGATCTAACACTTTGCAGTAAATGTGTTGCTTTGAAATAGAGGAGATGTATTCTTTTGAGTCAAGTCTCACAAAAAGGAAAGCAATAAAACAAATCCATCTAAAAGAATGCCTCATTTTCAATAAATGTCAAAAAGAAATAACATGCAAAGTGTAGCTGTCATGAGAAGGACATTCATTCAAGAAAGCTCACAGGGTGCTGGAGAAAGCTGAAACCGTGTTTGGGCGAGCCCAGGGATCTATCATTGCTCTGGCTCTGGCTTGGTTGAAACTGAGTCACAGTTTTGCTGCACTAACCAGCAACAGGCTTTGGAGATGGCTCTGTGCAGTTTTCACAAATGAAGAGCATTTGATTGTGGTTTTGTTTTTTTTCCTACCACAAAAGCACAACATTCTGGGGAATTTTCCAGGTCTTTCTGTCAAACAGAGGAGGCAGATGGTCAGCGTTGGCACGGTGGCCCATCAGTGCCTTGCAGAACAGGGCCCTCCCAGCACTAATTTTAATGGAGGCTCCACCTGTGGTCAAATCCATAGAGAGCCATTTTTATTTACCAAATGTTGAATGATTGGGTCATTGTCCTGAAAAATGATTGCATTTCTGTAATACTTCCATTAAAAAAAAGCAAATGAACTCTTCAGAATCATAGCTTTAATGACAGTCATGCAATTCATACATTTTAAATAAAGTCCTTAATTGGCTGTCTGTGAAGTAGAAAGAGAACTGGTGCAGTGAATGGCTTAAATGCAGCAGTTACAATATTTCTTATTCTTTGCCAATCTAAAATTAATGAAAAACCTTTCTTGCTGTGACCTTGACAAATGGTCGTGTAACCTTTTTAAATTCTCAGAGGGTGCTGAATTCTACCCTGTGAGAGAGTGATGTAAAGGAATGCAGCTGAACATTTCTAATTAGTAAACTGAAACTCTGTGACAGGGAAGAAAGCTAAAAGGTACTGATTAGATTTAACATATATTAGACAACATCCCCAGGGAACAGAATTTGAAGATAGCTCTGAGTATTTTAGTCTTCGCATACCTGATTATCTCTGGGCATCAGTGAATCATCTGCAGAATTTGTGTAAACCTACTAGTTTTCACTCAAGGTAAAATCTGATCCTGTAAAAAGTTGGGTATGTTCCTACTGCTCCTACTGCTGCTGCTTTCTTTCTAATTCCTACTGCTTTCAAGAGGTGCTCAGCTCCTCAGAGAACTGGATGCAGAGTGCATCTTCCCAATGAAAGGTCTAACTCTCATTTGCACTGGAGCCATTTCACCTATTACTGGCATTACTAAGGGGTTTTAACACGGAGGTGCAGCACAGTTAAACCATCTTTAAACCCTTCTACACTTCCAAGGTGGTATGAGGGAATCTTCACATTCCAATCTAATTTGTGTAAGTATCATTTCCATGTAGATATACATTAGTGCTGGATTAGTAGAAGTGATTTGTTGATTTGACACCACGAAAACTCCTGGGAGACTTAAAATCAAGAACATCCTTTTCTTTCCTTGCTAGGTTGCAACTCTGATGCATAATTATTCAAGTTATGTTGTGTTTCATCTGTTCTATTTTTAATCCTTCCAAGAGGCAAAGGATCTTTGGGTGATAGATAAAGGAGAATGAGTTTTTGCTCTGTCATATTTATTGGAACAAAAGATTTCTGACCTCCACCATGTTAGAGTGATCTGTTACTAAAGAAAAAATTAACTATATTCATTTTACATATAGCATTAGGTTTCAGAAATTCTAGGATTTTCCATGGGCCAGATCATGTGTCCCCTTCCTGTAATGGTAAGCCATTTCTGTGATTGGATGAGTTGTGCAAAGCTGACATGAGTCAGACTGCCCACAGGCACAATCCATTAGTAGTGTGAAGAAAAGGTTCACAAGATGAGTGGTCTTAAGGACCACAGCTAGTGGGATGAAAAAAATAACATCTAAAAAAAATCGCTTTTTATATTCTGCTTTCCTTGACTTTTGTAACAGGCACAGAAGGGAAAAACATCTCAAAATAACGCTGCTGAAGTCATTGGGACAGTCAGTATGAACACGAGAAACCAGCACAAACATGAACTTGCCCCTTCATCTTTTTTGTGTTGCTAAATCCTATTTTTAGCCACCAGACTGTCTAAAATCTCTAGGGTGTGTTACAAGTCCTGGTATGATTATTTCCTAATTTCTTGGATAATTCAGAAAAGTTCTCAATCACTTTTGAGAAGCTGAACATCTTGTGTTTTATTCAGTAATTCATATCCTGATAACCCTTCCTTATTATGAGACCCACCTCCCTGACTCCTTTCTGCTAAGCAAACCGTGTACAAATGTAGGTCAGGAGAACTAATACCCAAATTCCCTTCCTCTCCTGTGAATGGAGCATATTAAATTTTTCCAGTGTAATTAAAGAGACTGTGCAAGGTTAGTGGAGCAGGTCTGTCTGACATTCATTTTTATTATATGCTAACTATTTTGCAAGTTCATTTCATTTTTTAATTTTAAATTCAAAATAGGCACTTTTTCTTCCTAACAGCAACTGGCCATGTGGGTCCTTAGTTCTCCCACTAGAAATCAGCCCTGTAACAACTAACGATTATGTTTGTGTGAGCAAGAATAGAGATTGAAAGTAAATAAGAAAATTTAAGTGCTTTTTGAGAAGTTATCAGTGAAAAGATATACCATATGGAATGATCTGTACTGTAACATATTCTTCAAGACCTCTTCAGGTGACTTTTCTTATTCTGTTCTTTTTTTTCCTTAATTCTTAATTCAAGGATTGATTTTGTTTGTGCAATTCAAGATAGCAGTGATTTCAGACAGGGCTTTTAATGATGACAGCAATCCTTCATTGCAAGTGAAGATGGCAGAAATGGCTTCTGCTTCAACTTTATTTCCTTCTTCCATCTTTTTTTGTCTCTCTGTCCCCTTCCTCCCTCCAGTCTTCCTTAGCTTTGGTAATGTCTGGTTTTTGAGCGAGGTAACTGTAACAATGGTTTATGGAATAATTATAAGCACTTGCTTTTAAACTTCTTTGTACATGCAAAATAATATGTAACATAATTGCACCTTAAAAGTAGAAACATAATAAAAATAATCACTCTGCTATATGAGAATATTCTTACCTGTGTGGAATGAATTTTCCTACTGAGTATCTTTAATACTAATTGAAAAAGGTTAAGAAAATCCCAGTACAATGAATAAAATGAATAGAGACTAAATTATTGAATCATAGTAACTGCAATCCTAGATTATATTAAAACTGATGGAACTATCTTCTGCATGAAGAAATCTTTCAGATTACATTTTTAATATACATATTTCCCCTCTAATATTGCATAAAAATCCAATTAAGTGTCAGTGTTACTACAACAGAGTTGTATAAAAGGGACAATTGGCCCCATTAGTATTCTTGTGCTTGTTACCACTAGCTTCCTTCCATAGGGCACTAAGTAACTGCAACATATTTGGAGTCTTTCTACAGTTTTTGTAATAGTGTTTCATAATACTTATTAAAATGGATAGAGTAGTGAAACTGAGAAAGAAGCAGTCCCTGAAGATCAAACTGTTCTACAGTCTCTGTTGTTCTGCCTTCAGTATTCTTTTTGTCAGGATCTTCTCTTGTTTCTGATCATTCACCTTTTTTTTTTTAAACTGTTACAACTTTTCCTATGTATAAATACATTAAATTGCACCTTGGAGTGCTCTCAGTTTTTTCCCATGAGATTACGTTTCCCTAACTGATGGCTTGGTGTTATTTTCATTGTGGTTAAGCTGATGAGCTTGGAGTCAGATATAATTGGCTCAAGGCCAGTTTACTACAGCTCCTTTTAAAAATGGAAAATAAGTCAAAGTTTCCTTTCGTATCACTTATATTGTCATTGAAGCGGGTGGTGGATGTCAAGGTTGCAGAATCACAGAACAGAAATCTCCAGCTGTGGCTAACTGAAACCTATTTGAGCTGGAGGCAGAAGTGGCCATGAGGCACTGACGTTATAGCTGGCGCTGGTGCCTCTGCCAGCACCTCAAGCCAGCTTTGCACCCTAGCTAAGTTTCTTCAACTTCCCTGTAGTTTCGATAGGAGTAAAGCAAATCTATCTTGTGGTACTAGCTGCTCATTCTTCTCACCTGTGTTTTTCAACAATTGCACTGTCAGTAATAAATTCCACCAGTATTTCCACTCAGACCTCTTTCTAACCCCACTATTGTCAATGAAAATCACCCCAGATAACTTACAAGGGCCCTCCCAGATCTTGAGACAATCTAAATGTTTGCAAATCCTTCACAGTTTATTGATAATTCCTACAAATGTTGACATTCTGAAGGAAAAAAAGAAAAGAGCTCTTAAATTCTTAAATGGAAACAGACCCCTTTTTTTAAGTCAGTACAAATTTGTACAAGAACTTCATAAAGAACTCAGCAGTTAGCACACAAAAACTTAAAATAGTACTGGAATCAGGGCGCTCTTCCCAATTACAGCTTCCTGAGGAGGGGAAGTGGAGAGGGAGGTGCTGATCTCTTCTCCCTGGTATCCAGTGATAGGACACATGGGAATGGTTCAAAGCTGCACCAGGGGAGGCTTAGGCTGGACATTAGGAAGGATTTCTTTACCGAGAGCATGGTTGAACACTGGAACAGGCTTCCTAGAGAGGTGGTCGATGCCCCAAGCCTGTCAGTGTTTAAGAGGCATTTGGACAATGCCCTTAATAACATGCTTTAACTTTTGGTCAGCCCCGAAGTGGTCAGGCAGTTGGACCAGATGATGATTGTAGGTCCCTTGCAACTGAAATTCTATTCTATTCTATTCTATTCTATTCTATTCTATTCTATTCTATTCTATTCTATTCTATCCTAAATTACTCTAGTGTAACTCTAGAAAAGTTCCACTGAAGTGGATTGTTTTCTTTGGCTTTACATGTGTTACAGAGATCAGGAGTTAGATCCAACTTTTTTCCCCTCTGCTTTCCCTTTCTTTGAGGTGGGATGCTGTATCCAGGAAGGGACTGGCGAAATTCATTGCTCCTTATTGTGCCTAAAAGCTTAGGGAAATGATCAGACATCTCTAAAGCTCAGTGGTTTTCAGCCCCGTTGAATGGTAAGCAATACCACTTATTCTTTCTATTGTAAAATGAGTTTTTCCACTTCATTTCTCCACTGAAACTATTTACATAATGTCTGTGTTCTTTTATGACTTGTACGAAAAACAGCGCTGTGCTCCTAAATTCACATGGGCTTAGGGAGAAGGCTGAAATAGGAAAGAAAAAGTAATAAATGCATATGCCAATCATTTATCTTATTTTTATCTATCCCATACATTATAAACTTCATAGAAGTTTCAAAGTAATCATTTCTAACAACTGAAGGATGCCTATTTCCTCATGAACTTTCAATATGCTTCCATTTAACATTTACTGGCCCAATTTTCTTTGTATAGGTCAAGAGGATTTTTTCACATCTTGTTACGGGGAAAAGGGTACTTGAGTGGAAAAGGTGCGCTCTCTTTTATCACCACAGAATTTCAAGTAGCTGAGCATATTCATTAGAAGCTGGAGGACTTTAGCACAGATATGAGATATTAGACCAAAACTTGCACACTCCTATTAGAATAAGAATTTGTTATAGTTAACTGATATAAAGGGCAAAGCTCACGTGCCAAGTAGGTCTGAGTTTTAGTTGAGGTTTGCATATCCCACTCTTAGAGCATTTGCTAGTCTTTTAGACAATGAAATGACTTGCCTTCAAGAAAACTTATATCACAAAAGTCCCAGTGACACTGGGTTTGTTTCCAGCTCCAGGCATACATTACCGTGTGATGTCATGAATTAGCTCATTCATGCTGGCATTGTAAAACCAGGGAGGCCTCTGTTCTTGCGTATTAGAGTGCTGGGGAGAAATCTGGGGATGTAAGGAAGACAGGAAACTGAGCCAAAAGGTAAATGAGCAAGATATCTAAAATGAATGATGTAAAAGATTATGTTCCTTTCTTGAATTGTGTATTTTTTGGGTAGTTTCAGAACTAGGCAAAATAGTTTCTTTCAAACTTCTGAGTAAAAGTCAGCTATTTTGCCATCTGCCTCATCATTTTTATGTATTTTAATATATTAAATAATTGATTTTAATACAATTCAGATCTTACAGCCCATAGAGACATTTTTTCCTTAAGTTTTGTCTAAGTTGGCCTTGAACAATTAAATTTCTCATTAGTTTTCCAAAGGATAGTTGACATTTAGGAATTAGTTAGAAATTATAGTTTTATTGCCCATGTTATTGCAATGTAATGTTCATTTGGAGAGAAACACAATGTCCTATTTAAGCAGACTGCATTTAAATTATCCATTTTGTTTTATTCTGAAAAGTATTTGCATGATGATAAATGGATAAAGAATAATGATTTCCAAGGAGACACTGTCTCTATCCTTGAGTTAGAGAAATGAAGGCCAAATTTGGAACAAATGGTCTGGGAAGATGCTGTTTCCACAGTAAAAGAAAGCACTGTTATCTGAAGGATGTCTCCTAAGATAACAAATCACTGTCTGAGGAGAGATGAAGTACAACATGACTTAAAAGGACTTAAATTCTAAAATAAATGTGTTTTTTTTCTGCAGCAGAATTATTACAGATGCCAGAGCGTTCCAGTTTGATTGCTTAAGTCTTCATACATATCACTGACTTTTTAATTTTCCAGCATTTTATCTTTAGTTCCTTGTGTCAATTCAAGCAAGTAAGAGAACACCTTTTAAAATCTTCAGACAGGATACTGCTCAATTGACAATACAGCTAAATAGAGTCAACATTGAATATGTTCAGCTGGAATTCAGCTAGACAATCACCTACAGAGGTACCATTACCTTCATTATTATGGTATGTGCACATCCATCCACATGCACAGGTTTTTGCAACAATCCCAAGAGACAATTCTTCCAGGTTGATCACACCAGCTGATTTGAGCTCTCTAGAAGGAAGCACTAACCCACCAAATATAGACAGGGGCAGACCAACAAACTTTCTTTGATAAGGAAATCACTTTTCTAGAGAAGAAACACTGGGAAATTTCATATTTTTCATATTCTAATATCTAGACTCTAGTAAAATATCCACTATATTGCTACCTGGAAATTATAAATTTGGAGAAGGAAGGAATTAATAGGAGAAATGTGAAAGCGTAAGAACCGGACTGAAGGGAGACAGCAGATGATGGTGTCAGAAAAGGAAATTCCAGATTGAAAGGAAGTCACTATTGGACTTTCTCAAGGATTAGCCTTTGGACAAATCTTTTAAGTATTTTCATTAATGATCTTGGCTTAAAACCAAGAAGTGCATGCCTGAAATTTTCAGTATCATAAACACAAGAGGAAGACTGAGATATCGGATGACTAAAGGAGTAAACAACTCCTATGATTGCAGGAATGACAGAAGGGGGATCCCAGAAAAAGGAAATTCAAGAACAGGTATCTGAGGATTAATAACAAGAAAATCAACAATTAGCTCATCATTTGGAAGTGACTGAGGAAGATTAAGACCTGGTATACTATTTGACTGTGGAGTAATTGCAAACCAACATCTGGAGAGTGAAAGTAATCTGGGGAAGACTCAATGCTGTTGGTGAGACTGCATCTGGAATACTAGGTAAATTCTTCTCAGCTCCTTCCCTGAAAGCTGAATTCACATTTGAAAAAGTGCAGAAAAGGTACACTGTGACAAAGGGTGGAGTGGAAAACTTCAGGATGCGTGGAAAGAGAAAGAACATGGATCAAGCAGCTTGGCAAAATGGAATATGGTCTTTAAATACATTGGGAAGTATATATGGAAAAGAAGGAGAAGAGTTCCTTAAGTTAAAGAGCAGGACTGGCATAAAAAAATAACTGGTCATAAATACTCTCAGGGTGGAAATGGGAGGGAGATTGCTAGTCAGCACCGCAGTGAAATTCTGGAATTACCTTCTAGGAGAGCAGTAGAAGTACCTATACAGTTGCTTTCAAGCTAGCATTTGACCAGCTTGAGAGAGCCCATTTTGAGAGATGTCAGGGATAACTGGGACTGCACCACAAGATCCTTTTGAGCCCCATCCTCCTTTATCACTGTATAGTTTTGTTTATAAAGGGACAGGTCTTTAAAAATCACAAATCATAAAAAGTGCCTTCCTCATTTTGGGGAGGGGGCCTGGTGGATTTACATTTTAAAGGAAAAAAAAGGAATAGGTAAACTAGTTCCCAAACGGAATCTGCTGTGGTTTCAGCTGATTGCCTTTTTCTGAGTTATCAACATTCTTTAAAGGGAGATGATAGACAGGAATACAGATGTGGTCCTTTCACCCTACAGCACATTACTACAGAGTTGCCTGAGGCTAAAAAGAGCAGGAATATAATATAGAAACAGTGGAGACTTGTATTTATTATGGCTTCCTATGTTATTTCATTCAGTTACATATCTGTCTAATGGTAGATAACTCTCCAAAACAATTTTAGGTTTGTTTTAATTTAGATTGTAGTATGGACACTTATCTGAATTATCCACGTTACTTAGATATGCATTACTGGACTGGAAAATTTATGTAAACATAATCTAATAAGATTTTGGATGCTTTTTGTTTCCAGGAACAAGAGATTCCATGTAGAAAAGTGCATCTGGGAGCAAGGGTGACCAGAGATAGACAGAAGAGTGATGAGAAAAACAAACAAGGGACTGCTGTTCCCTGAAGTCATAGTGAGCTTTGTAAAGATTTAAGGTCTCATTGTTTATCTAACAAACTTCTTAGGTGGCTGCAGTCACAATAAGTGTTTAAAAATGGAGGTACATCTACCCTTTTAATAGCATTTTCTGATCCTCATCTCTCATTCCATCAGCTAACAGAATGACTAGGCTGTTTAACATGGATGATACTCCTCTCTTAGCATCTTTAATCAACAGGCAAACCAATGCCAGGCAATTCCCTCTTTCCAAAGAAGAGTTGCTGCCCGAGGAAGGGAAGTCAGGATAACTCTCACCACTCACCTGGAAAGGAAGCTTCAGACCTCTAATGCATAGATGCCTATACCTCAGGGAGTGACTGTCAGCTCCCTGTACATTCAGTGGAGAGAAACAGGCACTTTTTCAGATACCTACTTCATGAAGAGAGAGGCGTCACTTTATAAGTGCAGATTTCTCTCCACTGTGGACAGATGAATTCCCATACTGTGAATGACCAGGTTCACCCAGGAGGACAATGGCAGAAGGTCTCCAGCTTTGAACTTGTTGCCCAGCTGAGTGATGAGCTGTGTTTCATGCACTCAGGCTTGAGAGGTACAGCTGGTCAGATGTTAGGAATCGAGAAGTGACTGCTTTAAGCTAAGTACAATAAACAGTTTTTATTTCTATTGCACCCTTTAACATTTGCAAAGCACTTGATGCAATGGGAAAAGCACTTCAGAATTGAAATTAGAATAAATAAATCTGGTGTTCAGACTCATTTTAATGAATATGACTTTCCCCTTCTGTAACGGTCCCCTAAAATCACTGGCATGTAAAGGTGAGGGAATGAAATACAAGAGAGTTCCAGATTCCAGAAACTTTTACTAAGCCTGTGTCTCAAGGTTGGTGTCTTGCTGATGTGGTCATGGACTAAAATTACATTAAGGACTTCTCAAACTATTTGGTTTACATGGGATTTTAACAGCCTTTACAATCTTGTATTCTTAATTACTGCATTCCTTCCAGCCTGGTGGTCTTTTCTATTCACAATAAAAGATTAAATTCACTAAAACTCCCAAGGAGTGGGAGATGGGTGGAGTTCAGCTCCAGAGGTTACAGGGAAAAGAAATAGAAATACCCACCGCTAGTATTTAATAATTGTTTCTCTAGGTATGAGTTGACTAGTAATTATTTAATAAAGGATTTATCTTGCTAAATACAGATTCCGCCTAGATAACGGAGCCAGGAAATATGTGAATTTAAGAGAGAACAAGGTAGTCCACCTTGGATGCAGGAAGAGCGATAACAAACTGTTGTAAGTAGCCCTAGGGTGTAGATTGAAAGGAAAAGGGAGCTGCTAAGATACAGGACTGAGACTGGCTAATGACTGAGAAACAGTAAACCATAAAAGAGCTGGTTCTGTGAAGCGATGCTCAGGTGTTGCTTGGACTCTCAGTACAAGCTGCTGTGACACATGCTGGAACAAAAGCTTGGATAAAAGAAGGACTAGGGACAAGCTTTAGAGGGGACCTGATAAAGCATTTTATTATTTTTCCCTTTTGTAGCTTTGATTACAGCTTTGGGATTAAGCACATCACTCATTTTTTTCTACAAAAATCTTCATTTATTGTTTTCTACAACCTCTTCGATACATACAGTCCCAAGGTGAAAGAATAAGCACTGAGTAGACCGCCCTCAAGGAATAGCAAAAGTAACTATTTTTTTGGTGCTTCTTTCCTGTGAGGGGTTTGGGGCTTCACAGAAGCTGGGGTGTACTGTTTCTACCAAGCTGCAAGGATCAGTTTAGGAACTGGTGATCCCAGAGGTTAGGACAGTCCCCCACATCAGAAGCACATAGATGTCTTATGTGGTGGACAAACAGCTTGTGACTTCGGAGACTGCACACGTGACACCAGCTTTGCCCTACTTTTTAAACACACTAGGAAGATGCATCAAGGGTAACGGACTCTTGAATTTGTGGTTTCATCTCAGAAGCAATGATGGGAGCACTGCAGACCTGTGTGGTTCCTTTGCTGTATCCACTAGGTGAAACTGTACTAGGATTTTTGCTTGGCATCTAAGATGGAAGCTGCTATAAAATTCCTCCTCTGAGCAATATGTAAGTTTGGCAGAATATTGTATTAGGCTGATTTTATATTGAGTCTTCCTGTACTAAGATCTATGTTTCTCAGTGATGAAATATTTGTCATTTTAATGATTGAATATGAACAGATGTGTTTAACTTTCATGGTTAATGATCTCTTTGTTTCTGCTTTTAATCCCTGCCTATTACACTAATGGACTCAAATTACTAGAGTGTTCAAGAGGCCATTAGGCTCTTTTATAGGACATGGAACGCTAATGGCAATTCAATATGAAAATTCAAGCATTTTGCTCTTTTACTGAAATATTTTGTCTTCACTTCTGAAAAAAAGAAAAGTTTTCTGTTTCAGAATAGTTCATAGACTACGTGATGCTTTTTAAAAATTGTCACTCAGCTCATTCTTTCATGTATGCAAGTATTGATTTATGAAGTGTTCTCCTCTGTATGCTTTCTGGAACATGATACTAACCTTCAAGTGGAAATTAAAAACTCTGGGCCTCTTGCCTAAAGAAAGCAAACAGTTCCCTCAGACCTCGGCAATAGCATCATTGCTGTCATAAATAATCACTGTAGGCCAAAAGACTCCTTAACAAGGAAAGTAAAATCTAAAAATAAAAAGAACAATCTTTGCTCTCAGCTTCCAAGGGGTAAATCAACTTGCAAATTATTTTAATGAAATGCAAGATGATGAGGAATCGCATCTCTTGACTAGCAGCTATAGTCCGATAGTTCTTTGGTTATCCAGTTGGTGTCAGCCTGGTTAATACTTGAAAAGGTTATCTGTATCTCTTTAAAACTGGCCAATTATCTAGGGTGATTCTATGTATATTTACCAACAGATGGTCTCATAATAATTACTAGAGTTGCCAGGCCATTCATGCATATCTTCATTCCTAAGCCACTGAACAGAACAAATATTTTAAAATTTTATGTTGTATGTTTTACCAGGAAGATGTAGAAAGGCAGTTAGAGAATGAGAGAACCTAGCTTTGGAGAAAAACAGAAGAAAAAATAAAACCCAAATTAATGACAGGGAACAAGCAGTGCTGAAGTGCAAGAAGGAGTGAAGGAGGAGACCCATTCTGGGCAAGTAAAGATCCATGAAATGATCTGTTCCCCATAGGAGATAGGTTCTTTCTAGTCCTGCATCATATGTACTACATTTATCCAGATTTCATGGGTCCTGAGGTCCATAAGTGATAAAAGAGAAAGTGCTGGATTTGGCCCAATACAATAAAAAACATGGAATAGTTTCTATAGGAGAACAGTGAGTCCACTTCAGCTTGGAAGTCTATAAAATCTTTTATGGCATGGAAAATGTGAATAGGCAATGTTTACTCATCACAGCAGAGGAACTCAGGGACAGACAGTGACATTATGAGGCCAAAACCAAAAGTGTTTTCATAGAACATATTGCTAAATTATGGAGTTGTTTGTCAAAGGACAGTGGGCAGTCCAAAATTTAAATAGATTCACAAAGAGAGCAGAAAAATGTATGGAGAATGTGTCTGTCAGCAGTTATGAAACACAACCAGGTAGAGGAAATTGCTGCCTGCAGCACTGCCTAGACCTCTGATTGATAAAAGCTACAAAGGTTTCTAATGGCAAGCTTTATTCTCTACAGACCCGTTGGGTATGTCTTTTCCCTAAGCTAGACATTGTCATTGCTGATTTCCTCATAGAGAGGATAGTTTGAAACAAGAAGCTCTCCTTGAGTTTGGGAGCTGAGGAGGGGACATAGCACATAGCGATGAATCAAAATGGTTCTAAAAAGGAACTAGTAAAAATAGAAAAACATTAGAAGAACAGATTAAAAATGAGGAAATCAGGAAAGGATTATTTAGCACTCAAACTGCTTACAGACAAAACACTAGTGGAATGACCTTGAAGACATCCAAAGAGACACGAATCAGTATTCCTGCCCCACACAAGGGATTCATACGGGGAGGGCAGAGAGAAGCAAGGGAGAGGAAAGAAGTAGTCACAACCTTGGTATAAGGTCTGGAGGAGTCTGACAGCTAGTAGAAGGAGCTGGCTGAACAAGAGGTCTAATGCCCTCCTACATAGGCTTAAGCATGGCTTGGCTAAATCTTACCAGGCTTTCTGCATCAGCAACCAGCACCTGAAGGAATTCCTCAAAGCAAGGCTGAGGTCAGAAACATGTTATCCAAGAGTTAGCCACAATTCATCCCATCAATTATCTTCTGGTCCAGGGGCTGGAGGGAAAATGAGAGACCCTCTCCTTACCCACCAGGTGGAAAAGTCTCCTGGTATGAAAACCGGCAGTTGGTGACACTGTGGGCATAGGGCAAGACTTGGCTCATCAAGGCTGATAATGTTTGTTCCAGTGAGATGACCTTTATCATGCACTTACAGCCTGCGCTGAGAAGAGATACTGAATGCCACTTATTCAAGCTGTGCATATTTGTCTCCTCAGGCAGCTGTAAAATAACCTCCTCACCCACCTGCAGGAGAGCTTGGCCTGCATGCAGGCCATGTAAGGGCAGGAGGCCACCAAGTGTGGCTAAACTCTGCTGTTGGGCTGTCAGTGACAGGAGACAGGTTGGTAGGTGTCCCATGGGCCCCTTCTGAGAATTCACCCAACTTAGAGGGAACTCCAGCTGAACCTGCTTTCCTGCTGCTACCTGTCAAAGCCTATCCAGCATGACCCAGCAGAACTGACTGGATTTAGGGGGCAAGAGACCCCCAGAAACTGTGGACCCATAGGAACAGGTCTGAAGACTCTGTAAAGTGGCTAGTGATGTCAGTTTCACAGCCCACTGAAGGAGATATATAGTTGGACACGGGTTTCCCAGGCCCTATGGTCATTCAAGGCCTAGAGCTCACCTAAGTTTTGCAGAGGAAGACATCACCATCAGAAGTCTCTCTCTCAAACCTTTTGCTGCCTAGCATCCTTTTTCACTTAGTGGCACTGGCAGAGAGACGATTTTTGGAATAAGGGGCTGGAGCAGTGGAGTCCTTCAGGCATGAAGTGAACTGACTCCCTCTTTTGCCTTCAGCAGTGAAATAGAGTTTCTAGTTTAGGGAACCCAGCAAGTACAGCCTGCAGCCTGTAGTCACCACTGAGAGGACAAACAGATCAGTCCTTCCTCCACTGGCCCTTGTTCTAGCCTACCAGTCTCACGTTTATCTTAAACTGTTTCCAAGATAAAGCTGGGAGATGAGGTACCCTTCATACGATCATGAGTATTGGAAGCACTAGTCCTTGTCCTGTAAATCAGGGCACATAGCATCAATCCCCTGCAAAGGTACAGGGACTTGGGTGGAAGACAGGGACATATCTTGCTGGAATATATACAGAGGCTTGTCCTCACCTTCCCAGGGAAATCTAAGGAAGAGAGTCAACAGCAGCATTATTGAGAAATTGTTATTTCCTCCTATCTTATGTGTCTGCCCAAGCTCAGGATATGAGAATTTTACACTGAAAACATCTTCTAATACATAAAAATATGCTTTGCTTAAAATTGAAGCATTTTATCTATGGACGCTGCGTTATTTATTTTAAGCTTTTAAATATGTGCCATATTCCAGTGAGTTGAACATTAGGCACTTTCATATTTGAAGATGTTCAGACAGCTGATATTTAAATTTGTGATCCTCTGGAAATTTTTATCAAGGTGTCACTGGGATAACAGATGTAAATGCTGAGCTGGGCACTGCAGCACCAAATATAGGTTGTACAGAGCTCAGAAAATGATCTCCAGAGCATTTCACTTGTCTTATTAGTATTACAGCTCTAGCTGTGGTGTAGTACAGCATACATGAGATTTGAAAATCTTAAGATTTGAAAATCTTAAAATCTCCCTGCCATAGGCAGGGATGTCTTTCAGTAGTTCAGGTTGCTCAAAGCCCCATCCAGCCTGACCTTGAACACTTCCAATGATGGGGCATCCACAACTTCCCTTGGCACCTATTCTAGTGTCTCACCACCGTCATCATAGAAAATTTCTTCCTTATGTCCAGTCTAAACCTACCCTCTTTGAGTTTAAAACTGTTACCCGCCCCATCCAGTCACTACAGGCTGTGGTAAAAAGTGTCTCTCCATCTTTCTTATAAGCCCCCTTTAAGTACTGAAAGGTGACAATAAGGTCTCCCCAGAGCCTGTTCTTCTCCAGGCTGAATAATCCTAACTCTCTTAGCCTTTCTTCATAGGAGAGGTGTTCCAGCCCTTGGATCATTTTTGTGGCCCTCCTCTGGACCTGCTCCAACAGGTCCATGTCATTCTTGTACTGTGGACCCCAGAGCTAGGTGCAGTACTCTAGGTGAGATCTCAGGAAAGCAGGGAGTAGAGGGGGAGAATCACCTCCCTCAACCTGCTGGCCATGCTTCTTTTTATGCAGCCCACGATATGGTTGGCTTTTGGGGCTGCAAGTGCACATTGCTGGCTCACATCCAATTTTTCATCCACCAGTATCCCCAAGTCCTTCTCTGCAGGGCAGCTCTCAATGAATTTTATTGGTCTGATCCAGGTGCAGGACCTTGCACTTGGCCTTGTGCACATTGCTGGCTCACATCCAATTTTTCATCCACCAGTATCCCCAAGTCCTTCTCTGCAGGGCAGCTCTCAATGAATTTTATTGCTCTGATCCAGGTGCAGGACCTTGCACTTGGCCTTGTTGAACTTCATGAGGTTCACATAGGTTCACTCCTCAAGCCTGTCAAGGTCCCTCTGGATGGCATGCCTTCTCTCAAGCAAATCAACTGCACCACTTAGCTTGGTGTCATCATTGAGGGTGCACTCAATCCCACTATGTCATTGATGAAGATATTAAATAATATCGGTCCCAGTAGGGACCTTTGAAGGACACCACTTGTTAGTGGTTTCCTCTTGGACATTGAGCCATTGACTGTAACTCTTTGGACATGGCCATCCAGCCAATTCCTTATCCATCTAACAATCCATCCATCAAACCCTTATCTCTCCAATTCAGTGGCAAGAATGTTGTGGGGGACTGTATCAAAGTCCTTACAGAAGTCCAAGTAGATGACATCTGTAGCTCTTCGCTTGTCCTCTGATGCAGTCACTCTAGCGTAGAAGACTACTAGGTTAGTCAGGAACGATTTGCCCTTGGTGAAGCCATGTTGGCTGTCTCTAATCACCTCCCTGTCTTCCATATGTTTTGACATATCTTCCAGGAGAATCTGTTCCATGATCTTAATGGGCATGGAGGTGAGGCTGACTGGTTGGTAGTTCCCAGGATCCTCCATTTACCTGTCCTGGTTATGGCTGGATAGAGTTAATTTTCTTTCTAGTAGCTGGTATAGTACTGTGTTTTGGATTTAGGATGAGAATATTGTTGATAACACACTGATGTTTTAGTTGCTGCTGAGCAGTGCTTACACAGGGTCGAGGCCTTTTCCTGCTTCTCACCCCACCCCACCAGCGAGTAGGCTGGGAGTGCACAAGAAGCTGGGAGGGGGCACAGCTGGGACAGCTGACCCCAACTCACCAAAGGGATATTTCACACCATATGACATCATGCTCAGTATATAAACCGGGAAAAAGCTGGCCGGGGGTCCACTGCTCGGGGGTCCGCTGCTCAGGAACTGGCTGGGCTTCGGTCAGCAGGTGGAAAGCAATTGCATTGTGCATCACTTGTTTTGTACATTCACTTATCGTTATTATTATTTTCCCTTTCTTTTCTGTCCTATTAAATTGCTTTTATCTCAACCCACGGGTTTTATCTTTGTTTTTTTTATTGTCTCCCCCATGCCACTTGGGGAGTGAGCAAACAGCTGTGTGGTGTTTAGCTGCCTGCTGGGTTAAACCATTGGGTCTTTTTGGCACCCAGTGTGGGGCTCGAAGGGTTGAGATAATGACAGATCTGACCAGAGCATGTTAAAACAAATTTGTTATAAGCATTTATTATTAGGTTAATAGTTTCTGGTCGCAATGTTGATTTACTTGCTCTCAGAGTTGTTGTGCTTGTTCTCAGAGTTGTGTTATGTAACACCTTGCTTGCTGTATATGTTCCCTGTTGTGCTGTTTATCACCTCTGGGGGAAGGATTAAGGTTATCATTTTGCTATACTGTGTAACACTGGCTTACGATATGATAAAATTACTGGTCGTGAGACTAATTTATACTCAGCATTGCTCTCATCTCCGTACTTTGGGAACTATCTCTCAGAAGCTATTAATAATTACACTCTTTATGTTTTCTCCTCAGAGAGCCAATTTATAGGGGAGACAAGGGCGAGCACTTTCCCCTGCTCCTTCACCTTCCCCTTCTCCTCCAGGCTAGTTACAATAGCTCTTGAGAATTTTGAATATCCTTGGGATGTTCAAAACAGCGTGTTCCTATTGCTATGTCTCCTGAATGTGTTTCAGTCTTATTTAAGGTTAAACAACTACTTAAGAATACCACGCAGACATCTGCCCCGAGGCTGGATATTTATGAGTGGCAGGGTGTGTGGGATAGTATGGGCAAGTACCTAGGACAGTGGGCACTTCCAATGTTTTGGAACTTCACCCCTGAAAAAGTGCAGAATCCTGAAAAACTAGTAAAATATTGGGAAAAAGTATGCTGTCCTGGCAATTCCAGAGAGACACAAATCACTGCAATGTGCTGGGGCCTGGCCCATGCCTACCGGCCCATGCCTGGCCCATGCCCTGTTCAACACTATTCAGTACCCTCAAGGGGAATAGAAGGTCTCTGGATCTGATTACAAGGTGACAGGAACTGCGGTTACTCCAACCCCCATGACAGGCACTGCAGCTGAACCAGAGAACCAACCCGTGCCGCTATCCGTCGCCCCTATACACAAGAAGAAATGCTGGAATGGAAAGTCAGCTCGTTTAGTAAGGGAAGAAACTCTTCCCCTACTAAGAGAAGAAATGCACAAGGCAGGCTGCTCTGAAGCAGGGCCATCATGAGAACAGGAGGAGGAAGAGGCAGAACTCATAAACGAGGCAGTAACCACCCGATCCCTGTCCCTGAGTGAGCTGCGAGACATGCAAAAAGATTTTAGCTATAATCCAGGCAAGCACATTGTCACCTTGCTGCTCCGATGCTGGGATAATGGGACCAGTAGCCTGGAATTGGAGGGTAGGGAAGTGGTGTGGTTTAGCCCCAGTCAGCAATTAGGTACCACACAGCTGCTCACTCACCCTTCGCTCCCTGGTGGGATGGGGGAGAGAATCGGAAGAGCAAAAGTAAGAAAACTCGTGGGTTGAGATAAGAACAGTTCAATAATTGGAACAAAATTATAATAATAATAACAAATTGTAATGAAAAGGAAAACAACAAGAGACTGAGAGAGGAACAAAACCCAAGGGAAAAAAAAAAACAGTGATACAGCCGCTGACCACCTGCCAACCGATGCCCAGCCAGTCCCCGAGCAGCGATTGCTACCCTCCGGGCAACTCCCCCCATTTTATATACTGAGCATGACGCCATATGGTATGGAATAGTCCTTTGGTCAGTTGGGATCAACTATCCTGGCTGTGCCCCCTCCCAGCTTCTTGTGCACCTGGCAGAGCATGGGAAGCTGAAAAGTCCTTGACCAGTGTAAACACCACTTAGCAACAGCCAAAACATCAGTGTGTTATTAATATTATTCTCATACTAAAATCCAAAACACAGCACTATACCAGCTACTAGGAAGAAAATTAACTCTATCCCAGCCAAAACCAGGACAGGAAGCCCAGCAGCTGGGATCACTTTCTAGGGAAGGGAGCATTGACAAACTGCTTGGAAGAGGGGCACAAGTACTCAGCCTCTGGAGGCAACTCCTGTCAGGCATGAAGGAAAGATATCCCTTCAAGGAAGATGTTACATGTCACCCAGGCAAGTGGACCACCATGGAAAGAAGTATCCAGTACCTGAGGGAATTAGCCATGCTGGAGGTGATTTATGGTGACCAGGACAACAAGCAGTTATCCAAAGACTCAGATGGAGTCAGGTGCACATGACCTATGTGGCGGAATTTTGTATGGAGCGCACCAGCGTTGTATGCCAACTCAATGGCAATACTGACCTGGAAAGATGGAGAAGGACAAACAGTGGATGAATTGGCTGGTCAACTCCGGCAATATGAAGAAAGTCTCTCTTCCTCCTTATGGGCCTGCATCTCGGCTGTGGAGAAACTGTCCCAGGAGGTCCAGCAACTCAAAGAGGATATGTCCTACTCCCCACCTGTACAGACCAGTATCTCAGGTATTAGGAGTCAGCGTTCCTCTGCTCAAGAGAGAGGATATAGATGGTACACAGCATGGGCCACCCTGTGGTTTTATCTGTGTGACCATGGAGAGGACATGAGGAAGTGGGATGGAAAATCTACCTCGACCCTAGAGTTACGGGTACATGAGTTGCAAGGAAAAACAATCACACAAGGGGGTTCTTCCAGGAAAATTGCTGCTCCAGTTTCCAGTGGGCAGCTCCCCAGACAGAGTAGAAGGGCTGATCTTACTCCTGATCTTAATAAAGGGACTTCTGATTCATATTTACGAGAAGTGAGTAATGAATAGTATGAACAGGACTAGAGGGGTCCACTGCTCAGGAACTGGCTGGGCTTCAGTCAGCAGGTGGAGAGCAATTGCATCATGCATCACTTGTTTTGTACATTCACTTATCATTATTATTATTTTCCCTTTCTTTTCTGTCCTATTAAATTACCTTTATCTCAAGCCCCGAGTTTTACAATTTTTTTTTTATTGTCTCCCGCATGCCACTTGGGGAGTGAGCGAACAGCTGTGTGGTGTTTAGCTGCCTGCTGGGTTAAATCACAACATCACCCTTTTTAAAAATGGGTGTGATGTTTCCCTTTTTCCAGTCACTGTGGACTACTGGGTTTATAAACAAGTAATGCAATGGAACATAATGTAATACCAAGGGACATAAATCCAGTCAACAGCTTAAATGAGTGTACTTTAAATCAGTCTATGGAATTCTTCAGTTATATTCACAATTCTTTAGATCTGGGCTAAATCTCCTGAACCATGAAGCACCATTTTCCATAAAACAGTCAAAGTAAAACAAAAGATACAATATATGTATTTAAAAAAAATGTTGATACTTTTTCAACAGACTTAAAACTTTGCTGGTAAGACAACTAAAGAGATGATAAAAACTAATAGGGCACTACCAAGAGTGGACAATCTGAGCTATTCTGGGTAAAGGCTTATTTCCCCAGCAGGGTTTTGGGGTTGTATTTACTGCTCGAGTGCATCGCCTGCTGCGTTCTGTGACTAGTGCAATAACAGATCCTGCTGGACTCTACTATAAACGCTTCCGATCAATCAACACTGGCATCTTCCTGTAGCTTTGCTATTAAAAAGTAAAGGGAATTTTTTAAGCAAAGGCCATTCATGTAATTAAAATAATACTAATAGTTTGCAAATGGGCACAGTTTAAGGCAAGTCACTAAAAAGCTTATTTTCTTTCAAAAGTTTGGGATAATAGGATGCTACTAATTGATACTTTTTTTATGCCTCCCAGGTTCATTTGCAGAAGCTGACCTTGTTTACTGGTGTGTATTACCACTATGTTGGCAATGCATGCAAGGCAGGAAAACACATGTATTAAGTGGGTTGTTGTTGCTTTGCATCAGTGAGTTCATCTGCATGCAGGAAAAAATGTTCTAAACATCAGCATCAGTGGTGCATACTAGGGACTAGAGATAACTACTGTAAAAAGTAACTTGTTCAAAATGTAACATCAACTTCACTGTAAGAACACCGTCTCAAGTTCACAAACTGTGGTGTGACAGACTATTTCTGGCACAAAACACTGATGGAAGATTGGGTTTGAAAGATATAGATAAACCTGAGAATACTCATATGTTTTTAATTTTTTTTTAACTGTAAGGATTTGTGCTGAAAGTCCTGTAGCACTCATTCTCTTGGTAGAACAAAAGAACAAAAGTGCTTTTGTGTGACCAGTCTGATCAATCATGAAATAAGCAGTGCTGCTGAAATGTATCTGCATAATTATATATATTACGTTTGCAAAATGTGAACAATGAAGGATGTCACAGTCAGCTTGTGCTTTTGAATGTTCTGCAAGAGCTGAATTAATCTAATGAATTATTGTGTGTGAATTATCTGTTTGGTTACAAATTGCAATCTAAATCACATGTTCCTTTTGCTTTCCATTTTGCCCTAAGTACAGATGATGACACAGATATATTTTTCTTGCTCTTCTGGCCACTCTTAGCTGCCAGTTCTAACCGTCATTAAAAAGCGTGGCAAAAGGCAGCAGCAGCAGCTGAGGATGTTTGAGGGTGAATTATCTGAATATTTGAATTGACTCCTAATTGACTGAATGCTGAAGTTTTTCATGCTGATAGGTTTGCCATTTTTCTATGCAATTCTCTTTAGGCCCTGACTCATAGTAGGAAGGAGATGGCATAATCAGAGAGGTGAACTCCAATTAAAGGAGGGAACAACCCAAATTAGGGTTTTTTTTGTCATTGAGGAAAAAAAAAATTGAAGCAAGGACCAGGAACTACATGAATGCAATACGGTAATCACTTATTGTAGAGGAAACTGTAGCACAAGGATTTTGGATTACAAGGAGAGAAACTATTAAACAATAGAATAACAAAGTTCAGAAAATGACCCAGCCAAAAGTCAGCTAAGATACATAAAAGTCACTGTCAGTTAGCAACAATAAGAAATTGCAGGGAGAGCAGCAGGCAACAGAGACATCCCAAAGGTGGTTGGTTAAAAACCACAACGTGAAAAGGGGAAAGTGAGACTATTCTGAAGAAATAAATAAATGAATGTTTATTGCCTTAAAAGAATTGCAAGTCTGGAAGGTTAATGTTGCCACTAGCACTGGTTAATGTGTCCTAGCACTGAACTTGAACCTGCAAGAGTACAGGACTGCTCCACAACATGTCAAGACAAGCTAGATTATGTAACCCTTCTGGTGGCAAAAATTTCAAAATGAGGTTCTAATTTCAAAAAGCTTTTTTTCCCCTCTGGTTATATTTTTAAACTACCTTACCTTGTATATGCCTGGTTCGTATATCCTCCCATTACCCTTTTTGTGTGAGAAAAGACAGAAAATTCTGGAGGAATGATTCTGTTTGGAGTGAGTAAAAGAGCATGTGCATCTTTGAGAGATGGGTGGAAAACTGAGCTTTACGAAATGAAGACAGGTGCAAGTTTACCACTGTAAAAGTAACAACCGCAGGAACAGCTAGGAGTGTGTCCATATTCAGCCTTAATTCAAAGCCAAACTTGAAGCAAAAATTTATTTTCTGCTCTTAAGTTTGAAACTAGTGTGCAAATACTATGTACAAACCTGATCTTTCATAAAGCAAAAAAACTAGTTGACTTTAGGTTTTGGGAAATGCAGGCAGGCTTTGGAGCAGTGGTTCACCAAATCTTTAGGTGTGACAGCATAAGTGCCCAAAACCTCATATGTAGTTGCAAGAGAATAACCATTTACATTTTCTTGTTTTACTAGCTATTTTATGTGTGACTTCTCCACTGACCACTAAAATAATTAGCAATGTTTCCATTAACTTCCGTTAGCTTTGGGAGTGCATTGTGTATATCAATTAGCTCTCGTAGCACATTGTGTAAAACTGCACGTTTTCCTTTCAATTTGCCAAGTGGTGATATATATCATCCCACGGGGGTTATATAACTAGATTTTTCCAATAATAAAATAATAGCCATACTTATAATCAAGAAACTCACACCTAGTGATTTTTAGTGCTTAAAAGACAAAGCCTAACTCAACCATCCCAGAAAACAGCATAAGCCAATAACATAGGCTTGACCTTTAGCAAATCTTTACAGACAAAACAGCATTTCTTCATTAAATATCTATTTCTTGCTGCCCTCAGTTCCATTTTGTAAATTAATCTGCTCAGCAGAAAGTCTAGAATATGAAGGTGTAATTTATACAGGAGAAAACCCAGATTTTGCCTGCAAGTTTTCTCCCCTTGTATTCTCCTTAGTCTCTCTCAAAAGTAATTCATCTGGCTTACTTTCTAGACCTGGAAACACAAGATTTCCCCCAACTTTAATCTGCTTTTTATCCTCATTTTCACATTGTTTACTTCTTATTTAGCCTAAGTTCCTTAGGTGAAGTGTTTATGCTAACCCAACAGCTAAAGTTGTATTGATAGCTAACACGTATCAGAAGCTTCTTTGTCTCTCCTGACATTTTTTGGCATTTTAACCTCCACAGTTTCAGTGTTGTTATTTATTCATTTGTGTAGACAATCTTCTCCTTTTCTTCATCTATCTTCAATAAATACTATTGCAGAGTGAGAAGTGTGACTGGGGTACAGGAGAGGATAATGGGAACCATAGTTAGCAACTCAGCTAGAGAAGACTTTAAACAATTTGGACCGTCTTTCCCAACCTCTACCTGTACCTCCTGTATCTATAAAACTCTGCATCTGTGAATGCAAGTTAGTAAACATGCTGTTACTCTTATTTAAATACATGTATTACATACATATTGAGACACTCTTCACTACAGTTCAGCAGACTTGATAGTTGCCTTTGAAAATTTGTCCATGTGTATTTAATTGTCTTGAAAGGACAACATAAAGATTTGAGTGACAATGAGTGTCTAGAACATGTGAATCACCTAGTAAACATACCTAGCAATTTACTCAAAACAATCATTTCAGCCATTTTTAACTGGTCAACCAATATGTGTTAGATGAGAAGATGCACATCCATGCAGTGAAGTTAGCCTTACTGACAACAGGCTTTCTATTTTTAGCTATATTTTGCAAACCTTTCAGAAGTAGTCCATGGCTCCCAAGATCTGGTGGTTTACAGATTGAAAATCCTTCATAAAATCCATTTCTCCAGACTCAGTGGACAAATGTTAAATTTTCTTCAATTAATAGAATGGCAAAGTAATGAAGTACTCTGAAATAATTGACTAGTTAATTCCACTTTTTTTTTTTTTTTAGAATAGCCTTTTTCTAGAAGGAGCTGCTCCTACATTTTGATTAGGTTGCTTGAAATCACTCTGATTGGAAAAGCTAATTGAACATGACTCAGTGATGAGTCAGACCCAATAGGAGTCAACGATGAGATACACTTGCCGGAAAAGAAAATCAAATTCTGGGAAGTATTAATAGCAGCATCATATGCTAGACATTAGAGGTAATTATTCTGCTCTATTTGGTTGTGGTGAGGATGCAGGTGATGGTAGTCTGCCTGGTTTGGGCACCTTACTTAACGGATGATAACAAATTGAAGAGCGTCTGGAAGAAACACACAAAAGCAATAAGAGGCTTAAGAAGTATTATCTATTAGGAAAAATGACTGTAAGATTATTATCTTCATTATGTAAGGCACTTTTATTGTCACTTCTTCACTGATGAGAGAAGTAAGCAGCTTACATCACAGCAGTGTCTGTGCCTACTTTCCCGAAGGGTGTTTATTTGTCCCAGGGAGGTATCCCTGGCTTCCAGCTGCAGTGTGCAGGCTCACCAGTGCTGCCCAGGACCCCACTGCAGCGCTCAGCCCTTGAAGCAGATCCTGGCTCAGCTCCTGTCCCACTGCCTGTTGCACCTACTCAGTCCCACATCTCTGTAGCACGGCCTTCAGCTCCGTTCCCACTTGTTATGGTTCTGGCCCTCAGTGTGGGTTCCTGCCATGGCCTGGCAGCAATGCATCCTCTTCAGGTGCCTGTGTGAAAGAAAAAATCTGGCATGTCAGTCCCTAGCATTGCTGGGAGACACACAGCACAGTCACTGCTCTGTTGCCCCCTTCCAGGCACACCTGCATCCTTAAGCAAAAATGTACAGGTGTATTTGAAAGAATCTGGACTAGACTCATTCTCAAGAGTCTAATCAAAGAAGAACTCCAGACAGGATAACCTCCCCCATAGACTGGGGGAGACAGCCATGTCCCAGGACTGCCTCCCTGCACAGGGAGATGAGCAAAGGCAAGTTCTGCAAAGGGCTGGAGCAGATGATGATCTAGTGTGTGCATGGTAGGTGTCCTAGACTTGTGTTTCTTTGTTGTGCCTTGCTTGGAATAAGTGGACTGAAAATGTTTGGGTGCTTTACTGAAAATGGAAAACACCTTCGAGAAGATTGGCAGAGACTTGTACACCACACCACCGGGACACACGATGTTCCTAACCATCAAGACACAGCAGTGGTCAAGCACACTGCATTTACAATGCATCTCTGCTCATTACAGGTTTCCCCCAACACATCCTCTTTGGAGTACTTTTTGAGGATGATGAAAACCAACCTTGCCCATGCTGAGTGGGTACACACCCATGGAAATACTGCTTCAGTGTGTATTGGGTTTGTGTGGCAAGGTTTTGGTAGCGGGGGAAGTTACGGGTGGTTTCTGTGAGAAGCTGCTAGAAGCTTCCCCTATGTCTGATAGAGCCAATGCCAGCCGGCTCCAAGACGGACCCACTGCTGGCCAAGGCCAAGCCCATCAGGGATGGTGGTAGCGCCTCTGTGATAACATATTTAAGAAGGGGGAAAACTGCTGTGCAACAGCAGCCAGAGAGAGGAGTGAGAATATGTGAGAGAGACAGCCCTGCAGACACCGAGGGCAGTGAAGAAGGACGGGAGGAGGTGCTCCAGGTGCCGGAGCAGATTCCCAGGCTGCAGCCTGTGGTGAAGACCATGGTGAGGCAGGCTGTCCCCCTGCAGCCCAGGGAGGTTAACAGTGGAGCAGATCTCCACCTGCAGCCCATGGAGGACCCCACGCTGGAGCAGGTGGATGCACCTGAAGGAGGCTGTGACCCCGTGGGAAGCCTGCGCTGGAGGAGGCTCCTGGTAGGACCTGTGGCCCAATGGATAAAGGAGCCCATGGAGAGAATCCGATGCTGGATCAGGTTTTCTGGCAGGACTTGTGACCCCATGGGGGACCCACGCTGGAGCAGTCCATTCCTGAAGGATTGCACCCTGTGGAAAGGAAATGTGGAAAGGTCCCACGCTGGAGCAGTTCGTGAAGAACTGTAGCCCGTGGGAAGGACTCACATTGGAGACATTCATGGAGGACTCTCTCCCATGGGAGGGACCCCACGCTGGAGCAGGGGAAGAGAATGTGGAGGAAGGAGTGGCAGAGAGAACATGTGATGAACTGACCACAACCCTCATTCCCCGTCCCACTGTGCTGCTCAGGGGGAGGAGGTAGAGAAAATCAGGAGTGAAGTTGAGCCCGGGAAGAAGGGAGGGGTGGGGGGAAGTTGTTTTAAGATTTGATTTTGTTTCTCTCTACCCTGCTCTGATTTGATTGGTAATAAATTAAATTAATTTCCCTGAGTCAAGTCTGGTTTGCTCGTGACGATAATTGGTGAGTGATCTCTCCCTGTCCTTATCTCAACCCAAGAGCCTTTTATCATATTTTTTTCTCCCTATCCAGTTGAGGAGAGGGAGTCATAGAGAGGCTTGGTGGGCACCTCGCATCCAGCCAAGGCCAACCCACCACAAATGAAACCCCAAGAAGCCCTGGAATATGACTAACATAGAGATCTGGGAGACACACGTGTATATACATCCTCCTCAGTGACATGCTATGCATGCAGCAACTCTGCTGAGCTCCAAGTGACCCAATAATGAATACAAAAGCATTACTGAACTAGGGAGGGCAGGACTGTAGATGGATGGAAGGTCACAGATGCCTCAGCAAGTCCCTGGACGATACACCAAAGGATAGAGATGGGGAAAGAGGAAGAGGATGTGTCATGATAGAAGAAGGGGTATTGGAATGAGAAAAAGAGCATGTGCCTCTTTTAGAGATGGGTGTAAATGGAGCTTGTAAACTGAAGACAGGCAGAAAGTTACCACTGGAAAGTCACAGCTGGGTAAACCCCATTTCTGCTACCTATTTCAAAGAATGCCTGGGGCAGAGGAGCCACAGTGGGGCAGAGGCCCCCATTTGGCCCCAGCCCCAGAAAACTGCTGCCTGGTATGACTTTAATGATTTTCCATGTCTTACAAGACTGTAGTTGACAGGTTGGCAGGCATGTCTACATCACCCACCCTGTGAGCACCAGCAAGAAGCTCTCTTCTGCCCTTCCACTGCACCCACAAGACAGACGAGCTGTGCTGGGCCAGCCCAGAGGCTCTCTGTCCAAGCTCTGTCTCCCACGAGAGGGGCTGCTGAGAGGAGAGGAGGATAGGGGCCCCCAGGCAGGGGCGCACTAGACTCCAGGAACTCAGCCTTCGGAGCAAGAAGCGGGGTGCTTGTGGGTATGAGTTCTGGAGGAATTTGCTCTTCCCAGAACTTGCCCAGTTGTTTTTCTCAGACCTCAACTCAACTTCTTGCCTCCATGCTCCTTTGGGGCAAAGACAGCCCCTGCTTCCCTCCTAGTTTTCTTCCCAACCCCGCCAGGCTGTTGACAACAGAGGTCAAGGTCATCTGGGGCTCAGAGAGGCAACCAAACTGGTTGTATGGGGTTCCCCAGGATCCCTGGTGCTCAAGCATCTGGCTATCCTAGATGCCTGAGTCGATCCTGGGTCTCCCTTACGTTTGCGCCAGGGGAGGCTCATGACCTTCCTTTTCTTTCACATGCAGACAACCAGCATGGGAGGCTGGTGCTGGCTTTACAGATATGCACCAGAGGCACAGCCGATGCGATGCCAGCCTGTGCCTCCATGCCCAAGGCAGGGAGCAGGCAGAAGAAGAGGGGTAAGTCACCAAAACAGCAATTTACCTGCTGGAATTACTGGCAGCATATGCTGTAGTCTCAGTCTCTCCAGATCTCTATGTTAGGCTATGCAAGAAAAGCTCATCTGCACACCCAGAGTGTGTAAATAGCGTCTGATCTGGCTATGTCCAGTGCCTGACCAGTGCAGTCTGTCCTATTGCCTACCTAAATCATGCACTAGAAGCCCACCTGCGCACCCACAGAGGAGCACAGAGAGCCAGCAGCAGGTGGAAGGAGCCCAAAGAATACCTTGCCCCAGCTACTCATGCCAGGCCCGTTCCAGGAGCCATCAGCACATCAGAGGCCCAGCTCCGCAAGCCCAGCTCCGCAGGGAGGCCCAAAGGCAGGCAGAAACCCAAAGAAAGGTCTCAGAAGAAAGAACACGTTGTCCAGGCTCCTCCCAGGGCTGTCCAGGAGAGCCATCCTTCCCGTTGTCCAGGCGTGAAACCCACCCAGATGAGTCAACACAGTGTTCGTGTGACTGCTCTGTGTGTCTGTCCATGATCTGTGTGGCCAGCCCCATATATACGTATATATATGTGTATAGGTGTGTGCCTACTGGGAATACTTCTTCAACCTCTCTACTGGTTGGACGGGGTGCAATACATTTTCTCCCTAGGCTCTGAAGGCCTTGCGAAGGGGTGGAGAGGGGTGTCCCCAGGGCTTGAGGAAGAGGGAAAGGGACAGCCCTTTCTCAAGGCCACGCTGAGCTGCCAGGCCAGATGACATGCCCCTGCTACCACTGACCAAGTGGTCGTCCAAGCCACGGAGGGAGGGTTTGCCTGGGCTCTTGAGCTCACCCAGGGCTCTGGGAGCAAGGACTCTTGGCACTCAGTTAGGGCCATCTCAGGGAGCTCCACTGGGCAGTCCTTCACTCAGGTCACTTTGTCGTCCCTGGCTGCCTCACTGGTGTGACTGCCAGCCCTAGCGGCCGCGGCCACCAGCCTGTGTTCTTCCCCAGGCCATGGTACCTGCTCCTGTGCTCCTCCTGTGCTGCCAAGGGCACCCACCGATGCTGCTCCGCCTTGAAGGACAGCGCAGCCACGCGGGAGTGTGAGGACTGTGCTGGCGTGAGCACTGGTAAGAGGCGAACCTGGGCGCCCGCCACGGAGCCCCCTTGGTGCCCAGGGTGGGGTTGGCGGGGGCTGTCTACCTCCAGGATGGGTGGGGGCACCACCCTGGGGTGTGGGGCCGTGTGCTGACCTCCTGCCTCCCCTTACAGCCTCCAGCGTGCAGCCAGAGACAGCTGGCCCCAGCACCGCCGGCCAGGCAGCATGGTCCCACAGCTCCCTGGCTCCCGAGACATGCAGACGGTCAGGCCAGACAGGGCCAGACGGAAGGGCAGGCCGCTCGCGGATCAGGACCTGGGCCAAAAAACCTTACAGCTGGCACTGAAGAGCCAGCATTTCCACCGCCCAGTGGGCTCCTGCTGGGCAGCTCTGCAGGCCAGGCCTCGTGGCAGCTCCTGTGGATGGCAGAGGCACCCAGCCCCTGCGGAAGGAGTCCCACAGGTCCTGCTGTGTGCACCCACCCGTGTGCACAGTCCACCCACCCTGTGAGCCCCAGCAAGAGGAATTTGGTCTTCACTATCTTTTGGGGAGTTTCTAAAAGATTTGTATGCCGCAATGAGCAATTCAACAATCATTCCTATAAATAGAATTTGTGAAATAAAATGGTCTGTTTGTCAAAATAACGAGTCGTCTCTAGTGGTAAAGTACACAAGAAAAGCAGTGTTCCTAGGACTGGGTTCCTCCCATCCTGACACAGTGGTGAAAGAGTTCAGGTGAGTTCTAATCACTAGGGCACAATGGAATCCCTCCTGGTATCTTTCCATACCAGATAGCACATAACTAGATGTAGACATCTAATTTCTGTAGGAAAGCAGTTAAAAAAGACACCCACCTTGCTACAGCCTCCTTTCAGGTAGTTGTAGAGAGCGATAAGGTCTCCCCTCAGCCTCCTTTTCTCCAGGCTAAACAACCCCAGCTCCCTCAGCCGCTCCTCATCAGAATTGTGCTCTAGACCCTTCACCAGCTTCCTTGCCCTTCTTTGGACACACTCCAGCACCTCAAGGTCTCTCTTGTAGTGAGGGGCCCAAAACTGAACACAGGATTCGAGGTGGAGCCTCACCAGTGCCGAGTACAGGGGGACAATCACTTCCCTACTCCTGCTGACCACACTATTTCTGATACAAGCCAAGATGCCATTGGCCTTCTTGGCCACCTGGGCACACTGCTGGCTCATATTCAGCTGGCTGTCCACCAACACTCCCCAGGTCCTTTTCCACCAGGCAGCTTTCCAGCCACTCTTCCCCAAGCCTGTAGCGTTGCATGGAGTTGTTGTGACCCAAGTGCAGGACTCAACACTTAGTCTTGAACCTCATACAATTGGCCCCAGCCCATCGATCCAGCCTGTCCAGATCCCTCTGCAGAGCCTTCCTACCCTCGAGCAGATCAACACTTCCGCCCAGCTCAGTGTCCTCTGCAAACTTACTGAGGGCGCACTCAATCCCCTCGTCCAGATCATCGATAAAGATATTAAACAAGACTGGCCCAAATACTGAATCCTGGGGAACGCTGCTTGTGAATGGCCGCCAAATGGATTTAACTCCATTCACCACCACTCTTTGGGCCCGGCCATCCAGCCAGTGTATTACCCAGCGAAGCGTACACTCGTCCAAGCCGTGAGCAGCCAGTTTCTCCAGCAGAATGCTGTGGGAAATGGTGTCAAAGGCTACTTCAGAAGTTCTGGTTACTTCAGAACCTGTTCTGCATTTTAGTCCAATAATCTAGCCATGCTTGGATTAATGTGTGTAGCACCATTAGGAGGTGCTTAACACCACTGTTGGGATTTGGACAACTGTTGCATGTTTATGAAGTCTGCCTGTCCTTTTTCCTCAAACACCCCTGTCTCTGCCCAGTTGCCCGTCTTGGCTGGCTGTAGGCCCTCGTAGGGATGTGAACAGATGACGGCACACTTCAGTCTTCTCCCTCCATAGTCACTCACCACCAGAGCACTTTAAAACTTTCTATAAAGGCTAAGGATAAACGCACGCATATAGCACCAGGCTGCATCCATCTTACGGGCAGCTGCAAGGTTCCGTGCACCCATGGGCAAATGGAGCTCCCCACAACACTCCCCCATCTGTGTGATGCTTATCTCAAAATATGAGTTCTGGCTCACGGTCCCATGGGTCAGTTCCTTTGGTCCATGTGGTCCTGCCAGCCAGGCACAGGGCAGAATGAACCAATGTGGGTCATGGCCTTGTTAAACATGTCGCCTCCCTGCCACAAAATGGCAGCTGAAACAATGCAGCGGGACTTTATGCTCTGCAGCCCTTTCAGCATGACAAGGAAGGGGCAGCTGATCCTCAGAGCACATGGGGTGAGGAAGTGTCAACAAATGGCCATCTGCAAAACACAGAGCATTGTAACCCATGAAAACATATGGGTTACAATGTTTTACAAAATGGAGGCTCCTTGCCATAAAATGGTGGAGGAAACAACCACTGACACTGCCAAGGTGGATGGCAGCGCCGCTGCCACCCTCTGCCTTGTGCTGCAGCCTGGGGAAAGGGCTGGGAGTCATCTCCAATGTGGTGTTTTTGCAATCCAGTTGCACCCCCTCTTTCAGAGACATTTTGTGTGAGTTGGCAGTGCCTCCTGCTGTGATACAGCAGGGCCAAGCTGCCTTGCTGCCCGCTGGTGGTGGTCAAGCTGAACCTGATGGAGCCGGATCCTGCCCAAAGGTTCAGCCATCTCTCAGCCTCCTTGGTCAGCGTAGGTCCTTACAGGTCAGGCAGACATCTGCCACCACAGTACTGCCATCCTCATTCCTGCCTCAGGTGTAGAAGATGGAAACACAAAACATGTCCTTGTTTGTTCAACAAAACACAGTGCATCTGTGCCTCACAGGGTGCAATAGCTGACTCCGCATCAGAAAAGATCTGTCATCTTGGGTTAGATGTCTAAAGCAACATTGGGCTTTGTCCTGATTGCTTCATGGTACATGTCTCCTTTTCACAGCTGTACCTGTGACGTGATATCTATATATAACTCAGCATTGGTTTTGGCCTTTTCTAAAGTCAAATAACGATGGAAGTTTACTTTTCTGTCTGTTTTTTAGTCTTTTGACAAGCTTCTGCATGCTTCTTTCCTACTAAGTGTCTATGTTTGAGATTATTTTCTATACCTCAAGAATATTACCTTGCATTTCTGCACGGATGCATCTGTTCTCTTTTTGCACATTCAAGAAGTTTGACAGCCTGGCTATTATATCCACATTCACCCTTTTAGAATCATAGAATCGTTTAGGTTGGAAAAGACCTTTAAGATCATCAAGTCCAACCATAAACCCAACACTGCCAAGTCCACCACTAAACCATGTCCCTGAGCACCACATTGACATGTCTGTCAAATACCTTCAGGGATAGTGACTCCACCACTTCCCTGGGCAGCCTGTTCCAATCCTTAATAACCCTTTAAGTGAAGAAATTTTTCCTAATATCTAATCTAAACCTCCCCTGGCACAACTTGAGGCCATTTCTTCTTGTCCTGTCGCTTGTTACTTAGGAGAAGAGACCGACCCCCACCTCTCTACAACCTCCTTTCAGGTAGCTGTAGAGAGCAATAAGGTCTCCCCTCAGCCTCCTTTTCTCCAGGCTAAACAACCCCAGCTTCATCAGCCACTCCTCATAAGACTTGTGCTCCAGACCCTTCACCAGCTTCCTTGCCCTTCTTTGGACATGCTCCAGCACCTTTTCTGATACCTTCCCAGTTTTCCAAGGTTTAAACTGACATTACTGTTTTATAGACAATTATGGTATTTAAAGAATTTCCATTATAGCTCAGATGCCTCTCAGTTCAATTTTCAGAGCAGTATTAGGCATATAATGCATACGCACACCCTTTCTAGCAGCTCTGAATTACTCTTTTTTTTTCCCTGAAAACTTGTGTCTGAAATAAAGTAATCTTTGACTTCCAGCATTGCTGCTCTGTATCCCAGGAGTTGAAATTGTTGTTGCTGAGGCTTTGAGGCAGGACAGTGGACTGCTTTGCCTGCTTGGGCTGCAGGCTCCTTAGGGTTAGGTCATGCAGAGAGGATGCAGGAGACAGGGTTCAGATGCTGTCATGTATGTACAATTATTCAGCTGATTCATTCCATGGAAGAAAAAGAAGACCCTACATTTTTTTGTAAGATTTAAACAAGCGAGAGATTACCTGTGTGAGCTACCTGACTGGCATACACAGTTGTGACACGGACACAATGTAATATTTAAGATTTCAGCCTCATTCTGCCTCAGACCAAAAAAGGAAGGGGAAAGGGAAAACAGGGACAGCTTATTCAGGTTATGGAAACCACCATTTTAAATAAAGGCTTGTACCTTAAACTTGATTTGAAAACTTATTAACAGCAATGGAGTTTCAGTTATCAAGTTAAACTTTAGGGTTTAATCTCTTTTGAATCATTTGTGCTAAAAATTACATACAGTCCTCTCACCTCTAGTCTTTTATCTCAGGTTAGGTACCTTAAAAACTTACTTTTTTCTCATAATAAAAGATGCTGGGCTACTGAGAAAGGATACAGTTCTAACTGTTACAGCAAGTTGGGAAGGTTGAATTGATTTGGAAAGTAATGGTGAATATGGAGACCTTTACAGTTCTCCAAGTGAACCATTGATGTAATGAAAACTGCACATCAAAGAAATAAATACATCTGAAGATAAAAAAGAGGCATAAGTAGTCAGCCAAGGACCAAAATCTTACAGAATACAAAATGGCATCAGTTGTCTCACTTTGTTGAGATAACTACAATTTATACTTGATGAGAATCCTAGGCTCTACAAAAAAATGTGGAAAGAAGAGAGATCAGTAATCAGTGACTTTGATCTTAAGTCGAAACTTGATGTTGAATACTTACTTTTTTCTTTGGGAAAATTTAATTGAAGAAAAACAGAGACAACATTTTACATGCTGACAGAGTTACTTGTTACTAAAATATTTATTAAAATATTCCAGCCTCATTTTGAAAGAATAAATATTGTTCATGAAGTCCCCTTTTCTGAGGACTTTCCTAGCAATTTTTTCACTTACAGTGGAGTCTTCTTGAATGAGTAGGTTTTAAAGTAATAAAACTGCTGTAGGAACAGATTTAATGTACACAGTACAGTACAATTAAAGATGCTGCACTATATTAAAATTACTATTCTACTAACTTAGCCATATCTAATAAAAACCTTTTCCCATGACCCATCAAACCATCTTTTCTTAAGCAAATTAACTCCAAATGGATACACAGCTTAACAAAAGATATGACTATACGTTTTCTCTTTATGTGAGTGATTAAGTTGGGCATTTTTTTTCTCTTAACCACTTCAATCTTCCCTTAGTCAATTCTCACAGTCTGAACAAGAGACTAGTTTGTGCTGGGAATAAGAAGGAAGTACAGAAGTAACATTTTATAAGCAAATATGAGCTTTATACATTGTCTTCTAGGAAATAATACTTGCTTTCCTATTTCTTTTTGTTTCTATACCTAACTTTATCAAATATGTTCCCTTTAGGTGTGTGACATTTAAAAGTATTCTGAAAAAGTTTCACAGATGAGTTTCAGAAAGCAGATGTAAAAGAGCAGACACTTTCCAGAACATGTTCTGCTTTCCTGGTGTGCCTTTCCTAGTAACTGTACTCAGGTCATTCTGCTAATTCATATTCTGGTTGGTTTGGGATCAGATTTGTATTTATGTATGAATACAAACTGAACGGATTTGTTTCCTGAAATCTCTGAGAGCGATAGAGGGAACATAGTTGCATATTTGCTGTCAGGTCTAAAAGCTCTTGAAGCTTGATAAGAAAAGAATGAAGTTTTCCCTGATATTGCTTGGGCTGTTCAGGTCAGATACTGTAGATTAGTTGTATTGAAAACAGTCTTTGTGAAAATCCATGGAGAGGCAGTAATTTTGCAACCACTTGAATAAAAATTGTCTCTAGGAACATTATATTTTCTAAATCCTTGGCAGTACCAAGGGGATCCTTTGAATCTTAAATGGGAGCTGGAGGAAATTGTATGGAAAGAAAATGGCTTCAAAGGAAAATAAAAAGCATGTCTAATTTAATGCCTTTCCCACTGGATATCACAAAATAAATGGCTGAGATAAATCAAGTTAAAAAACTCTATTTCACCTTCCAGTATGTTGCTAAAAGATATTTATGTTTTCATATCTTTAATAAAGAAGCTTCTTTTTTGCCCTTTAAATGTTTGCAAAATGTAGAGGGTACCAAGGCTTTTAACTGTATGTGCCAACAGTTAATGATTATGGTCTCTGTTCTAAAGACCTAAATCTTTGAATTTTGCTTGTGCAGACTGTTACCCATAAGCTGTAGCTGATATGAATACAGCGTTTCCATGGAGAAATTAGGGCTTGTCCACTTGTAGTGACTTTTTCACTGAGGAAAGCTATTCCTGTGAGCTAATGTGTTTACTTTTAGCTTTAGTATTGGAGACCTGGGCTGTGATGTAGAACATCCTAGGTTCAAATCTTGCTGAAGATCCAGACAAGACATCACAGTTTCCCCATCTTATACTGCCTAGTAAATAAATCAACTCTAGAGAATATTTACAGAGAAATACTCACTTTTCAGGGATTGACTTAAATTCATTTATTGTTTCCTCATTCCATCTGCCTGGGGTTCTCTTTGAGCAATTGCTGACTAACACGCAGTTTAAGACCTCTCCAAGTTGTCCTGGCTTCCAAAGAGCCAGTCTGGTCTGGGACCTCAGATTAGACAGTCCTATTTTTGGCAGATGAGGCTGGCCTAGAGATAGGAAAGGAGTGTTGCCCAGGCAAAAGCCTGACCTCAATCTTTACACCAAACTTCCAGAAAACATTTCTTAGTTTAGGGAAATTCTGGTTCAGTGCTATAGTTTTAAAAAGCATTGTCATTTATATATTTCTTATGCTTCTCTATCATTGCTCTTAACATTTACTGAAATTGCTGTATGTCCTAAGCATAATGTATTTTTGCCTCTATTTTCTTTACTCTTGGGGTTTAGTGGTTGTATGTTTTTCTTGTTTTTCATTTGGGTTGGGGTTTTTTTGCCTGTTAATTTGTGAGAACTGGGTTTTGTTCTATGCAGTACACACATGCTTGATACACTGTGGGATCATTCATGTTTGACATCATTATTTTTACCAGAAGAAGGATTTCAAGGCATCTAATGAACAGTTATACATGATATAACCTGCATCAGAACCCCTTCATTAACCCTCCCCTTCTCCCCTTGAAAAAAGAAAACCTGTTTGGGAAAGGTGGAAAACTGAAAGTATTATACAATGACTCTTTAAATCATGAAAAAGCCTGTTAAAAGGCTTTTTGCAGGTCTAGCCTGTCAACGTGTCCCTGCCATCCTGATGTTCATCTCAAGAGTTTGACCTTAAATTGGATTTCATTTTTTTCCATAGCTGAAAGTCCATCTGCAGTCAAAAAATGTGTTTCTACTTTCAGCTACTAATGATCAATAGTCTGGCCGAGCCAGTCTTTCCTTTAATTGGACCGTCGAAGTTTGCAAGGTTATAATTTCCATTTTCAGGTCACCTGCTTTTATTTTGAAGATACTTGCAATCTGATTAGCTATTTCCCTTGCATCACTAACAGAACGTGGTAATGAAAGTTGCCAGTGGTTAATTTTCATCACGTCTAAGCTTCTAAACTGCTTAAGGTTTGCATAGTTACCTAATACACTTTGCCAGCATACTGGGCCCCGTAACTGCTTGGTGGGCAAAAGAGTTCAGCAACAGCTACTGCTGAGTTACGGTGAAGCTTTCGTACACCTTGTTTTGGGTGCAAGTCACACAGACTTCAGCCACCCAGCAGTTACGCTGCCAGCCTACGTTAACTGTGTAGCTTTCTGTGGTGGGCTGGCCCTAGCTAGCAACCCAGCCAGCAACCACGTTTACCTATGCAAATAATGATTCACAGGTTTCCTCAAGGAGAAGTTTCTCTGCCCCACAGTAACCTTTGCTGACTGGTGACGACTTTTACATCTCATAGCATAGCAAGGCCTAATTCAAGCTGATCAGTCAGTTTGATCTTTTTCCTTTAGTTACTCCTCAACTTTCTGACTGTGCCTTGTGCCAGTCCTCACTTTGCCAGGTCCCCCTAACCCCTGCTTGCTCCACTACCTGTTCCAGCAGCTTTTGTCACTTCAGCTCTGAAGTAAGTGTGTGTAGCATGGGAAACCAAACTGTCTGTTAGCTAATGAGAGACTCTTAAGCAGCTTTTTGCTTCCCACACCTTTGCTTGAAACTCTTAACACACAAAACCTCCTGCTCCTCTTTCTCTAGTCTTTGCACTTGGAGCACATTTACACAGAGATAGTTCACATATATTTCTGTACACTGTTTTCATTACAAACTTTCTTCTACTTTATGATATAGCTTCCTTTTTGGCAGAGATGCCTCTAAAATGTGGCAGCTTACCACAAGCTAAACAACTGTATTCAGATCTGAACACAAGCTAAACAACTATGTTTCAGACCCGTTCATTTATCTTCCCTCCTCTCTGCCAGAAGGGACCTGAGCCTATCTCTCTCACAGGTTCCTCTCCTCTCTGGAGCTCTTGGGGAAGAAAAGGCATATAGGCATTTTCCCCTTCTGCTCTGTCCATCAGGGTCACATAAAGGTACGTGAGATGAAACTCACCGTTTAGGGTTTGTTAATTGGTTTATAATCAGTGCCTTGCTGCAGAGCAAGCCTATCTTGAGCGGGTGCCCGCAAGTCTCCACAAACTACTCTGTGAGCCAGGAATTAGCTTCTTTCTGCTCCAGAGAGCATCAAGCTGCAAAGCACAGTGATACACAGAGCACTTGATGCTACACTTTTTTCTCCTGATGAATGCTGAATCTGACAGACAAGTGTTAAAAAATCTTCCATAGCAATTGGAAAGCCCTTGTGTACCTTTTGAAACTGATTCCATTTTTGTTGTTTGGCAAAATAGTTCCGGCCAAGGTAGCAGTGTCTTGCGAGACTTGGAATCGGCTAGAAAGAAAAACTAAATGTTAATTGGTTACAGCTGAAATTTAAATTCACAGTGAGACAGAAAGTTGACCTTTAAGTTTCGTTACCCCTGGGTAACTCTCAGCCTTGGGAAAATGTAGCGCTGTCAAAATGTTACCGTATTCTTGTACTAGAATTAGAAAGCAGTTGTTCAAAATAAGGCTAAACTATACAGTAATCATGAAATAGTCTTATCATAGGCTGGCTGAATAGAGATCAGATACATACAATTGTGATTTACTTTCAGGAGTATTGGGTGATCATTGTGAGGAGGCTGACAATTGCTTTAAGTGGTCGAATAGCAACCTCTGCTACTCAAATACTGTACTTGTCTCATTAAAACTGCATCTGGAAGAATCATGATATTCACTTTTTCGTGATTTAAGGAAGGTACCATTTTGACTTCTCAGTGCATTGTCCATTAGCTAAGTCTCTCTGTTATTGGTAGTGTCTCTGCCATATAAAATATATTATTCCTAAAACCAATTCCCCAAAAGTTCAAAGCACTATATTTATGTCTCTCACGTTGCTGTAACTGCAAGGCTTTATCTAACACATATATACATTTCCACATGACACAATAAAGATATTGATTCTAGGTTTATTCCAAACTGTCAAGTAAATAGGCTTGATCACAGCAAAGCAGAGATCCTATTGACTTTGCTGGGGAGAGACAAATAAAGCTCCTAAGCTTTACCTGGCCTGAAATAACCCTTTGAAGTTCTGATCTGTGGTTAGAAGAAAAATAACCCACAAACCGACACTGAATTTCCCTTTAAATTTGCGTTGAGTGTTTTTTTCCAGTGATATCAACCAAGTATAAAGAGGGCAAGTTATCTACAAGGACACTGGAAAACAAGGACACCTCTCTGGTCTGTCTTGCCTTGCATCTTGCCTTGCAGTGGTAGCACCTCAGTTTCCCTGCAGTCCTATTCAATAATCATGACTGCAGGGCAAGGGACTGTTTAAAATAAGTAAGAGAGGCAGAACCTGGCCAAAGGGCATAAATGATGCACAGCCATTGTGAACTGATCCAGTGACAACACCAAAAAATGCTACGGCTACTGTGGCCCTTCCCCCTCACAGCATCTGATTTTTTCACACACCTGCTATGTACGTTTTATGTTAGGATGATGGCCCGTGTCTTATACATCACCCAGCACACTGGGTCTAGTCCTGCTTGCTGCCTAAGGCTAAAAGCAGAGGAACAGAAGAAAGCTGAAGGCAGAAACCTGGAGCAAATTGAACAGGGGTAGTCATGTACAAAGTGAGCTGGCTGCGCACTGCAAGACAGGTATTTGAAAGCTCGACAAATGTAGCCCTGCCTCACCTAAGGGTAAATTTTTCACCTTTGAGCTGGGGCTCAATAATTTTTAGATCTAGAGGAATGAGTCTGCAGCTTTTTAATGACCAGACACTTTTCTTGCCAGACTTTAACCCATTGACATAGCCACAGCATAAATGCTACAAAAATAACAGCAGGGGGACATGCAATCAATCATAGTTCTTATAATTGGATTTAAACTAAGTGATTGCTTTATGTAAATCCTATTTCTTCTTCCTTTCTCCATGCCCTCATCCTTACAGAGAAAGTCAAGTGGATTCTCTTCTTCCATCAACTCCATAGGATCAGGATGAGGTTGAAAGAGTTAAAAAAAGGATTGTTAGGAGGTCTCTGCACCAGAAAATTCAGATGCAGATGTGGAACTGAGAAGCATTAAAATGAAGGTTTGCTTGAAGAGGTGCCTGGGATTACAGGCTCAGTGGACGAGCCCTGCTGACATGGCATTTGTGTGTGTGTTGGGCAGGAGCTGGGCAAGGACACGACTTGGAAGATACTTGTGTTGTCAGCATGTAGGGAAGGAAAAAGAGGCACTACTGGCTGCACACATGCACAAGGAAAACTTCACATTTATTTAACCGTCTGTGACAGTGTCTTCAGAAACCCTTCAGAAATGGCATTTCCTTCATGATGTGGATGATGCAAGGTGAGCATCAGGCTACTGTGAACATTAGTGACTAAATTGTTAGTCGTTAATCCCCTGGAACAGGGGACTTGTAACAGGCACAGAGCCTGGACCATCACTTGGGTGTGTTAAAAGGAAGTTTCTCATTCTGCTTCAGTTCTTTGGGGAAGAAGTGAAGAATTAAAAATGCATGTTCTGCCTTACAGAAGAGAGTAATTACGACTGTTCGGAAAGCACGGCAAGCTGCAGCAGTGACTCTCTGTGCAGCGAAGCCTGAGGATTCCCACTTACAGGTGAAGTGGAGGCTGTGAGGAGGAGCAGGTTGCCCTTCCCTGCCCCGTGTAACAGCTGCCCTCTGACTCCAGGAGCAAAGACTGCCCAGGGGATGTTACTCTGCTGCTTTGCCTTTCACTGAGTGATAGGCACTGTCTCCTGCTGGATTAGTGCCAGGTTTGCCCTCTGAACGGGGTGGATTGGATGATTTAACAGCTCTTTTTCTTTGACTCTTTATATGAATCTGCACAGTGAATACTTAAGAGGGAAAAACCCACCACAAGTAAACAAAGAGCAGAAACAAACAAAAATGCCTAAAAACAGAAAAAAACCCTTTGAAAGAACAGTACTCTTTTTTTTTTTTTTTTTTTTTTTTTTGTCAACCCCTTAAATTCTCTTGTCATCCAGCTATAGTAGTAGAAGATCTTTGATTCCAATTTCTCTGCCTGTGTGCTGGTTTTGGCTGGGATAGAGTGAGCGAGTGGCTGTGTGGTGCTTGGTTGCCAGCTGGGGATAAACCACAACAGCCTGGCATCTGTTATTTAATTTCAAATTTATTTCCTCATCAGGGAGCTCAGATCAACTCCGTCTGAATTGGGGATTTCTCAAAAGTTGAAAAGAGCCCCTGAGGAGGATTCTCTGCATACGTAGGAGTAAACCTCACCACAGTTTAAATGACGTCTGTAATGCAGTGCTCGATACTCTGTGCTGCAGTCCGGGAGGTAAAACATAGACCTCGCTGTCCTGCAGGAGAGAAGGCAAGGTGTCCTCAGTCCTCTTCTGTGCTCTCCCTTCTCTGGTGGCTGATGAAGCCACCGGGGTAACTCGGGCAGCCCAAAGGACTAATTTACTGTAGCACAGACTGCTCAGACCCACTTACAGGCAGAAACACTGTGAAGAATTACATTAATAGTGTACAACACAAACTGAGGGATATGTGGCAGGGCTTGCTGCAAGGATGACACTCATGCAGCAGCAATTTTCTCTGAGAAATAAGGCAATAGGAAACTTCCAAATTTACATCAGGCACTCTGTGCTTTAATGGTATTAGGGAACATGCTGATAGAAAAAAAAAATCAACTACGTCAGCTTATCTAAGATTTACTCAAATGACTATGAAGTTGAAATAAAGAGAGATTTTACTGCAGTAAAACATGGCTATTCTATTACAGATATACATCCTTGGAGAAGATGTATATCTAAAAAGGTGTTGTCCAAACAACAGCAATTAAATCATAATAGAAAACATAGTCACCCAAATATTAGTAACATATTGTAACAGTAATTAAGTACCATTTGTTTGTTTTAGTAACAAGCTGTGAAAATCAACACATGCAGAAAGAAGTACTTCAGAAAATCAATTAGTAATGAATATATTTGCCACACAATCCACAGGGTAGGTTGAATTCCAGTACCCAGTGTGTTCCTGTGGAATATGCTGAAGTGTACTTCATGCATTAAAAATGCTTAAAGTGTAAAGTTCACTGGAAAAGAAAGAGAGAGCCTCAGGGCAGATGAGGTACATGAATTACTCTTAATTCCAGTATCTATCTACTGAGCTATGACAGTTTTCTTTACACTTGCAAGAGGTTTCCAACACTGATGATTGAAACATACTTGTTCAGCTTGGTCCAAATTTTTGGAATCTTTTAAAGGCATTCAATAGGTATGATGGCTACAAACACCTCTGTTCTTCATCAGCAGCATGACAAGGAAGACAGGTTTGTAGCCATGACATCTATAAAATATTCAGATGTTGCAAAATTCTCCAGAACTGTGGCCACAGGTGTCATATGCTTGGCCAACCGATAGGGTTGGAAAACAATAGACAAAATTCCAGGCAGAAGAGCTTTGCCTAATTTTTTCCAGCTGCATCTTGCTCAGAGAAAAGATACTTCCTAACCACACAAATCTTGCTGCATATATTTCTCTTGTCATTTTTTGGCTGAAGTTATTGCCCAAATTCAGCCTTAATTTAGAAGAACTCCCAGACCTCCCAAGTGCTGCTGGTTGTAAACTTAATTTGCCCACTCCCCTTCCACACAAAGCTCTTCCTTACCTCCTGTAGTCCTTCTCTAATACTTGAGAAAAGATAATTTTCAGACTGTTTTGCAGGCCAGCTAGCCCATTCTGTGTAAGCTAGGGTGAGAATGGCCATATCAACATTGCCAAAAGCATCTGCCCCAGGAGCAGTCCCTGACCCATGAATGAAATGGTGCTGAGCTGTTTGTGTCTCCGCTACTGAGGACCAGCACCATCTCTAGAGCAGAAGACACACTACCAGTTTAGAATTCCTACAAGTTTTAGGGAAAATTTTAGAATTACATTTGCCTTGTTTTAGTTTTGGATATTTACCATCCGCAACAAAAAAATATATTGGAAAAACACTACGTGATTTTTGCTCATGTCAGATGCACTTTAGTGTAGCTGCAGTCCGTTATGCTATCGAGATACAAAAATGAAAAACAACACAACTTCATTGAGCCAAATACTTACTCCTCTTTAAGTCTCTGTTGTTCTCCGTAAAACTCCTCCCTAGATAAGGGATGCCAATGGCATCCTGGCTTGTATCAGAAATAGCGTGGCCAGCAGGACTAGGGAAGTGATCGTGCCCCTGTACTCGGCACTGGTGAGGCCGCACCTCGAATCCTGTGTTCAGTTTTGGGCCCCCCACTACAAGAGAGACATTGAGGTGCTGGAGCGTGTCCAGAGAAGGGCAACGAAGCTGGTGAAGGGTCTGGAGCACAAGTCTTGTGAGGAGCGGCTGAGGGAGCTGGGGTTGTTCAGCCTGGAGAAAAGGAGGCTGAGGGGAGACCTTATCGCTCTCTACAACTACCTGAAAGGAGGCTGTAGCGAGGTGGGTGTCAGTCTCTTCTCCCAGGTAACAAGCGATGGGACAAGAGGAAACGGCCTCAAGTTGTGCCAGGGGAGGTTTAGACTGGATATTAGGAGAAATTTCTTCACCAAAAGGGTTGTGAAGCATTGGAACAGGCTGCCCAGGGAAGTGGTTGAGTCACCATCCCTGGAGGTATTTAAAAAACATGTAGATGCAGTGCTCAGGGACATGGTTTAGTGTGGAGTTGGCAGTGTTGGGTTTATGGTTGGACTTGATGACCTTAAAGGTCTTTTCCAACCTAAATGATTCTATGATTCTACCAAGTGCTCAGGGTGGATGCCAGCATCCTACATCCCACAAACCTTTGTGCCTACTCACAGGCCTCTCCAGCACAAAACACATGGTCCACAAACAGTGCAATGTGTGCCTGCAGTGTGCCTTCAACAACTGGGCAGGCAAGGCTCCATCCTGTGGTCCCTGGCAATATCTCCTTACCAGTGGTGACCATGCTGCCTGCCTTTGCTGGACAAGAGGCATCACAGGAGATAGAGCAGGAGGCCTCAAGGACTTTCAATGGAGCTGTCAGTCCTGCTCCCAGTCCAAATCCTCTTTCTCCTGAGACTGTCTTTGGAGAACAGCAGGAATCATTCCTCAGCCTAGTATTACACTTGGCAGTGAGCCACCCTCGTCATGGACACCAGTACTGGTTCTGCTCCTAACCAGCCTCGTCCAGTGTCTCAGCTAGTCTTCTCTGCTTCTCTTCAGTTTTCTTGGCCTCAAAGAGTGGCAGCTACAAATGTGTCTACTGAAGAGAAATAAAAGGAGGCCTGCCAGTTATTGCTAGCTTTAGGTGGCACACTGTTTACTGCACTTTAGTCCATTAGTCCTTACAAATGTCTGCATCACCTAGACCGACTTTGGACCTGGGCGTGCGTTCCTCAACAGTGCGCACCCCCAAAGTATAGCTTGCAGAGGAGCTCAGGACTGCAAAGACCACTGAATAATAACGAATGTTCCTGTGTCCTGTGGCTGGAGAACCAGTCCCTGGGACCTGGCTGGTGACCTGTGCATCCTCACAGCAGCCTGATGCTCCACATATCGTGCTGTATAATTTGCTATGAGATTTTAATCCCCAGGCTCTTTAATCCCTCCTTTTAATTTCAGTTCCATTCTTCACAGGTGCCTATGGTTTATGGGCATTCCTGTTTGGTGTTATGGGTGGCTGAGGCATAACCTGATAAAGTAAAATTTTCAGTTTGTGGATAGGGGTGCTTTTTTAACTTCCCTTTTATTGAAAGATCAACAAGCTACATTTTTATTTTTTATATGATTTAAGCTTCTAGAAAATCTTCTAGATTTTCTTCTAGAATCTTCTAGAAGCTTTAGATTCTAGAAAAATCTTCTAGAAAATTGGAGTTAGTGGAGAGAATGAGGAAGTAACTTGGACTTTTTTTCTGAAATGTTCAGTATAACTCCAGAGATGATGGGAATTTTGTAGAGATGGTCAGGGTCTGTTTGAGAGGATGTTGTGTTGCTAGGAGACCCTGATAACAACGTACCGTGAAAAATATCTGTTCTTTTTAAATTGAACTTGGGCTATGAAATGAATGAATAAAAAGTAAATTAATTAACCGGGGTATCAAAAATATCAAAGATCGTAAGAATCTTTCATTTCTATACTGGAAAGCCAGTGTTAAGTGTAAAACTTAATGCAGTTCCAACAGAAATGTGCCATGAAGAGTAGAACAGTCGCTGTGGATCATTAACAGCTTGATTAGAGGTACACAGATAGCCTGAGTCAAGAACATAAAGGCAACAAGAACAGAAAAAAGGTTCATGCAACTGCATGGTTGTTTCAACTTGCTGATGTTAAACCAAGTTCAACAGTATACATCACAGATATCTTCATCCAGTGAATTGATTAAGCTTACCAAAAGAATTTACTCTCTTCTTTGTAGAATCACAGAAAGTGCAGCCAGAAAGGACATGAAGAGATATCTAACCCATCTTGGTGCCCACGGAGGTCAGTTAAACATCAGCTATCCCCAGGAGATATTTGATCAGGCCATTCAAACCCCCTCTATTAGTAGGGGCTCCTCCTCCTCTTCCTCAGGCAATCTTGCCCATTGCTTCCCTTTCCCTGTTGTTAAAAAGCTTTTCCTAATGTTTAACCTAAATGTCTCTTGTCAAAGTTTAAGCCCATTGCTCCTTGTCGTATCCTCAGTTGACATAAAGAATAGTTTATTTCATTCCTCTATTCAGCAAGTGTTTACATACTTAAAGGCTGTTATCATGTCTCCTCTCAGTCTTTTCTTTTCTAGACTAAATAATCCTAATTCTTGCAAGGTGCCTGCATCCATCATATTTTCAAAGACTCTGATCACTTTTGGTATTTGCTCTGGAAATTGTCCAAGGAAAAGGCACTTTGTGTAAAGATTGGATAACTTCCCCTGGACTTCGGAAATAAGTGAATGAGAAAGAACACAGTTTTATTAATTCATAACCAAGGAGATGGGCTCAGGAAAACAGTGCATATTTTGATAGCACAACCTTACATTTTCAGGTCAGCAGTAAGTATTCAGTCTCATCTGTGATTGCCCATCACAAAAAATAAGAGATGCCTGAAAATGTCAAACAGAAAATAAGATGTCTGAAAATGTCAAATAGCTTCTCACAAGCCAAAAAGTCCAGAGAAAACCAGTCCTTTTACTGGAAATAGCTAGGCTGTAAATGGAGATAAACATCTTTCTGTTTTCCTGTGTTCTCAGTTTTCCTGAGGATCTTCACCTGCAAATGTTTTATAAATTAATTTCTATCATGGTTGTGTTGTCATGTCTGGCAAATGGTGATGTTACAGTTTTAAGATATTAATTAAATAAGATGCAGATTCATAATACCACAATAGAGTTTCATACATTTTGTGCTTAATGACACCACCAGATCTCAGCAGCTCTACTGATGTGATAATGTGCCTGAAAGGGCCTCTGATACAGTAGGATGAAAATAGCACAGCCCCATCTCCCTCATTTTCTTTTAAATTTTGCCATTAAATGTGAAGTCAATTAAGAAACAGAATAATGATGTTCAAATGAAATCAAGTGACTGAGAAAGCCACAAAATGAAATTCAGAGTTCAAGCCGAAGCACAACAGGCACCAACCACTTGTGACCCTGTCCTGCCACGGTGTTTGTCCAGAGGGAAGGGTGAATTGTGTGCATGGGTGGCAGCGTGTGATGGCCCTGCGACTCCACAGGTGTTCAATGATTCACCGCGCAGAACTGGAACTCGTATCTGCTGCCACATTTCATGAATAGTGAATTAAGTTTCAAGTGGCTGGCAGCCTTACCTCAGAAATGATTTCCTTATTTATGTTAGTTAGCAGAGTCAGGCTCTATAGTAACTAAACGTATTTCACCACCCCAGTATTTTAACTTCTTTTTTATTTCCATAGTGATGGATTTGTCAGGATCCAGACCCACCAGAGCCTTTGACCTATGCTTTAAATGTCTTCAATTTCATAATGCAAGATGTGGTTGAAAAAGCTTAAAAACTATTCAAGATGGGCAGATTTCTACCAAATCCAGTTACAAACAAAATTTTAAAAAGACCCTGTTCTTTTGCTGCAAGTTGAAAATATGCACTGGAAATATTTGAAAAAAATCAGTTAAAATTGTAATTGAATTTCTTAGTGATCAATGTACTTTTCCCTATGTTGACTATCACAAGGGCCTGAGAACTACAATAGAAAGGACCTGGTAGGCTATGGCGGCATCTACATTACTGGATGAAACAAGAGAGAGAACTGACACGGTGCTGCAGAGCTGCTGGCTCCCTCTGTGCTTGTTTTGGACCATACCTGCTGGCTGTCCCAGATGGAAAGCTCAGGATTTGTTCAGGAGCTGGTTTATTGAGGGACTGTTTAATACGCTATCACATGCATCTCTCAGCATAGATGAAACTAAGCTAGGTTTGGCTAACTTACCCGTAAGTGTCCTTAGACACTGCCCCAGAAGGCCTTGCGGTTTAAGAAACACCCTCAGACCAACTGCTCAGACACATCTCATACGCTCTTGTTGTCATGTTGCAGAAATACCGTGCCTGGAGGACTATGAATAATCCTTCTCATGTCCAAGCATTACGTCTGGACACACACACAAAAAAATTAAAAATATGTTTGAGCACGAGGAGGCTGTCATCTGTGGGTCTGAAGAGACCTCAGACTTTGCAGCCTCACAAGTGAGGTGCTGGCCCAGGAGCAGGGTGGATTTGGCATTGGCAGCATGCCCAGAGACAGGACCTTGACTGCTGCAGAGATTTCTGTGTCAGTCTTTAACATAGGCTAAAACCTGGCTCACACATCTGATCTGCAAGGAGGAGGAGAGGAGAGGTCTTGTCCCTGCTCAACAGCAAGGTCAGATTTTATTGTCTGGTCCATGACAGTCTGTGTGTCAGTCCCAAAATGAGTACATGCTCCCTCCGCTCTAATGCAAGTGTTTGGGATGCTGCCATTCTTCCCCACAACTGTGCTTTGCCCTACAGTTCTGCATGATCCCACTCCTCCGTGAGTAAATGCAGTGTTCAATGTCATTCAAAACCCATTTCTCCAGATGAAGACCTTGAGGATTACAGTGCTTAAGAGTTTCTTCTTGTATAAGTGGAAAAATTAGGCAGATGCCCTGGACCAGGTGAATTACAATCTCTTAAATTGCTATCTATTTTGGGAGGGGTACATAGCCTCATCTTTGATATTTGCTTAGAGAAATGAAACACATTCAAGAGACTGACAGCAGTTCTGTGCATGTTTCTTTGGTATATGTTAAAAACAGTAAAGTTGCAAAAAGTTCCCAAGAAAATCTATAATCATTGGTTGCAGAATGTCCTTTATTAGGCTGCTCTGTGTGTATTTACATTTTTTCTCTTTGATTAAAATCAAACGATGTGTTGTTTGTATTATAAATTTGATTATCTGCAACTCACTCATCTACTTTGCACTTTGTGCATGCTCCCATAGCATGAGCTAAACCAAAGAAAGTGTATTTTTCAAGACATGACTGTGTAATGGCTCACATTGCAGTATCAGACTATAACTGCTCTCTTTACTTGGCAATCTGTCACTTTAATGTTGTGCTGCTAATAAAACACGAAATATTTCACAACCTAAGAACACTGATCACTGTCTACACAAATGTTACATCCAGAGTTTTTTTATTTCTTTGCTTTTTTTTTGGCCAGTCTATTCCTTTTATAATTTTGACATGGCACTCCTGAACCTGGAGATGAATGGCAGCTTTCTCACCACTTTTTACTGCACTGGAACCCTTGATGTTTCACAAGAATACAGATGAATGTGTACCACGTGTACTAATGATTCCTGTGAATGACTCACTTCATGCTTTCTTTTAGCTATGGTTCTCAAATCGTATGTTGAACAAGACTTTAACCTGGCTTTATACTGCTTTATGCTTTCTTGTTTCCAAAATGTAGTTCCGAGTACTGGAATGTTGGAACCCCATAATGTATTTATTCCCATCAGCTCTCACATCAACACAACATTGTGTTTCTGGAAATTGTTTTCTTCTGCTACCCTCCTACATAATGTAATATTTCAAATAGTGGTACGGTAGTATGAAAAACTGACTAAGGGTGTAATTTCCCTGTGTTACTTGATTCCCTGTTATAACAATGGCGAAAGTCAGAGCTTCATTTTATCAGTATGTTAAGGTGATTTGCCTTGTAATAAACAAAACCATCTCAACCTATTTCTTTGAGATCATCCTGGCTTTGAAAATTAAATTTAAAACGCAATTGCAATAATCATTTTCTGCAGTAATTATCACACAGTTAGGAACAGGGAGAGTGGGGACACAACATTCTTCAGCTTTTTCTTCTGCCCAAATTTTAATACCTATGAAATAGAGGAGTTTTTCTTCTCTGGGTTACCTCACCTGCAGTTTCACTAATTCACAGCTGGCTAGAGCCAGCATGTGTCCTCCAGCACCATCTGCAGTTAAAACACAGATATCATTAGGTGTTGTCACCAGAAATAAGCACCAGAGGCCAAAGTTCCTGTCAGGGATATGATGTAATCTGCAAAGTCGATGTTAAAGCTCTAGTCACTCTTCAAAGTAATGAAACTGAAATTATTGTTGTTCACTCTCCTTCTCCCATGAAATTAAAAGAACAGCGTGACATAAGAAACAACTTTCTCTAAGCTGGCTTTGTAAATGCAGCCTTTAATTATTAAAACTCCAAGAACAGTCTTTCTAGATTAATCTTTAAGCATAAAGGCTGACTCTCCACTGGAGAGCTTAGGTGAAATGAAGAGGGAAGAGCAGCCAGCAGGGAGCTGATTGCAGGTCCTTGATCTCTGACAGGTAGCCCCCAGGGTATGTTAAAAAGTCATAAGGGCTACCTTTAAATGTTAGACTACAGATGTAAGCCCAGCACACTGCCACAGCCCAGCCCTGACACTTCCCTGTACCCTCCTGCCTGCCTTCCCTTGCACCAGCTAGCAGAAATGCAGCTGCAGAGCCATCAAAGCTGAGGGGTGGCCATGAAGGATGGTCTCTTCTTTACATTCTTAATTTTACCATAGTAGAGACCCTCCCTGGGCTGAGGGAAGTCTTCAGGCAGTCCCCTGCTGCCTCAGAAAACTTGAAGCTATCAGTTCTCTGAGATTAATTGTGTCTGCAAGAGCTTTATAGCACCCACCTCTCTCCTCAGGAGGAGAGGAAAGGAAATAAAACTGATAGGTGTGGTCTATGTTTGTAAGGCAAAGCCCACAACAGGAAATATTTTCAGTTTGCCACATTTATTCTTACACATTGTCTTCAAAAGGAAGGATTCCCTCCTGACTCTGCACTGAGGAAGTGTTTGAGCAAGGGCCATGCCCTGGGAACCCAGCCTCTAGAGGTTCTAGAGGCTCCTAGCGTGAAACACGAGATGAGATTCCTGACAGCTGAAGGTCCAAAAGCCCTTCGCACAACCCATGGGATGTGAGTTTTGCCATTTTCACCTGGCTACATGCCATCTTAAAGACTCTTCTGCCTACACATCCATTCCCCCACTTCTGATTTTTAAGAAAATAGCTCATTCTATTTTGTTTTTTACCTTCCTTAGAAAAGCAGGATGTTATTAGCAGAAAAAGCTTTCAAAATGAGTTTTCCAGTTTAAGTCAGTATAGAACAAACAGTGACAAAAATAAGACTGAGAGGCAAAGGTAAGAAAAAGACATATCTATTTAAATGTGCACACATTTATATTGATGTATTTATGAGAAAGGGAGGAGGTGTGCCACAAGGGGATGGGCTGTGCTGTCTGCCTCTCTCCTCTGATTAATTGCCTTGGTGTCAGGGAACTGGCCTATCCATATGTATCTGCCAGTTCAATTCTTTAAGTTTTCTGTCACCACTTAACCACTGTTCACCAGAGTGTCAAAAGCGTTTAGCAGTCACACGTGCTTCCACAAGCGTAGTTGGGAGGGTACCAATAAATCCATCTGATTTTATTAATTATGTTAGTGACAGGCTCTAGTCAGGGCGGGGGAGGAGAAAGACTGACTTTAAGTGCCTTTAACCAGCAGTTTATATGTACGTGGTGTACAGACATTCATGCTTCAGAGTACAAACAAAGCTGTGACTAATAAAGCTTTGGAAGAACTTTATTTTACCGGCATTTTATTTCATAATTGCTCAGTATAAAGTTGCTTGCCTTCTCCTCTGAATCAGCCTAGTTATGGACTCCAACAGACTGTGACACTTGGTGCAGCTCTAGTCTGAACTGGTTGGAGGTGTACTGGGTACCTGACTTCTGCTGCCTTGGGGCTCTTACAAAATGTTTTGCTGATACACAAAAAAAGGGAAAATATGGGTCAAGAATGGGAATGCAGTTTCTTAATCACTTGATTTCAAATAGTAAAATTTAAGCCAGTGGCAATTAGCAAACTGAGAAGCCCAATGTACACTATGGTCTTGGTGCTTTTTTTTTTTCTTTATATTAAATTAAGGGAAACAGGATTGTATCATGCTGTGAGCATGGTCTCACCAACTAGCTAGCCAAAAGAAGATAGAAATGTCTGTATTGGATCAGACCAAAGATCTAACTGGTTTGTTTTTCTCTCAAATAGTAGCTGGTAATGGAAACCTTGGAAAGAATATAACAGGCAAAGCATAAAGTGAAATTTCCTGCATATACCTTCCCAAACAAGCCCTTTTGTGCTTAGTATCACAACAGCGAAGTCCAGTTCCACTTTGAACTCATGTATTTTACAGCATCCACAACAAATTCCAGAGTTTAACTGTGTACTTCAGGAATAATCGCCCTTTCCCTGTTTTGAATCTCTTACTTGCGATTCTCATTCATCGCCTCCTAATTGGTGTCCTGAAGGGGACAGTGAAGAGCCACCCCAGCTTCCCTTTCTGTGCCACTCAGGATTCGATAACCCTCTGTGACGTCCCCTCTCCCAGGAGCCTCTTTCCCAGCCCCAGGAGTCTCCATCTCCCCAGTGATTCTTCAAACAGAGGCTGTTCCCCACCTTTGGGCAGCCTCATTGTCCTTTCTACCTTTTCCCATTCTGCCATAGCCCTTTCCGAACAGGAGGAGATGAGAATTGCAAGGAGTATTTAAGGAGCTGACACTTATTTAAGGAGATATATGCAGCGGCACTGGGATGTCTCAGCTTTGCTCTCCAGCCTTTTTCAAGTAGTTCTTAATGTCCTGTTTAGCTTTTGGCCACTGCTAAGGTCTGAGCTGACATTTTCATAGACCTGTTATGCTTCTAAGATCACTTCCCAGGGCAGTAATTGAAGGGGAAATTCAAATTGCAACTGCTCAGCAATGGTAATTTGTGATGAAGGAATGATCTGGCATGGAGGGCAAGAAGGCCCATCTGCAGAAGGGGTTAAGCTGGCTGGAAGCAGGGATGCCAGGGACAGAATGACTCCCTGCAAGGGAGTAAAGTTTGCAGATGAGATAAGAAATGCTGCAGTAGTGTCTTGTGACAATTGTGGAACATGAGTGCTCAGGGGCCACGTTTGGTAAACAGACCTGGCACTGGGGCACGGACCCAAGGCCGGGCTGACGCACCCCATGCCAACGCTCACAGGACTGGGGCTGGTATAAGTGTACATAAGGAATCAGTTCATGCTGCATCTTTGCAGACTCCTTGCAGAACCACTTAGGGTGGTAAGACTCTGCCCCATGCATTGCTCATTAAACCTCTTCATATTTAAGCATACATATGTGTTTAATTTGTCTCAAGGGGTACAATAACATTTTCCCAACATAATCTACATTTCAGAGTCCACCACTGTATGTGGAAGGATTGTTTTTCCCACTTACATGTGTCACTTTCTCTTTGTCTGCACTGAGATTGAGCTGCTAGCTCTTTGTTCAGTCAGTCATCATCATGAAATCTTTTTGCAGCTCTTCTCCATAAGGCTGGTGCAGTGTTTCCAGTCTATTTACTGGCCTACAAGGCTCCTTTCCTGTCTCTCTTGCTTACAGCAGACTTTGGCTTCCTCTTTGATTACAGTAACTCTGAAAAAAGCACAAAAATTCTTAAGGTAAGGACTAGTTGTGAAGTTTTGAAATAACTCAGTCACTGCTTCTCCCAGCCCAATTCTAACGGTATCTTTGAATGTCTTGCGTCCTACTTAAAAAAGCACCACATGGGTCTTTAATATATTTTCCAAATTTTCCAGAGGAAAGTTATACTACCTGGGAAGGATTGACACACCTGTCTTAGCAAACATTTGGTTTAAGCACAGTACCTATAAAATAGACCTAAACATGGCTAACAGAGATCAGCACAAATGATCAGTAGGGATGTCCCAAACTTGACATTATAACTCAGATCATACAGGTTACCACATCTCCTTTAAAAAGTATTATTTCTATCAGCTCTGTTGTAAGTATGACTCAGTCATGACATATGACATATGACTTCAGATGAAGTCAAACACATCAGGTAGTCATGGGCAAAACTAGGGGTCACTTTTGTACTGAAAAATTCTGTCCTGACTTTGCCTGTTGATTTTTATACTGCTAGAAGGGTGCAGGGGATTACACAATCTAGTTGCATTATTCAAAATACTGTAAGTGGATAAAGTAGCCTGCATCTATCTCTGATCTGAGGCTTTCAAGTTCATTTAAAGTTGAAACATTGCATGAATCAGGGAGAAGTAAAAGCCCAGCGTAGAAATGCCAGCAGAATTAATATGAATGCTGAGCTCCAATATAACTGGGAGTATCCCATCTCTTAATTTATTAACCCTTAAATCTTGCAGAAAGGTGGGCAGAAGAAGGAAACATAGCCTTCAGATTAACCTATCTGTTAAAATGGAAATTAATTTACTTTTCTCCCCATCTGTACAGCTGACAATGGACTGGGCTCTATGTTCAACCTGCTAAGTTGGGGCTACACAAAATGTTTTCTCCAAGAACCAGACTTGCTTCCCTGTTTCTTCATTTTTCCAAGGAAAAGCAACATGGCAATTTGTAGTGTCCAAAACAAGCTGTAAGTGACACACACCTAAGTGCTGGATACTCAGTTAATGGGGAAGCCTGCATGTTTTGGTCTCTCCCTGTCCCTAGTGGGACACAAGAATGGAAAAAAAGAAAGAGAAAACAAAAAAAAAAACAAGCGAGCACAATTTTTGAAGATCTTATTTGTTGCCAGATCTGAGTCAAGACAATTTCCAGTACTGAGTTAAAGGCATAAATACTAGTAGGTTCTTGCCTTTTTCCCCTCACTCTCTGTTAATAAAAGAGGTTAGAGTAGATTCAGTCCTGGGGAGGGTAAGAGCCTAAGTCTACAGATTCATCTGTTATTCATCACACATTTAAATAACCACTGTCCTGTAAAGGCTCCTGGAAATTTGAATTCACTTACAGCAAGTGCAAAAAAGAAAACCTGGATAAGTGAAAGCCCATTAAACCTTTCTTCTATGATTTGAAATTCATTATATTTCGTTCTTAGAAATGAGCTTTTTTTACTAGTTCATTTATGGAGTGAAGCCATAGGTTTTCTATTTTTTTTTCCTTGGTACTGCACAAGTAACCAAAGAACGTATCTGGCACCCAGAAAACCTTCTTCTCTGCTTGTAATCAGTATGCCAGCTTTAATTGCTGCTTACTGACTGCTGTGCAGTGTTCTTGTTACTTTTTGATAATTTACAAAATCACCATAGACATCTGGTACTTTGAAAAGCCTCATGCTGTACAGTGATTTCTTATTTGCCATCAAAACAAGTTTCCTTATCAGGGAAAACAGTTTCCCCAGTGTTTCTTTTTGTATCCTCAGATGAACAGAAAAGACACCTGATGTGGCCATAAAGACCATGTGATGAATTTCCCTCCTTTTTCTCTTTATTTATGGTAGAATGCTTTTACACTTGTACTTACAGGGAAGAAGTAATGGTGGAAGCTAAATGAAAATGTTTTTATGAATTTTCCTGCCTTCTGATGTATAGAAACTTCTTAATAATTAATTTGAAAACCAGTTTTATTAGTTTTTGTACTATTTACTTCAGCAGAGTAGATTGCAACTTACTATAACAAGGTTTCCTGTCCAATATTTTCACTAGTCTGATAGTCAAAGATTTCTCTGAGTTCAACATGGTGGAGAGGAAAAAAGAGAAAATTAGGTATCTCCCAATTTTATGTGTGCAACAGCTCAGACTCACAGAAGTACACTCAAGACAGCACTAGGTACTGATTGACTCAGTACTAGGTATTTCTATGGGAAATCTGTTTTTGTCTTCGAGAGAGCAAAGGGATAGCAACAGAACTACTAGGTTTCAAGAAAATAAATTATAGCAAATTGTCAAAAGTTTGTTTTATCCTCAGAGAAAAAGTGACTTTGTAGTTTCTCAGGTAGAAGGAGAAACCTCCTGAGTGACTTGATAGAAGTTTTCTTTATCTCAATAGATACATGAGTTCGATGGGAGGTTACGTTTCTTCAGTGTGTTATATGGACCGGTAGGAACCTAGAAACCAGGGATAAATGAAGGATTCTGAAAGGATGCTGGATGAAAATGATAAGCAGAATTTGAGTTTGGGGGAGGGTATATGCTTGAGGAGGAAAGGAAAATGCAGCTCCCCTTAGGAACTCATAGGGAAGAAATGAACTAAATGTATCTGGAGACAAGAGGGGAAGTAGCTTTTATTCATTTCCTATTGTTCAAGTCCTGATTGCGTCAAACATAACAGGCCACTTTATCAGAGCTAGCAATTGAAACAAAAAGTAAATGAGTAAATGAAATGTCTTCCTGGCTGCCAGTAAGTTAGTGCAGATTTGTTATCGTCTGTGAATATTGATAGCAAATATAGAGTGAGCGACAAAACACTCCTGCTATGAAAGGACTATTGAAATAGTCTGCACAAGGAAGGCAAGAAAATATCTCATGAAGTGTACTCCAAAGAGCAGACAGATCCTGCAGGCCAACAACTGGTGTCAACAACAGCTGGTGTTGACAACAGGAATTTGTTTTTTATGACCATGGGACCATTCCTCTGAGGACTGAGGAATGCTTGGAATAGATGGGATCCACCTGACAAAGTGGGGCAAAAGCATCTTTGCCAACAGGCTGGTCAACCTTGTGGGGAGAACTTTAAACTAGGAATGACAGAAAAGGGAGACCAGCAATCAAGTGAGGAAACAGTGCATGGGATGACAAGCAATGGGTGCTGAGTGATGGGGACAGGAGAGATCTGGTGATCAGCTGTACAGGGTTGAAGAGGGATCATCTCAAGTGTATGCACATAAATAAAGTGTGGAAAGAACAGCATGATGAGGGTAGCTTTCATGCATTTTTTGTGAAATCAGCACGAATGGGTGAAACTTTGAAGTGCCTGTATACTAACACACATAGCAGTGGGAATAAACAGGAGGAGTTAGAGATCTGTACATAGTTGCAGGGTGATGATTTAACTGGGATCACAGCAACAAGGTGGAATAGCTCACACAACGGAAGTGCAGCAATGAATGGACACAGGCTCTTTAGGAAGGCCAGACCAGCAAGGCAAAGTGGAGAGCCATCCTTTATGTGAGAGAGCATTTATGAAAGAATGCATGCATGGGGCCTTGGGATGGGTGATGAGCCAGCTGAGAGCTTATGGGTCAGGATTTGTGGGTGAGCCAATGTGGGTGACGTTTTTACGGGAATTTGCTACAGACTACCTGAGCAGGAAGATGTAGATAAGGCCTTCTTCAGACAACTGAAGAAGCTTCACATTTGCAGGCCCATGGGATTTAATGGCATGCAACCACAGGTGCCGATGGACCTGGCCAGTGTCACTGTGAGGCCATGCTCGATAATATTTGAAAGGTCATGGAGCTTGGAGGAGATTCCAGAGGACTGGAAGAAAAGAAATGTCACTCCTGTCTTCAGGAAGGGCAAGAAGGAGGGTCTGGGGAACTACAAACCAGTCAGCCTCACCTCAGTCCTTGGGAAGGTGAAGGAGCAAATCTTCCTGGAAGCCATTTCTAAGCAATGCAAGGCAAGAAGGTGATTGGGAGTAGTCAGCAGGATTTACAAAGGAGAAATCATGCTTGGCCTACCTGAAGCCTTCTATGACAAAATGACTAGCTCGGTGGGTGAGGGGTGAGCAATTTAGTCAGGCTTTCAACACTGTCTGCCATAATATCCTCATGGACAAACTGATGAAGTACAAGCTAGGTAAGTGTACACTGAACTGGATTGAAAACTAGTTGAACTGCCAGGCTCACGGGGTTGTGATCATCAGGGCGATGTTGTGGTGGGTTGACCCTGGCTGGATGCCAGGTGCCCACCAAAGCCACTCTACCATTCCCCTCCTCAGCTGGACAGGGGAGAGAAAATATAACGAAAGGCTCATGGGTCAAGATAAAGACAGGGAGATCATTCAGCAATTACTTGTCATGGGCAAAACAGACTCAACTTGGGCAAAATTAATTTAATTTATTACCAATCAAATCAGAGTAAGATAATGAGAAACAAAACCAAATCTTAAAAACACCTCCCCCCAACTCCTCCCTTCTTCCTTGGCTTAACTTCACTCCCGAGTTCTCTACCTCCTCCCCACCATCGGCACAGTGGGACGGGGAATGGGGGTTGTGGTCAGTTCATCACACGTTGTCTCTGCTTCTCCTTCCTCCTCAGAGGAAGATCTCCTCACACTCTTCTCCTGCTCCAGCATGGGGTCCCTCCCACAGCAGACAGTCCTCCATAAATTCTCCAGGTGTCAGTCCTTCCCATGGGCTACAGTTCTTCACAAACTGCTCCAGCGTGGGTCCCTTCCATGGGGTGCAGTCCTTCAGGAACAGCCTGCTCCAGCATGGGTCCCCCATGGGGTCACAAGTCCTGCCAGCAAACCTGCTCCAGCGTGGGCTCCTGTCTCCATGGGGCCACAGGTCCTGCCAGGAGCCTGCTCCAGCATGGGCTTCCCATGGGGTCACAGCCTCCTTCAGGTGCATCCACCTGCTCTGGCATGGGGTCCTCCCCGGGCTGCAGGTGGAGATCTGCTCCACCGTTAACTCCATGGGCTGCAGGGCACAGCCTGCCTCACCATGGTCTTCACAAAGGGCTGCAGCCTGGGAATCTCCTCTCCGGCACCTGGAGCACCTCCTCCCATCCTTCGTCACTGCCCTTGGTGTCTGCAGGGCTGTTTCTCTCACATATTCTCACTCCTCTCTCTGGCTGCTGTTGCACAGCAGTTTTTCCCCTTCTTAAATATGTTATCACAGAGGCGCTACCACCGTCGCTGATGGGCTTGGCCTTGGCCAGCAGCGGGTCCATCTTGGAGCTGGTTGGCATTGGCTCTACCGGACGTGGGGGAAGCTGCTGGCAGCTTCTCACAGAAGCCACCCCTGTAGCCGCCCCGCTACCAAAACCTGGCCATGCATACCCAATACAGACTTCCAGCTGGAGGCCAGTCACTAGTGGAGTGTCTCAGGGGTTAGTGCTGTGGCCAACACTGTCTAACATCTTCATTCATGACCTGGATGATGGGACAGAGTGCACCCTCAGCAAGTTTGCAGCTGATACACAACTAGAAGGAGAGGCTGACACACCAGATGGCTGTGCTGCCATTCAGAGGGACCTCAACAGGCTGGAGAAATGGGCCAACAGGAACCCCATCTTGCTAAAAAAAGAGAAATGCCAAGTCCTACATGTGGAGAAGAATAACACCACGCACCAGTACTAGCTGGGAACTGACTGGCTGGAAAGCAGCTTTGCAGAGAAGGACCTGGGGATCTTGGGGAACAACCAGCTCAACATGACCTAGCAATACACCCTTGCAGCAAAGAAAGCCAACAGCCTCTTGTCTGCATTAGGAGGTCATTCCTGAGAGGAATGACTGAGGAGACACTTCTAGAGTCCTGGGTCCAGGTCTGGGTTCCCAAGTACAAGACGGACATGGACTTCCTGCAGCAAGTCCAGCAAAGAGCCATGAAAATGATTAAGAGACTGGGGGATCTGATGTATGAGGAGAGGTTGACAACGCCAGGACTGTTCAGCCTGGAGATGACAAGGCTCGGGGGCACTTCTTCAATGTGTATAAATATCTGATGGGGGAGGGAGGTTAAAGAAGACAGAGCCAGCCTCTTGTCAGTAGTGGCCACTGACAGGACAAGAGGCAATGGGCACAAAGTAAAACACATAAAATTCTACCTAAATGTAAGAAAAAACTTTTCTGCTGTTAGCGTGGTCAAACACTGGAACAGGCTGTCCAGAGAGGTTGTGGAGTCTCCATTCTCAGAGCTATTCAAAACCTGACTGGACATGATCCTGAGCAACCTGCTCTAGATGACCATTCTTTGAGCAGGGGGTTGGACTATATGATCTCCAGTTATTCTGTGCGTCTGTGAATCCTGCATTGCTCCTTACATAACAGTTTTGTCTTGTGTCCTGATAGCACTCAACTTGCAAGGACAGTAAAGAGATACTTATCCAGCAAAGCTTCTGGCTTCCAGGAACTCTTCCCTAGCAACTCCTCCATCTGAAAATGATCACACATTTTTTTGAGTCCTGGGATGCTTTTAATGTCATTGTCACAGATGGGAGCACAGGCTCAGTGGACAGCATGGGGGACAGAACAGAGATGATGTCTATTTAAAGGTTGGAAAGCATGGATTTCTTTCCTATGACACTTGGTACATCTGTCACAAGACAGGACTTGGGAGAACAATATAATATTTTCCAAAAAATATGTGTTGGTAATCTGAGTTAAAATACTGGAACAGTTCAGACATTTTAGAGGAAAAAAAGACAACAAAAGAAGTGTTGTTCAACTACAATACTCGTGTTTCCCCCCCCCCCCCCCCCCCAAAAAAGAAACCCCGAAGTTTTTCAAGGCTAGAGATATCTGAGAGAGCAATTAGAGGCAAAAATCCCCAAAGATATTTTAGAAGAATATGTATTAACCTTTTCCCCCTCACTTACATGTACATTTTCCACAGATAGTTTTATAACTCTGGTTTCAAGCACAGACTTGAAAGGATGTTCAGTCTGATTTGTTATTCTGAACTGATGGGAACTCATTGGATTTGGTTTCACCTTCTGGTTTTCAATTTGTTTTTCAATTCTTTTTGTATAACCTGAGTTTTAAGTTCAAACAAACCAGAACCCTTAGAGTGAGATTCCCCTCAAATCACTTTTCCCTACTTTAAGACAAAATCACAGATTTTTACAGGCTTGCGAAACATCCATGAACCCATGTAGTTTCACCTTTTAGCAAGCAAGGCCTGAATGTTGAAAAGAAATCTGAAAATGAACAAAGTTATGGGGATCCTGACCTGACCCAGTGCTGCAGTTTAATGTAGTTTTGTTCATTTACCAAGTTATTTCTGTTGTCAATAAAACTTCACTGCTTTCCTAGTCATGCTGACCTAAGCAGATGAAGTGTTGTCTACACTTTTTGTTATGTAAAACTGAAACACTGACTAAACTAAAAAATACGTATGTTTGCTTCACACCTTCAGAACTGCTAGTGGAAGTTAGTGTTCCTAGAACTCTGTCAAATCCTAAAATCCTCACTTTTAGAAAATAAGTCACTTGAGAGCAAGCTGTTCTGGGTACAGCTGGATAAATGTGGTCCTGAGCACAGAAAGCATTTCCCATACAGTCAGCTACCCTGTGCACTTCCACTGAGACAAATTATCAAGAAAAGGAAAAAAAAAATGTAGCAGTCTGGCTCAGGCACTTTAATGGTTGCTGAATAAGCAACTTTTATTAGCTAAGAAATCTGCAGGTGTCTCCTCCCCTTTGCTCAGGGAAGAGTTTTATTTGTGTTACCAATAACTACAATTACATCTTGAAATCTCTCAAGGCAGCAATAGTTTTCTCCCAATCTGTTACCTGTGAGCTTTTAAAATTATCTGAGGTCTGAACAAGAGTAGGCATGCACCAGTAACCATATCCCGAGTGTTCAACCCATCCTGACAGGAGTCATGAATAAGAACAGCACAGCATCAGTCCAAGAGTAATAGTTAGACTGGGAATATAAACACGCAGACTCATCATCATCAGAGAAACACAGAAAAGGAACCCTTAATGGCTAAAGTAGATCTGTCTGAGAGATATGTAAGCCTAAACTGCAAAGCTTTTGCAATTGGAATGAAAAGACGTTTACAGCAATGTGTGCAATTTTTTTCTTTTAAAAACACGGCACTCAGCTAGACCTTCTCATTTTTCTCGGGGTGAAGAAACCTGAACTTCAGCAAAAGGTTTCTGTGTAGTGCTTATTTGTTTACAACTGGAAGCAACGGACTTTTCTCATGTGCTCTCAAAAACAAAGTCCCCTGTGAAAGTGTCAGGTGTTCTGCCTTCTATCTTCTCCCTCATGTTCTCTTAACAATGCGTATGGCCTCCTTTTGCAGCATCGGGTTGAGCATGGAGGAGGAATACTGGACTGAACAGTGGATCCCGGCCTTCAGGTTGGGGTAGTGAGAAGTTGGATGGGGAGGAGAAAGCTGGGAGAGTGGTAAGTCTGAACCTGAGGACTCAAGCTGCTTTTACAGACCTGCAAGTCTCCTGCATTGAAGCAGATACCTGAGAAACCTGAAGCCCTGCTGTGTCATTTGCTTCTGGGCTTCTGGCTGCAGAATGTGCTCAGTGTGTCCTCGCCGTGTCTGATGGGGCTGCTGGCACAGCAGGACCTTTCAATGGGATGTTACTGCACAGGGACCTTAGCTCTTTTGGGGAGTCCTTCTGCCTATGGGAATCCTGTCTGCCTGCAAACCCTTCCCTCCAAGGGCAAGCTGCATTTCATTGTGTTTTGCTATCTATCTGAACTGATGTGTAAGAGCATGTAGATTGTGAAGAAAATACAAAAACCAAGATGCTGTGCTTCTTCCCTGGCCTGAGGATCTGATGCAGTTATGTTACTGGTCAGATCACCTGTGGTGAAAGCAGCGTAAGAAGCAGTGAGGAGCATGGTCTTGCTCATAGAAATGCTGAGGTCAGTGCTCAGTAGACCTAGTTGTCAACTGGGAGGTAAAACCAAAAGTCAACTGGGAGGCTAATGAAATGTTTGAAAAGATCTTCAAACATATTCAACAGACGAGGTCTCACAAGAGAGCTGTATTAATATAAAAACTGTAAACTGAGGAATACTGTTTTCCGTTTGCTGTTGCCACTCAACAGTAACACATCAGTGGAAGTTCAGTTTTACAGTACGATAAAACTGCAGATTAGCAATTAGGCAAGAGGGTCATTGCATGGTCTGGCTAGCTCTGCACCATGTAACTGAAGTATCCTGTAAAATATCTATCTATAAATAACTAGAGCCCATACAAGCAAAGCTGTAATAGCACGTTTTACAAGCAAAGGTGAAGACTATTTCACGTTTTAAACTTAATCGTCAAAGCTGAGTGCGAGAGCAGGGCGACAGCAAGCAGTGCGATAGTGCTCTCTGGTGGAAGCAGGGCACCGTCTGATTCACAGGCAAAGCAGAACCGGTCATCATGAGAAGCGTTTTCAGTGCAAGGATGATAAAAACAGGAAGGCAAGCTGCCAGAAATCGTATACTCTGCCGAACTCCAGATGATAATGGGAGCTGCAAAAGTTTCAGAGGGGAACGGAGTTGTGGTTAGCCCAGCGCTAGCGTGCCTGGGGGAGGAGAGGAGAGGAGAGGAGAGGAGAGGAGAGGAGAGGAGAGGAGAGGAGAGGAGAGGAGAGGAGAGGAGAGGAGAGGAGAGGAGAGGAGAGGAGAGGAGAGGAGAGGAGAGGAGAGGAGAGGAGAGGAGAGGAGAGGAGAGGAGAGGAGGGGACAGAGGGATGTATCATAGATGATAAATTACAGTTTAGGCTATATCTGACAGGATGTTCAAAAAGCATTCTTTCTGAAGTAGGACATCAAAGACCTGGTCATACCACTGCGTTTGGAAGCTGCTTGGCACAAAATCAGAGACTGGGACGTAAATATTCCTGTGTTTGTAGCTTCTATTTTCTGTTCTACTATTAGGTAAATGAATGCAGAACTAGCAACTCCTCTGAGCCTAAGAGAAGGCTTAACAGGCAACGTATCACCTAATCCTAAAAAGGCCTTACTGTTGTTGTTTGAAAAATAGTCATAATTTTCAACAAAATGTGGAAAGGTATTAGTCAAATGTGACGTAAACTCTGTTTACTCTGATTCATTTATTGGCAAGCACATCTCTCAAGGTTTGATTAAAAAGCACAACTTTGGTTTTATCAGTAGGAAATACCCCACAGAGATAAATGGATGGGATAAACATACAAATAAATAAATGTTAAATCAGATATACATGTACCTATATAAGTTCTTGGAATTTATTTTAGAGTACTTCATAGCATTAGTGCCTACAGGCAGTGAATGAGATAGATAGCTCAACGCCTCATTACTGTTCAACTCCAAAATACAAAGAAAAATCTTTCCTGTGCCAAAGGGCTTAAATACTAAGTAGAGAAGAGAACAAGAGAATAAGCATAAAGTATTATTATCCCCTTTGACAGAGTTGAAATTTAGGTATAAAGAGCCTGAGTCAGCAAAACACATAAGCACATGCTTAAGCACATTCGGTTCTTCAAATATTTTTATGTATTTTGTTGAATGGAAACAGCATTAAGCACATTCCTATCATCTTCATTGGATGAGGGTTATTTGACTTGTTTATACTCAGACAGGACTTCTGAGGTAAAAATAAGAATTTGCCTGGAAGCAGCCCTTTCTAGACCTGGTATCCTAAACCCCTTAATTTGGAAGTTTTAGTCACCCAAGGCAACCTATACACCCTATGCAGAGTAAGTAACTGGATTTAGTAAAATTACCTACAGGGAAAAAATTAAAAAGTCTTACATTATTCTACCCCAAAATGTATTCTAGGAGCATGGCAGGAAAATTATAGGGATGGTGTTTAGGAGGGGGACATGTCACAAAACTGCAACTGATGATTGCTTTGCCACAATGCCATTGTTTGGGTCAATATTCAGGTTAATGTTGGCTGAGCATTAACATGAAACAAATGTGTCTGATAGTGATATCTGCCAATATTTAACAGGAAGCTCGTACAAACATTTCTCCCTGGCCTTTCATTAACTCTGTTTCAAGGACCTATGTCCCTGAACACAGAAGACTCAGGACGATAGAAATTTGGACACGTCTTCTTCACTTTCTTGGAATCAAGCAAGAAAACAAGAAGCCATCACAAAGTGGAAATGTTGTCCCCTTGTTCCAGAGTACACTGATAGCCTGGAGGAAGTTTGCTGGTGCAACAGAGCACATCTGTACTTAGAGGACAAAGAGAGACTTAGTATTTTCAGATATAGCTGGAATAATTCAGCCCTGGGTTAAATTTTTATATGTGTTTTTTTTTTTAGATGATCGCTAAAGCAAAGCATCTTTATGGAGGCTAATGCAATAACACTGGAAAAGTGTGAACCTTGAGCAGCAAGAAAAATCAGTCCAAACTTCCATTTGACTTTGTGGTGTTATTTCTAACTGGACATCCAGAGAAAGTCCCTCTTGCTTGTGGCCAGACCAATTTTATTGCCTATATGTTTGGTGGTACTGGTGGCTTGAAGGAGCAGGTTATGCACAGTCACTGCAGGCCCAACCTGTCTGCCTTCACCTTCCAACTCCTGGATCCTCGCAGGATGCTCACTTACTTTCTTTCCCAGATTCCCAGTTGGTGAAGAGTAAAGGTGACTATGTCACCAGAAATGAATATTAGTTACCATTTGTATGAAAAACAAATCACCATGTATGTTCTTAATATCATTATTTGTGTTCGTCCAAAGGAATTTAGAAACTGGACTTTTCAATATATGCAAACAACATGAACAAAGAAGTTGTTTCGTGGAGCTGAAGGAATTGCTTCTTCAGGGCCCATCTATTAGTCCTCAGAGATGTCAAACAGCTCTACATTAAACTATATGGTGATTCAAATTCAAATGTATGTTTTCCATATCTTTTTAATGTCATTATTTTCTGTCTATGAATTGAGGTACAGGTACTGGGTTTGTCTATTTACCCATCAGTGGTTTTGGAAGTTACACAGGAATTTTTTTTTTTCCCTAAAAAAACTTGCCTTCCAGGCAGACAGATGAAATCCCATTGCAAGGATCATTCCTGTACTGTGATTCAGGTGCTGCAATGATCTGATTTTTTTACTGACTTAATTCGGTAAATGAAGAGGAAACTATTCAAGGCATGTCCTTGAGAAAATGAATGTATGCACTTGTGCAAGTCATTCACAGAAAAGTTAGACGAAGCAAGCAAAAATTCAGTTTAACTTTCCTCTGTATTACCACATGGTGGCCACATAACCCCAGCGATGTGGGCTGCTGCAGTAACACTGAGAAACCGTTGGTAATTCCAGTACCTGTTTTCTATGCACCCCACACAAAGAGATTTCATTTACACTAAGGTCTTATGTGGGGGTCCTACAAACTCACTAACATCTTCTAAAAACTCAGGTAATATAACTCCGCAAACTATGCAGTCTGATTATTGGACTGGTTATTTAGACTGAAACTAGTTGTAACCAAAACACTAGAAGTACAAACATAAATGGATGAGAATTGGAAAAAAAATCTTGTTGAAATCCTCAAATTCCATTTTTCAAGTTCTTCTGAAAACGAGTGGATTTACTGTAATAAACTATGATATTTTAACATTACTTACATTTTACTTTTGATAATGACAACACGTAACATAAAGATCGTGAACATTTTAATGGTGCATTCATTAGATCAGTTTCTGTATTAAAATTGGTTTAGTTTAACACAAATATCATGTTTCATCTGTCAAAATATTTCTACAAAGAACTAAGTTCAACCCTGATGCAGGATTAGAGCAGGCACACTTTTATCATTACCACAGTGTTTTCCTGGTTCGGTCCTCAGTACAACACCCAATGTCCCCCCAGCAGCTGGGGATGGCATTTGGGTACTCCAAACACGGCCCACACGAACTGGACCAAAAGGGTTTGATACATATCACCTGCTCCCCTGGGATGCCTGGGAAATGCTTGAGAGCCTGACTTCAATCAGTTCTCAAAACACATGTCAAAATTCACAAAGAATTACATATAAAGGCCAAATACATAGAAAATAGGGGCAAGACCACCTGTCAGATTTTTAACTAGAACCGATTGGAGATTGTTTTTGTTTGCCCCAGGAACAGTCTGGCATTCTTAGGAAAAAAATCAAAACCTGAACACTTTCCAGTGAACACGCCAAGTAGTGACTCAAAAACACTGCCATGGGACCTTGTGAGAAAGTGACCATAGTGCCACATGCACCCATCATCTGCTGTGGGCAGGGTGTCAGGCAAAACAGGGCTCTAGGTGAGGGAAAAGAACTTGCCAGTAGTTGCCCATGCTGCACCATGAAAGAGGTCCTTTGGCCAGGAGCCTGTCCCTTAAACTGGGTGCAGACATAAGGCAACTGAACCACATCTCCCATGAGGCACTGCGGCATCATCTCCAGAACAAAATACTGTAATATTTTTTACGAAAACCCAGAATCTTTTCAGGTTTAGGCCTTTTCCTTTCTGGATCTAAATAAGTATTGAAATTTTCCATGGAAAGCAAATACTCTCAAAGTACTTTCTGTCTCCGTTTTTTTCATTGGAAATAAATTACAAGTGGTGGGTTTTGATCTACTCACAAAGTCTGAGGAACCATCTCAAATAAAACTGGAAAATTTGCTGTTTAAAAGCAACCTTATTTAAACTTATTAGAACCCTTTAGCCTGCAACACTGTATGTCATAAACAACATCAGTAGGAAGAGCTTTTGGAAGGGCTGTCCAGCTTCATCTTAACCTGTGCAACCTGGTAGAGATGATCCAGCTTTTACAGGCATGCCTCTTACAGATTGCCAAAGCAAGCCATAGCCAAACCAATGCCTACCCTGGATTAAGCTGGGGAAACAGGATGCAGATTTGACAAGCTGAGGCTTCTCCATGGCAAAGTCTCATCCCCACTGACCCATGAGCCATTGCATGGTACATCTGCTCAGGTCTGCTGGTAGGGCCTTTCCCACTGCCATTTTGTGCTACAGTTCATCCCAGGTGATTGCAGCTTCTGTGGAAAAATACAAACTATCAGCGCTGACATGGTACAGTTTCCTTCCTCACTGCAAAGAGGAAAAATTCCAGTCTAGGTTAAGGTGGAAGATGGGGTGAGCCCAGGTCCCTAGATGGGTGAGCTAGCCCAAAATTCAAGTACCTAGAGAACTAGCTGGTAGGCACACGCTACTTTCTGTGAACATATTTTTCTATGTAGAAGCCCAGATCTAAAGCACCACGTTTAAAAACCTGCTGGTAACTCCCCAGGGAAAAGACATCATGCACAGAACGAATTCCCTGATGGACACAGTTATGCAGCCAAGGGAGAGAGGACAGGCAGCGTGCAGCCGGAGTGGGGACACTGTGGATGATTTCTGCCATGTCACAGCCAAATTCACAATGCCAGAAAACGTTACTGAGGGACTATCACCCCGCAGCTTCCCACACCTTTTCCCCAGGATTTTTGCACCAGGCTATAAAGTCATGGGATTTAGTGCAATGAGAAACTCAAGTTCTTTCTGAAATGGCTTTGTAATAATGTGCATTGTCTCGGAAAACCGGAATCATGTCTTGCGTATTCCTGAGAAAATGCCTTCATCGAGAAAAGATGCATTTCGGGGAAATACCATTATTGTTTCAGGTTGCCCCTTTGTGTGTTCTGTAAATCTTCAAAGTGGTTGTGACTATAATTCATCTGGGCCGTGGGCAGAAGGAGACATTTCTCCCAAGAGAGGGACAGACTACATGTGTGTGTGGTCCAAGAGAAAGCAGCTTTAATCATGCGCTGAGAGTAATAGGCATTGTACTGTGACTAAATTTACTGTGCTTTCTGGCAGACTCTTTCTGCGGGGAGAAGTGGTGCATTTCAAGCTCTAATCTTTGTTTTGTCTGTAGATTTTCACTCTTTCTATACTAACTTGATACTAAGGGCCTGATCTTCACAAAATGGGGCCCAAAGTCAGCATCTACTTTTGCAAACTCGAGTACCTACCACATGTGCATCTGAGTGCAAATCAGAAGTGACTCACAAAGAGCTCCAGACACGTGGATCTGCGAAGTCCCTTTTTGCTTTTGTGTATGTTAAAGATTTTACACAACTGTAGTTATGTTTCTGAGAATAAAATGCTGGCTGTTTAGTTCAGAGATACATTTTATTCTCATCTCATTGCCAAAGGCAACTGAAATATTGAGGTACAAGCACCGTGCCAACTGTGTGGTTAAATTGAAGCCCCCAGCTCAGCTTTTCTACAGACTTAATTGGCAAGGCTGCAGTCTTTTCAGATCTTTTCAGATTTGGTCATCCTCTTTGTACAAAATTAAGAGAATTAAGGCCAAATCCAAGCATAAAATAGCACCATAAGACCCTCATTGTCCTTGTGAAATGGACAAACATGACGTGTTTTCCTTCAGTTTGATTTACGCCATCAGCATTTGGAAGCACAGTCATTGTTTAGCCGAACCTGCCAAATGTTTTCTATTTAATTACACAATGCAACCACAAACTCTCCTGGGAAAAGATTTCTTATTTATTTATTTAAGTTGATGAGATACTACAAATAACTAGACATAATTCTCAGAAAAAAAAATCTTGAAAAAGCAGCATTTATAAGCAATGTAAGAAAAAAGTAGTTGTATGGTTTGGGTGGTTTTTTTAATTTTTCTGAGAACAAGAAAGAAGGAAGTGCAGAAAATAGGACTGAAGCATTTTTATTTTAATCACATTAAGTACAAAAATCTACAGAAGAATAGGGAGGTAACACTGTAGTGGAGTTGTCATTTTATGCTGCAGAGAGCAAGTAAGGGATGTGTAACACACTTGCTCAGTCTTCCTTCTCTCCGTCTGTCCTTCTGCCCTGCTCACTGTCTGTCACAGCCAGTCCATCCTGTCAATATGGAGTTTGGCTTTACTTAGCTCTGAAGAGAAGGTGTCTCATTGTACAAGATGCAACTAGAGTGAGTAGTTTTGATTCTTTCAAAGGTAGATTGTACTTTTATGAACAAAAATATCATCTGAAGTTGTATTATCTCGAGTCGTAAGTATAATCCTTTAGGGCATAAACTGATCACCAACAGGCTTGACAAAGGAATGTCTTCAGGTAGTGTATTATTACCAGTGATGAGTGATAAGTTATGTTATTTTCCATACAGAACTACTGACTTGCAGTCATAATGGTCTTTTAATTTATTAGAACAACACGACAAGGAAGAAAAAACTGTAATGTCTTTCCAAGAAAGACAGGCTCTTGTACACAAAGCATCCACTCAGCGGGGACAAGGCAGAGGGCACAGTGCTGGAGTCACTTTTCAGATGGCAGACAGTTTTCAGATTTAAAGGAAAATTATAAAGTAACCTTAAATTTATCACTAAAGAAAGCAAACTTGCTGATCAGAAAAAGGAACTCTTTCCTCCTCCAAAAATATTCCCTTCAAACTCTCTAGCTCATACCCTCTGAAGATTTGGGATGTATCTCCTTTTGCTTTCCATTGCTTTTGTGGTGAGAAAGGCAGCTTGATGCTAGTAATTCCTTCTCTTGCATTTTGTTTTTCACAGGTTTCAGGGGCTTTGGGGTGAGCAGTTCCACTCCTAACCATCACATTGCCTTTTGTCAAACAAAACATCTCAGGGACTGAAAGCAGTTGTCTCCCCTTGCAGCTCCTGGCGAGAGGAAAATGGACTCGCTGGCAGCCAGAGGCTGCTGGGTGCCCATAACTGCTCTGGGGCAGTTGGGTAACAAAAGAAAACTGGTATTTTCAAAGCAAAAATAGTGGGCTGCAAGACAGTGTGGTATGGCTACCATCCCAGAAGGATGGGCTGCTGGACATCACCAGAGAGAGGGTAGTTGACAACATCAGTGGCCGGACTTCAATGGTTGGGATGATGCACTGGTGGAGGTGGTGGTGATGAGAGACCTTATGCCCTCAGCCACCAGGAGCCCTCCCCACTCGTAATGGTGACAGCACACGTAGGTGTGTCCTCCAGCAGCAACAAGGGGACCAAGTCCCCAGCCAGGGGTGGAGCAGTGGGGGGTGGCAGAGCAGTTTCTGAGGGCACCCCAAGACAGCACCGTGTGTGCGGTGAGCTCAAAGCCTGCAGGGACAGACCTGACCAGGCCCCCAAAACACAGACTCCAGTGTTTAACCTTCCCCGATTCCTCTCCTCCGTGTGCAATTTCCTGAAAAAGGGTGTATCATTCAAAGTGGTTTTAAATAGGTTACACATCCGTCGTCATTATTTTAATTTTAAAATGTTCTGCAGAACTAATTATTTTTAATGTTGCTTAAAAAAAAGAAAAGATGTGATAAAATAATATTTTTAACTGTGGCAATTTAAATTGAGAACTCTTGTAAAATTACCAGCAGTTTTTTGAATTGCAGCTCAGAAAGAGATATTTCCTTTTATGACACTCACTCCCTTCTTTATGTAATATTTAACCCATGGAGCTGTAAAGGTTATACGAGCTGCATACTTTGGAAGGTTTATTCCTCATCCCGCTGTTATGACACACAAATAAGTGACCGAGTAAGTAAGTAAAGCTAAATAAATGAAGCCGGAGAAACACAAGCCAAAGTGAAGTATTGCTTATTCTTAATCCTGCCTCATTTGGGGCACTTCTTTGTGAGAATCCCGAAGTAGCTAAAGATCCCTTCAAAGAAAAGCTAGTTACAGAAAACTTATCCCCAATGCTCATGTGATCAGGTAATGTACTCGATTCACACAAACAGGTAATCCACAGGGCTGCACTCCAGACGGTTAAGTGGCTTTAACGTAAACTCCTATTGCAGAGGGCTGGAAAGCAGATAAAAGCTTCATTTGTCTTCTGAGCCCTCACTGAAAATCTGCCCATTATACAGTGCAGACCTGTATGAAGGCTTCTGGTGCCTTTTTGATGTGGGGGACAGCGCGCTTTCGGCAAGGAGTCAGTGACCGGCGCGCTCCCGGCTCGACTCGCCCGCTCCCCACGGCACGATCAGACCGTGGGCAGGGCCTTTGCTCTGCTGCCCGGTGTCAGCGAGCTGCAGCGGCCGCTCAGCCACCCCAAAGGCATTGCCATGGGAGGACACGTCCCTCGGTTCACAGATAGAGAGAGCAACAAAGGTTTGCTTATGGCTCCCATGAAAAATAGTTTTTTTGTTTAAGGATATTTATCATCCGCTCATGTCATCGTTCCTGGGTTTCTGGTGACAGTTGTGGCATGGACAGCGTACAGAGTCTTTTATCTGTGAATGTTAACATTTCTTTGAAGACTAAGCACGAAATATATTACAACAAGTTTACTGATAGAAGAGCTGGAATGACTTCATAAGAGGAGAGGATCACAGAAACAGACACATAACTGTTTGTGGCCTCTGTTTAGAAAATAAAGCTATGTTCAAAAGCACAAAACTAAAAAAATTCTGCATTTGTTTCAGAGGTCTGAAGTTGGGACCCAATCCACCCCTCAGTGAAGCCAGCAGGAGTCTTCCCATTGACTTCAATGAGCTTTTCTTCCAGCCTCTGCTTGGTCTTAAGTTCAGAGAATCACAGAATTGTATAGGTTGGAAAAGACCTTTAAGATCATCAAGTCCAACCGTAAACCTAACGCTACCAAGTCCACCACTACCCCATGTCCCTGAGCACCTCATCCAAACGTCCTTTAAATACCTCCAGGGATGGCGACTCAACCACTTCCCTGGGCAGCCTGTTCCAATGCTTGATAACCCTTTCAGTGAAGAAAAATTTCCTAATATCCAGTCTAAACCTCCCCTGGCACAGCTTGAGGCCATTTCCTCTCGTCCTATCAGTTGTTACCTGGGAGAAGAGACCGACCCCCACCTCTCTACAACCTCCTTTCAGGTAGCTGTAGAGAGCAATAAGGTCTCCCCTCAGCCTCCTTTTCTCCACGCTAAACAACCCCAGCTCCCTCAGCCGCTCCTCATAAGACTTCTGCTCCAGACCCTTCACCAGCTTCATTGCGCTTCTTTGGACATGTTCTTCATGATTAAACTTCTTTCCTTCTTTCCTGATAATGCAAACAGGTTTGGATGAAGTTGGCATGCAGTACACATCCATCACACCCTGAGAGATGAGCTTCTAAAAGGGATGCAGGTACCCAGAGCCACTTCCCTGGGAGCAGGGACACCTGTCCTTCCTCCCAGGTGGCTGCGGTGTAAAGTGGTGGGATGCAGTCAGCCTCTGTGTCGCCACTGCCTCCTGCAGCTTCTCATGCTCTTAGGGTTCAGGAGAAATTTTATTTCAAAGCTTGAATTTTTGCAAGTCTTGTTGATACTTTCTGTTTTCTTTGAATGCCAGCTGTTCTAGGATTAAGTAAGTAAACCATCTGATTGACAAAAAACACCAGCCTCAAACCCAGAGTTTTGGATGTATCTTTTCAGTGGTGTGCCACAAACCAATTTGCGATTAACGAATGCCCATGCCATCTAACAAAGCCGAATCTGGCAATGCGATGTTAATATCTAAAAGCAGATACTGGTAGCTCATGGAGACTGGTAAATGCATGTTCAAAATCTACATTCTGGAAATCCCCCCACTTTAACAAATGCTTCCCTTCCACTAGGGGTACTTGTTAAGTTTCAGGCAATTTGTGCTGCTGCTGATGCCATTAAAATATTGAAAATGTGTTTCTGAATGAAGTTAATTCATTACTTTGCAATTCTGAGCTTCTGGAAGCAAAAGCCCATGTGGGCTGCATGCCACTGAGATATACTACACCAGTTCTGCAGGCTTCGAACCCTTCATAATCTTTTGTGTTTGCTGGTATCAGCAGCCCACCCAGCATAAAAAGGCATGCAAATGATTTTAACAGACAAGCATTGTGTCGACCAAGGTTTCCAGTGTTAAACTATCCAGAAAGATTTAGACAAATTTTTCCCTATGGTAAAATGCATATGTTAGTTTAAAGATGAAGACAAATTAAATGTGTTATTTATAGCCTGAAATATCCTTAATATTACACACATGTGTATTTCACTTAATCATTGTTTTGATAAATGCCCACACTGCTAAACACCTAACGTACAACAGGATGTGGTTCCCACTTAAATTAGCAGATGCTATAGTTTCTGATTGTTAATGATGGACCTGTTTGCCAATAAAAACAACTGATGGATCAGCATGTGTGAGCTACTGAACCTCAGCAAAAGCCCAAACTAATGAGAGAGCGAGAAAAATGCTTCAGGTCACAGTCAGCAGATGGGAACTGGCCAGATGTCTGTCTGGGGCAGGGAAAGTGCAGCATGTATTTAAATATATATCTATGTTTTTATATAGCAGCAACCACTGGGAAGTTCAAATGCTTGGAGTAACCAAAGCAATGGTTTTGAAGTTTACTTTTGCAGTTGGGGGACAAAAATAAACGAAAAGTGTACATCTCTAAATCTGAAACTTCAGCTGGCACTGAAATGGTCATTACATGCAATTTAGAACACAAGAAATAAACTCAAAATGTTGCAAGTCAGATTAAAGCTGCATTAGGTGATTTTGGCAACATAAGATGCCATCTGTGAGCAGCTGAAAATAAAACTGCGTTTTAATTTTCTCTTATGTTTTTATTAAGCAAGACATGCTATAAAATGTAACATGTCTAAACAACATTTTTTGCAAAACTGTGCGACACATGCAAATGAATGGAGAATATTAGCTAAAAAATATGAAATCGTGCCATTTCTAGTAAAGAACCAAGTTATATAGTTACATATTAAAAGCTAAGCTAGCTAATTTCCTAAACATGCAGGCAGTAAATGTATGATTGAAAATGTCAGGATTTTTTTAATCACATGCTACTGCAAAATCACACATATCATATATCTCTGAGTAAAATAAATAAAACCTGCTTATTTTTCACTGAAAAAACTTACACTTCTGCCCAGATTCAGCAACCTGGTCACACAGTCTCCGAGAGATTTATTCATCAGCTAAAAGATACGCAGGTGCTTAAGCGCCTGACTGGACTGGGGCCTATAAGGCAAAATTCATTATAAGTAGAAATGCAATTTTTTCATGGATTGAAGCAATTTGAGCATTTCATTTGACTCTATAAGTGGAATTTCCCTGTATGCAGTTCACAGCAAGCATATTTTTCCACAGGGATCTGATCCAGACCTCACCGGAGTCAATGACCATCTTTCCACTCGCTTTGGTGGGTTCTGGATCTGACCCCAGCTGCCAGAAGGGTACCTCTGCCTGCCAGCACCAGCCCTCTGCTTCCCCCTAAGTCAGGGTGTTCTCGGCTGCTGGGTGTTTCACCGTTACGTTGAGGGAGCCATACTACTCAAAAAGGAAGTTGCCATGAGGAAAACTGCTGTGGCATGCTTTTTGATGTCAACATTAAGCAGGAAATACAGGAATTTTCCTTTGGAGAAGCCCCCCTAATCCCTTAGGGCATTTGGGTGCAGAAAGGCCCCAGCAAGGGCAAGATGCAGCGGGAGACAAATGGGGCCATTTTTGCCAAAACCTTGCCTCCTGCTGTTGCGCGTGGAAAACGGGCTCAGATATATCGTAGCAGTGGCAAGAAAATGCGATAGCAAGTAGGGACAGTGCTGGAGGGCAAGGGGAAGGAGGAAAACGGGAGATACCTGGCTGCCAGTGTCTTCCTTGGCTGGTGCAAACAACATGGGATGCAATATGACACAGGTACACCCACACGGGGGGAAGCAGACTGTTGTCAGACACCCGTTCCCGTGGCTTTTCTCCTGCCTTCACACCCTCTTTGCCCAGGCAACATCCTTGTTATTCAAGAGCTACTACAGCTCAGGCAGCTCTAGGACAGGAGCCTGTATATCGTCTTTCAAAAAGTTTCAGGAGAAAACCACCCCGTGAATCCTATAGTGTCTGTCATGGTGTGTGTGCTTTGTATCATGCACAACATTGTGTCTAAAACATACGCCACTCACTCATTAAAACGTCGGAAAGAAAGGTAGAGGTTATTCAAGCACAAGAGAGCTCCTGTTCGATGGTTTGACTGAACAACAATAGAAATCTGCACCTGCACAAGTTTCTGCCAAAACTGATCTCACACAACTGTTGATCTTGATTAAATTCATTAGACTGGGAGAGATGGATTTCTATACATCTTATTGTGCATGTTTTATGGGTTATGCTCCTGGGTGGAATATAAGGTGGTTTTTGTTCAGGAGACAGTAGGAAAATCATGCTGAGACCCAGGCCTGCTTTAGAATTCAACATATTCAGCAAAAACTTTGGCCAAGACTTATTTTGGACTTCAGTAAAACTCTATTATAGGAGTTTCCGTAAGTTTAAAGGAACTGTCTGAGAGTTTGTATATATTATAAATCCTATTCTGTACAGATTTTGCCTGCAGTAGCAAAGCAGCAACATTTTTCAACGATTCTGGCTTAAGTTATAAAGCTCTATCCCGGAGCGATGAAATTAGAAAAATATTTTACAAAACCAGAACACAGGTCACATATTTGCTATATCTTTCTTTAGCGTTAGCTCTCCTTAAAACGAATTTTATGTCACAGCTGCACAGCACACATCGACCGGTTGCATCCAAAATATGGAAAATAAATCACAGGTTTGTCCACATATTTGATAATGTCAGGAAAACTAACAGGATTTCCTTGCTATTAGTTATTCCTCCCTTCTACCTATGCTGTGGGGATGTGTCTTTGTATATTTATATACAGACATACAGAAACATACACATCTAATTTCTGCCTTTTCACTTTCCTTTGATTTACTGTTGTGCAAACAAAAGGCTTGAGACCCGATTATAATCTTACTAAGTTAATCAGGCTGTTTATGTCAGTAATTAATCAATGTTGCATGTAAAGGCTCACAACCTGCCCCAAGGTACATAATTTACCCTTGCCTTTCACTTTGCATCATCATTTGCATCAGTACAAAGGGAGTGCAAACACATGTGCTGCTGTATTCTCCGTTCACCCTTCACTCATTTTGTGCAGAAGTATTTAACAACCGAAATCTGTGGTCAGTAAAAACAGGAAACTGAAATAATATAGCAGCGTAAGGAATTTGGCATTGTCTGATGTGAAATGGGTTGGCGGCTTTGTCCATCTCCCGGTGAACAGAATCCCCATCCCACCGAGCTCCCCTGCCAGAGGAGCATCAGGCAGTGCTCCTGTCAGCAGATGCATCAAAAAGAATGGGAATGGGTGACTCCAAAGCGTGAGCTGCCCTCTTACCTGCGTGGCTCGTACAGCTGTGTACTGCCAGAGGTAAGGGTCTACAGCAGCACGTCTTTTGGAGAGCTCTGCCTTGTTGCAACTATGCTGAGGTGCGTCTGTGGAGAAACAAAACAGCTCGCCGCGGCTGATATTCTGGCACTGAGATTCACGGGCACATTTTGTAAGTGTGTGTGCCTAAGTGTGCATACGTTTGTGTATGCTTGGGTGGAGGCTTATAGAGCTAGAAACAACAAGATGTCACAACAGCAGATAAACAGAGTACGTTGCTGAATGTATAGCTTGGAGCTGCCCTGAGCTCACAGCAAACCGTTTATAAAGGAATTATTTTAATGTAATGCAACCCTCTCTGAGATAAAACATGGGTATTGTTTGAGAAGAAGCAATGATATTATTCAACACTCCGTACCAAGACAGTACCTCCCTGCTATAACAATGTCTTTTAAAGCAGGATTGATATGTCCCTTCAAACTGAAATTTGGGCAGAATGGGTTATGTGAAAAGGAATAAGACCTGTAGTGAACCTACATTTCTTTAAAGGATGGGGCATCAGTGTCAGTCTAAATAGAGTTACTAGGTTCTTGGGGTTTACAAGCTTTAAGAAATTGGTGAATACATTTTTTTAAAAGGACTGTTTCCTGCTAATGTTTTTATGGCAGACTCAGGAAGACAACACAAAATTAAAACAGTGTTTGCAAGAAAAAGTGTGAAAACATTTTAGTCCTGACACATCTAGGGGGTCAGCTGACCAGAGGACCTGACATACCGCAGGACTAGGCAAAATTAGGGCACCTTTAACAAACAAATGGGAAAAGCAGCAAAAACATTTTACATATACTGGTACTGAGAACTTGCGCCTGATTTTAAGAATGTAAAAAAAAAATCTTTTTTAAGGAAAAACTACCAGCTTAACCCTTTAATCCTCAGTTTGTTTCCTAGTTTTTTTGTCCACGATCAGAGCTGTCCTTTCCTCCTGTTACTGCCTGCCACTGAATAGAAACATCTTTCAGGCTCTTGAATTGAGAATTATTATCCAATACTAAGCAGAGCAGAGCTACCCAAACTCTGCTTTGCTATGGCCTTTTCTAAGGCAGGATCTGAAGTAATTTCTGCAATGAATAATTGTACCTCCAGATGAAAATTTCTTTGCTACATTCTGTTATTCTTAGATAAGATGGGATGAATAACCCTGAGGTGGTGCTTATTTCTCCTCACTTAATACAGAGGGACTTACACAACTGACTTACACAAGGTACTTAACTTTCAAACAGCAAAAGCGAGGTGAGATAAATCCTGTATCGTTATGCACTGAATTACGTTGTCTGGGCTGCACCTGATCAGGTGTTCAAGAAAGGCTTCACCCCAAACCTTAATGTACTTGCTGGGAAATATGAGAAGATCGGGGACAAGAGAAATGACTTGGCATTATTTTGGGATCCTTACAGATAGACAGGGAGGACCCTCCCCTGGGGACCTCTGATCCCAGAAGAGACCACAGGACTGTGCACAACACCCTTGGTCAGAGGAATCAGAGGCAGCTGAGAGCAGTCCATGGGCATGAAAGCATTCTCTCATTTTATTCAGAGACAAAACTTCCACTGACTCCAGTGATGCAGTTTTATCCATTTGCAAGAGACCGTCCAGCAGTGACACCCACGCTGTGGTTACGATGGGGGTATGGAAAATCAACATATTCTCAGAGCAATTTCCATATTCTTAGCATATGGCCCATGCACTGAGCCCTTATTTGGGTCAATGAGAGTTTCTCATGCAGAACGAGCACAGAAAACATGCACAGCCTGTGCCTGAGAGGGGGCATATGCCTGCAATAGCTAAATATTTTAACGGGAGAAACACACTTTAACGAAGGAGCTAACTTCATAAGCCTAGGCAGGTTTTATTGAGGGCATTAATTTACACAAGCTGTATGATTGTGTTTTCATGAAATCTGTCATGCATAATTACTGAAGATGTTAATAAATAGTCAGCAAATCAGAACAGCTGGTTATGATGATATCCAGCTTTTCTAAGAAAAGCCAGACTTTAACCTCACCACCATTAATACTGTGAAACATACTCTGGCCAGTGCATGTGATGGGATACCCTAAATAGATGAATATCCATTGCACTCCCCATCCTGGATAGTGCAAAAAGGCCTAAGGTTGGCATTTTCTTTGATGTGGACCTTCCAGCATAATTGCCTTTAGTTGAAAAAATAAAACCCAAAGCAAATCCCTATAAATGATGCAAAGGGAGGAAGGGTTTATGTTTTCCTTTGAAGTCATGTGAGATGTTCAGATACAGAGATTGATGCTGCTTGAGAATGTGGCTACTATGTAGCTGCAGTCAGTTTTCACCACTTCTTTGATAAGAGTGATCCGTTGAGCTTATATGAAAACCACAGTTGTGCACACAGAAATTATTCCTTTTTCTGTATGTGATATCAAAATGTTTTCATACCTTATGTAGCTAAAAGCCACCTCTCTTCCCTTCACCTGTTGCCAGTTCCACCTAGCAGTTTTGGAAGTCAGTCCAACAAACCATCTGTGTTCTGTCTGTATTGCAAAGGCCAGCAGACCCACTCACTGCATTTCTTGTTTTATTAATTACTGATGTATTTATTCTGAATGTCCTCCCATCCAATCACGTTTATGCAGAGCTCTCTGTGTCCATGCTTAGCATGCTAATGAAGTGTGGCTACTCAGATGCTGTTCAGGAAGTTCTGCTTGTCAATATATATTATGCGTCAGAAACCTGCTACTTGGGAGCAGAGCCAAAACTGGGGATAAAGTATTGTTATGGCTGGCTGGCAGCTTGGCACCTGGAGAGGACTTAAATTTCCTCAGCAAATAAGGACTGACATTAAGTTCATGGACTAACATTCACATAAGCATCATACAGAGCTCTCCCTGGCTGGAGGTATCATCCAACCTCTTTTGACAGGTTGTCTTTCCCAAGAGCTGCTTTCCACGTTCAGCTCACAGAATAAAGAGCCTCCACTTCCCTTAATGCTATTGCTGCTATACATTAATTTACTCTACACCTAAAAATAGGTGTGATGAATTGTCTGTTAAGTGTTTATTTCCCTCCACTAGCTAATACAGAAACCTTAGCTCTGATACAGATGTCTGTATTGTATAAGACAAATCGCATCTTCTTAGACCAAGGAATATTTAATTACATATACAAGGCAAAACACACCCAACAGGACCATTTGTTTGGTCCATCGGAGATCCAGGTAAGAGACTTTGATATGGTTCAGCCAGCTAGGCGCTGTGGTGCTGGCTGTCCCAAATGCTAGGAGAACGCCATTGGGCATTGCCCACCCTGGCAAGCTCTCCCTGCTGTCCTGTGTAAGCATTCAGTCCCCAGAAAGTACCATCAAGG